>NC_092769.1:39581087-39916921 GCF_047496795.1 Chiloscyllium punctatum | reverse complement strand
GCTCCCAGCTCCATTACCTGGAACCCACCTCCCCCAGGTATGGAACACACCAACTATCATCTTTGTGAGATTGCAGGGGGATCTGGGAGGAAACAGCAGGTTAATGGGTTAGACCAGGGCTGACCCAGTCTTTCCCTGTAACTGACTCCCCCCCACCCCCCCCCCGCCCCACGCCAAACCACCCACTCAGCCCAGCCTGGGAATGCACACACAGACACAGACACAGAAGCTGCAGGTTCAAATCCTAAACAACCCCAGACACACACAACACAAAACCACACAAGTTTCCACATCAAACTGATACAAGATGTTTGTACAAGTTAACACACATTCTTTCGACAAATTCACCCAACATTTTGGCCTGGCTGAGCACGGCTTATTGCACAAATTAAGACAAGAGTTTTGTGCAGATTGATACAACAGTTTTGCCCAAATGAACACAAGTTGATTCCACATGTTTACACAAGGTGTTTGCACAGACTGATGGAAATACCATGAACCAGAGAGCTCTGCTGAGTTTGAGGTTGATCGGAATGAGAGTACATCTTCTCTGGGTGAACACAGTCCCTTTCCTTTTCTGGGTTTAACCATCGGTCCTGTCGTATTTGGATGCTCCTGAACAAAAATGCTGCATTCAATTAATGTCCAGTTGAAGATCTCCTCTTTTAAATCTGCAATTCTATCCAAAAGCTGTTTGGTTTGGATTGCTACATAATGGCTCTTTTCTTCTTCTCATTACAAAATGTAAAATGTTGGGAACTTTATACTGCTTCTTGTCTTCAGTGCATAAATTTAATGTAATTTTAATCTGATCTCTGTCCAGAATCTGCCTGACTGCCCCATGGGGAGTTTACAATAGTCTGCCCTCTAGTGGGCTCAGAGCACACTGCTGTGAGTCTGTCTGACTGCTCCATGGGGAGTTTACCATAGTCTGCCCTCTAGTGGGCTAAGAGTACATTGCTGTGAGTCTGTGTGACTGCCCCATGGGGAATTTACAATAGTCTGCCATCTGGTGGGTTTAGAGCAGACTTCAGAATCTTCACTGAAATTCCAGTGAAATTTTAAAAAAGATTCCTTTCTGTTTTTCATTCAATTATTTCTAAACTGTAGTCCCTGTTCCCAGTCCAAACAAATCCAAACAACACTGAAGGGAAACAGGGATGGACATATACACTCCAGATTATTCTATCTTTCTATCTTGGTAGAAAATTTTATTTTATTTGGTTGAACTGTAAAAACATGTTGTTTCTTTGATTAATCACTTCTTAATGAGATTGAGGAAGGGTTTAACTGAAATGTAACTACTCTCTCTGACACACAAGGCAAATGTGCTGTTGCTGATGTTATCAGAGCCCATCAAATTGAGCAAAAGGTCTCAAGGGGGCAGATGTTTTGATACAGCTAGTTGTTGTGGTCTGGGATAATTCATATCAATTCCAATCCACAACAATATTTAGGAAAAAGCATGAACATCTCCAAAACAAAACAGATTTAAATATAAACATGAACACTTCCCATCCACAACAATATTTGTATTTATAAACAAACACTTCATCTGCAAACAAACAAAACATTGAAATGTTTCCCTGTAACCCCCCCTGTGGGATAAGGATGGACAAACCAGCGCTACCCTCAGTCTGTTACCATAGCGACAGGCTGCTCCATCGCTGAAACACTGAACTGAAATGAGAAAATCCCGGATGGATTGATTAATGAGGGAATGTGATGGATGGATGGATTTGTGTGAAGGGATATTTCAGCACATTCTTCAGTTCTTAGTGAAATATTTGGTAAATAATCATGGACACAGATTTCAACGTAATTATAAAACCTTAAAGAGATGCCTGGCTTTTCTTGTCTAATTCGCTAAGAAAATGGTTAACAGTAGAAATAATAAAAATAATACGAATTTTGTATCAGAATCAGCTTTTTAATGTAAAATGTGATAACGGAATTTGATAAGTGGTAGCCTGCCCAATGGAGAATAGAATTTATGCAATCCTTCAAAATAAACAATGAGGGATATGATAAAAAGAGCACAGCCCCGAACTTTGGAATGCATTATAGAAAGATCCCAAGGCCTAGAGATAACAACAATCGTTAAACTTCCGAAACAAATAAGAACCTCGGGCTGTCCACGCGAGTGTCCATCATTGATCAGTTGTTTTACAAGATTGGTTCTGCAGAAGGGGAGTGGAGGGTACACTGACAAGGTTGTGTACGATCATTGCAACACAAAACATATAAAAATACTGTCTTTTTACTGTAACCTCGAAGTGTGTCATTGATTTGTCGTCTGATCTGAGCTAAAGATTAAGGAAAAGATTGTCTTCTCATGTCAAAGCCAGATTCGAGGAAGATCCTTTGGTATTCTCCCAGCATTAACCAGGTTTTGTTTAAATTAAAGTCCATTCCGTGCCTGTGTCCTGTCTGCCTCCAGAGTCTTTGTCCCTCGCTGGGGAATCTCGCTCCTACAATAAGCAAGGAACATACAGATCATAGGGTAAAGGAAAAACTTAGACTGAGGCTTACAGGATACACCAGAAAGGGCATGCAATAGGCAACATCAATGTGAGCAAGATCAGCATTATTTGAAGTTAGAGAGTCCATTCCTCAGTTTAATAATGGGCTGGGAGGATGCTGTTCATGAGCCGCTGGTTTGTGTGTTCAAGATTCTGTATTGTCTCTCTTGCTCCCTCTCCCTCTCTCGCCCCTCAATCTCTCTTACCCATCTCTCTTTCTTGATCTCTTAACGCCTCCCACTCTCGCTTCTTCTTTCTCTCACCCCCTCTCTCCTTGCCCCTCCTTCTCTCTGTCTTGCCCTCCCCTCTCTCACACCCTCTCTCTCACCTCTATGTCTCTCTCATCCCATTTTTCTCTCTCTCACTCACCTCATCATTCACTCACTCACTCTAACTCTCTCTTGCCCAGTCTCTCTCGCCCTCAAACTCTCTCTCACTCGCCCTCTCACTCACTCTCCCGCCTGCTTCCTTGCCCCTCTCTCTCGTTCCCCTCCTCTCTCTCTCTCTCTCTCTCTCTAGACCCCCTCTTTCCTCTTTCTCGATCCTCTCTCTCTTGCCGCCTCTATCTCTCTCGACCTCCTACTTTTTTGCCCCTCCCTCTATCTCTCACCCCTGCCTCTCTCTCATTCTCTCAGCCCTCATTCTCTCTCTCTCTTCCCTCTCTCCTCTTCTCTCTCTCTCGCATCCCCATCTCTCTCTTCCACTTTCTCTCTCCTTTTCCATCTCTCCCTAAGACTAGCCTCCTTTCTCTCTCGTTCCCTCCCTCGCACCTCTCTGTCTCTCTCTCTTTTGCCTCTGTCTCTCATTATCTTCTCCCCTGTCTCTCTCTCTCCCTACTTCACCCTATCTCTCTCTTGACCCCAGCTCTCTCTCTGCTCCTTCACTCTCTCTCCCCGTTCTCTCACTCTCGATTCCCCTCCCTCGGTGTCTCTCTCTCCCCACCTCCCTCCGTTTCTCTCTGACTGAATCTCTCTTCCTTCTGTCCTTCCCTCTCTCTCTGACACACTCTGTCTCCCTGGTGCTTCCCTCTCCCTCTAACCCAGAGACTGAGGGTTGGTCGTAAGTCTGTGTGTGGGGTGGGGGGGGGGGGTGGGGTGGGGGGGGTGAGATGATAGAGAGATGTGGGAAATGGGAGAGGGGAAAATGGGGTAGAGACGGAATTGCGGGAGGGAGACATAGACGGCAGGAGAGAAAGAGTAAGGGTGAGGGGGAGAGGGAAGAGTGGAGGCAGGTGGAGAATCTCGTGTTGGGGGTGTGAGAGGGAGAGGGGGAGGGTGAGGGAGAAACAACAGTGAAGGCAGGTGGAGAAATCGGGGTTGACGGGTGTCTGAGAGGGGTTGAGAGAATGAAAGGGAGAGGAGGTGAGAAAGAGACAGTGTGCAGAAAGAGAGAGAGAGGGAGAGAAGTGATGAGAAAGAGTAGGGGAGAGGAAATGGGGAGGTCAGGATAGAGTGGGAGGGGGCAGAGGGAGTTAAACCCATCTCCTGAGCTCAGGGCGCGGTGCCCTCCCCTTCCCTGAGGACCAGGACTTGGGGCTGAGTCTGTCTCTCTCCAGCTCAGCTTCTCCAACACAAAGACACACAACAACATCGGTCACTCTGCTGCTCGGCACGCTTTAATCAACATTTTTATTGGTTACAAATGGAAGTGATGGATACAGTCAGTGGGATGGTGCCTTATCTCACTGGACCCTGAGTTGTGAGATACATTGAAATGTTTCCCTGTTACCCCCCTGTGGGATAAGGATGGAAAAAAAAGCGCTACCCTCAGTCTGTTACCATAGCGACAGGCTGCTCCATCACTGAAACACTGAACTGAAATGAGAAAATCCCGGATGGATTGATTAAAGAGGGAATTTGATGGATGGATGGATTTGGGTGAAGGGATATTTCAGCACATTCTTCAGCTGCTGCCTGAACTTGGTCTGGGTCACGGCATAAATCGCGGTGTTTGTGCAGCAACTGAGGAGCTGCAGCATGAAGCCCAATTCCCGCACAAAGGGATGGAGATCCACAGACCGATACCCAAAATACCACATCCGTCTCCATATAGAATACAGCATGAACGTTGACCATAACAGGATGAAATTGGCCGAGATCACAAACAGTAAAATGATGGATTTTTTTCGGTTTCTCATTTCAGTGTCAGACTGAGTGTCCCCATTGGTGTGAGTGCGGAGTCTCCTGCGGGCTCTGCTGGTCACTAAAATGTGTCTGACGGTGAGAACATTGAGCAGCAGAATCAGGAGAAATGGGACACACGGGGTTAGAATGTGGTGGAGGAACTCGATTGTGACCCAGACACTGGAGGATTGAACAGCGACTGTTACATCACAAAACCAGGCGACGTTCATCAGCCGATACCGAGCCTCGAGCATAAAATACCAGGAAATGTTCTTTAAACAGCTCAGCACAGTCACTGCTCCCAGAACCACAGCCGCCGTTTTCTCACTGCAATATTTACTTTTCAGCTTCTGGCAACAAATCGCCACAAACCGATCAAAGGTGAAAGTGACGGTCAACCAGACAGAGCAGTCAGTGGCTGCATAAAGCAGGACGGCGTGGATATTACACACGGGGACGGAGTACACCAGGAAAGAAAACTGTTCCCAATAAACAATGGGAATGTGTCTCAGGATCAGGTCGAGGATAATGACCAGGAGATCCGCCGCTGCCATGGCCCCCAGGTAACGTCTGACACATGGAGACAATCCACAATCTTTATAAAGCAGGACGTAGATGGTCACTACGTTAACTGTGAGGAAGGAAAACAAACCCATTATCCATCAGCCTGGAGGCAAAGGGACCCGTTTGATCGGGGACCCAGTGAGATTTTCAAATGTGTCCCTGTATTCAGGGATTTATTAAAATAATTGGAGCTGGAATAACAAATGGGAAGTTCGGAATTACTGACAAAAATGTGACATAAACCACAAGAAACCATCCCTCCCCAAACACACAGAGACACATCCATAAGAACAGATGGTTTCTAGAACACTCCCACACACTCGATCACTCGAGAGCAGACACAGGTCACTCCTTCCCAGTTCCTAATACGGAGGGTGGAAACATTGCTGTCCTGAAGGATTCTCTCCCAGTTTCCTGAAGACAAACGGAGTTTGGGAATTTCCGTGTTTTGGTCGAAATTGTGGTCGATCCTGTGTCGGGAAGAAATGTAAACGCAGGGAAAACGTATTCACCCCTTTAACTGCCTGAGGAGTCTTCGGAACACTGTCTCCTTCTCCCTGGAACGGGATCTCTTCCCTCGGGATCTTATCGTTTGTTCAATTCACTGACGTCCGGCCGTTCACAAACAAAGTCAGGGACAGAACGTTCCGGGGAATGACAGTTATAGAATGTTGGGGACAGAACGTTCCGAGTAATGTCAGTTATAGAATGTTGGGGACAGAACGTTCTGAGGAATTCCTTGACCTGTCCATGACCTTCGCCCCCTATCCACCCCACCAACATGATGTGCAGTACCAAAGGCCACATATTCATCCAACATGGGGAGCTGCACTGACCACATCATTGCATTCTCTATAAACCGCAGAGAGTCTGACCAGCACAGCAGGATGTGCAGTGATCGCACGGGAATTAATCTGTAAACCAGGAGCAGTTACCCTCCCAGCATGTAGGACTGTGTACACCACCCCAGTGCATTGATCTGTAACCCAGGAGCAGTTACCCTCCCAGCATGTAGGACTATGTACACCACCCCAGAGCATTGATCTGTAACACAGGAGCAGTTACCTTCCCAGCATGTAGGACTGTGTACCCCACCCCAGTGCATTGTTGTGTAAACCAGGAGCAGTTACCCTCCCAGCAAGTAGGACTGTGTACCCCACCCCAGTGCATTGTTGTGTAAACCAGGAGCAGTTACCCTCCCAGCAAGTAGGACTGTGTACCCCACCCCAGTGCAATGAGGTATAACCCAGGAGCAGTTACCCTCCCAGCATGTAGGACTGTGTACCCCACCCCAGTGCATTGATCTGTAAACGGGGAGCAGTTACCCTCCCAGCATGTAGGACTGTGTACCCCACCCCAGTACATTGACCTGTAACCCAGGAGCAGTTACCCTCCCAACATGTAGGACTGTGTACCCCACCCCAGTGCATTGATCTGTAACACAGGAGCAGTTACCTTCCCAGCATGTAGGACTGTGTACCCCAACCCAGTGCATTGTTGTGTAAACCAGGAGCAGTTACCCTCCCAGCAAGGAGGACTGTGTACCCCACCCCAGTGCAATGATCTGTAACCCAGGAGCAGTTACCCTCCCAGCATGTTGGACTGTGTACCCAACCCCAGTACATTGATCTGCAACCCAGGAGCAGTTACCAGCCCAGCATGTCGGACTGTGTACCCCACCCCAGTGCAATGATCTGTAACCCAGGAGCAGTTACCCTCCCAGCATGTAGGACTGTGTACACCACCCCGGTACATTGATCTGTAACGCAGGAGCAGTTACCCTCCCAGCATGTAGGACTGTGTACCCCAGTCCTTTACATTGATCTGTAACCCAGGAGCAGTTACCTCCCAGCATGTAGGACTGTGTACCCCTCCCCAGTGCAATGATCTGTAACCCAGGAGCAGTTACCGTCCCAGCATGTAGGACTGTGTACCCCAGTCTTGTACATTGATCTGTAACCCAGGAGCAGTTACCCACCCAGCATGTAGGACTGTGTACCCCACCCCAGTACATTGATCTGTAACCCAGGAGCAGTTACCCTCCCAGCATGTAGGACTGTGTACCCCATCCCTGTACATTGATCTGTAACCCAGGAGCAGTTACCCTCCCAGCATGTAGGACTGTGTACCCCACCCCAGTGCATTGCTCTTTAACACTGTGTTAGATCCCTGCCCATTGTGGGGAAACTTGCAGCCCGGGCTGGAAGCGACAGGTTGTGCAGCTCCCATCCATTTACAGCTCCATATCTCCATTGTTGCCATGACAAGGGGGTGCTGTGGGTATGAACATCACTCCCAGAGAGAGATGGCGGGGGAATCAGTTTAAAACTCACCACATGGGAGGGGTTTGGGGTATAGACAGAGAGGGGGAGACTGAGAGACAGTGTCATGGAAGGTTGTGTTCCCAGGTTGCAGAATGCTGAAATGTAGACACTTCGACAGCACCCTGTAACAAGAGCCAGTCTTCCCAGGAAAGATGGGAAAAAAGGATCTTGGTGTGAGGTCAGATGAAACAACAGCTGCTGTGTGGTTTTCAAATTACGTTTATGTAATTTTAATAAGTGTCTTTTTGAAACAGTACATTACTGTAGAGTTGGAGTAGGGTAATAAGCAGTTAAAGAAAGGGGGTCTCAGAGTTGTGAATAGTTGATGTAAAATGTTCAGTTTCAGAGTTAAAAAAATAAATTGATGTTTTTATTTAAACAGTGGAATTTGGGAGTCCTCTGTCACTCATATTTTAACAGTTTACAAGGCCAATTGAGCATTTCTTTATGTTTAGTTTATATTACCAGATGAGCTCAATGTTGTGTCCTAACAATTGCTGTGTGTATCTGTGTGTCTCTGTGTGGGGCAGGTCTGGCAGTCTCTGTGGTGCTTAAAGTGATGCAATGCCACCCTCTGCTGGCCTCCCCACGCCACTGCACACACATTTCGAGAGGCTGAAAACCAACAGGGATTCATTCAGAGATGGGGAGGGAGAGGGCAGCTGCTCACAGCACCATCCAAACTGATGTCTGATCTATGAACTGATCTAAATGTCCTTTAAATGTTGTAACTGTCCCTGCTTTCACCACTTCCTCTGGAAGTTCATTCCACACACAAGCCAGATTCGGTCTAAAATAATTACCTCTCGTGACATTTGTGAATCACTTTTCCTCGCAACTTAAAATATCCCTCAGGTTTGAATCCCCAACTCGAGGGAAAAGACATCATCCCTCCCTTCAGCTTCTCTGTACCCCCCATTATTTTATAAATCTCTGTAAAGTTACTGCTTAATCTCATATTCTTCAGTGAAAAAAATCCCAGCCTAGCTCAATCCCTCCTTTCCCAGCAACATCTAGGTTAATCTCTTCTGAATCCTCTCCAGCTTAATAATATCAACGTCAGTAATATCAAAGTGAATAGTCAAGGTATTTTCTTAGGGTACGGGGAGACCAAAACTAGCGGACATCAGCTTAAGGTGAGAGGGGAAACATTTAAAAGTGACCTAAGGGGCAGCTTTTTTACCCAGAGGGTGCTGTGCCTATGGAATGAGCGGGCAGGATGACCAGAATGGACACAGTATTCCAGTAGAGGTCTCTCCAATACTCTGTACAACCACAACATGACGTCCCAATTCTGATCCTCAAAGGTCTGATCAATGAAGACATGTGTGTTAAACACCTTCTTAACCACGCTATCTATATGAGATGCAAATTTTAAAGAATTAAATCTGACGGCCTAGGTTTATGTTCTACAACATTGCCAAAGGCCCTGCTTTTAATTGTATCGGTCCTGTTGTTGTTTGATTTACCAAATCCAATGCCTCGCATTAATCCAAACTAAACTCCATCTGCCACCCCTCAGCCCAGTGTGCGATATTACTGCCATCTCCCCCTCCTCCTTCAATTTTAAAATGCCCACCCCCCTCTCCAGAGTGCCTGCACACTCCAGCCTTGAGTTTCACGAAGACCCTGAGCTTGGTTTGCCTTATGTGGTTAGGGGGAGGAGGAACAGATTGCAGATAGAGTCAGTGGGGAGGAGAGACTGGGCAATAATCAGCGGCCTGGTGTCACTTCATGGTTTTAGGAAGAGGGCAGTCGCACGTTAGAGGTGGGTAAGAGTGATCGGTGTTTTGGGACCAGAAATTAAGCTCTTCCTTCGTCTCTGGTGTTCAGTAATAAATATCTATTTGAGACCCTTCATTGGGCAGAGTGTGTCTGCAGGATTTCTTTCCTTAATATTGCAGACTTCAGATAATAGCAATTAAAGATGGTCATAGTTAATTTCGATGGCATAGCATATAGACTCAATATCCTACAGTTGAGACAAATATCTTGCATTTGTTTAATAATGCAAAGTGTTTTTTGTAATTCAGTAATGGCAACCTGATTACAATCATCCACACCGAACTGAAAATGGGCACTAAAATATGACCCAAAAACTGAGTATGGTAGTTGTATTGGGTAGTGTCCCTCTCTCTCAGCCAGAGCTCTGGATTTGATTCCAATTCCTGAACTTGTGTGGTAGTGTTCCTAGCTCTGGACTAGAAGGCCTGGTTTCGAGTCCTGCCTGTTGCAGAGGTAAGTCCCAGCATGTCAGGACAGTCTGATGAACAAACACACAGGAGAATAATGTTACAGCTTTGTGGGTATTGTCGAGTGATGCTAGGGGGAGGTGACAGTAATATCACACACTGGGCTGAGGGGTGGCAGATGGAGTTTAGTTTGAATTAATGCGAGGCATTGGATTTGGTAAATCAAACAAGAACAGGACCTAAACAATTAAAAGCTGGGCATTTGGCAGTGCTGTAGTACAGAAAACCTAGGGCCGTCAGGTTTAATTCTTTAAAATTTGCATCTCATATAGATAGTGGGGTTAAGAAAGTGTTTAACACACTCTGCTCCACCAGGATAGGGGGTTCCAACACAAGAGGGCATAGGTTGAAGGTGAGGAGGATTGATTTAGAAGGGACATGAAGATAAATGTTTCACACAGAGAGTGGTGTGTGTACAGAAAGTGCTGTCAGAGGAAGTGCTGAAGGCGGTTACAATCGCACATTGAAAAAGTGTCTGAAAGAGAAGGGATATTGACCAAATGGTGGCAAATGGGACTGGATCAGATTTGATATCTGATCGGAGTGAACAGATTGGACTAACGGGTCTGTTTCCGTTCTGCATGACTCTCTGAGTCTATAAGAGGGATGACAAAAAATTCTGAAAGGACCTTTCAAGTCATAATTCTCTTCGCTGGAAGTTTATCGTGCCTTGATGTTCATGTTGATTGAAAGCTGCGTTAGTTAAATATTTGACAGAGAAGTGAATCATGCATACTGGGATGGAGACAGGAAAGTGGGGCTGAGACCCCAACCTGATCAGCCACAATCTTAGTGCCTGGTGGAGAAGGCTCAAAGTATCTAATGACCCACTCCTGCTCCTCAGTCCCATGTTCCTGTGTTCCATTCAGCCCCTCAAACCTGCTAGACAGGAGCAGTTGGAGACCTCTTACTTCTATAACGTGGTGCCCAGAAACAGAGGAGACCATTCGACCCTTCAAGACTGTCCCACACGGTTTGAGGTGATTTGGGAAATGTAATTGGGAAGTCCAGGCTGGGTATGAAAGAGGCCCCTCATCTCTCTTTACAGAGCTTCCCCTCTCTGCAACTTGTGATTCATTTGTTGGTCATGTTGTAGACCCAAATTCGCTGAGAATACAGCCCCCATACCTCACCCAGAGATGGCTCACAAAATCCTCTGGTCTCCCTGACTGCAACATTCAAGAACAGAACTTCCATGAAAATAACATCCACTAACTTTCCAATAACAGAATAGGAGAACATCAGAAACAGGGGCAGGTCATTCACTCCCCAAACCTGCCTTGCCCTTCCCTAACATCGTGACTGATCTGCTCTCGGTCTGAAATCCTCTTCAATACCCAATTCTTCATCGCCCTCAACTCTCTGACAGGTCAATATCCATCTAACTCCTCTTAAAACACTTTCAGTCGTCTTGCTCCCTAACTTTCTTGAGAAGAGAAACCCTGACATTCAATACCATTTGTTTGAAGAAAACACGTGTTGTTCCTATACAATGGCCTATTGATATGAACAAAAGAGGTTGACTCAAGGGTTCAGATAAAAATGACTGTCCCCGATATCAAGGCAGTGGTTGAGTCTGTTGACATCAAGGAGCTTAACAAAACTGCACTTAATGGGAATCAGAGTAACCTCTCCAGTGTTTGGGGTCAAACATGGCACAAAGGAAGATGGTCATCATCTCAGTCCTGGGTCACCTCTGTGGGAGATCCTCAGGGTAGCTTCCTCTTCACAAACATCTTCAACTGCTTCATCAATGTCTCCCCGCCGCCACCCTCCCCACCATGAGATCAGAAAGTGGGGATGGTCACCGAACATTCCACAATGTTCAGAACATTTTGTCCCCCATCAGCTCCTGAACTGGTTTGTGTCCATGTGCAACAAGACCCAGACTCCATTGAGGCGTGTGCTGTTAAAATGTTCACAACATTCATGTAATAGCACTTCCTGACACTGCACATTGCCACAGTAAAACAAGAGTTCATTCACCACCTCACGCTGTTTTCACAGGAATATGAGGAAGCAATTTAGTCCATTGAAACTTTTGGAGAAGAACAAGGACAGCCAGGGGAATTATTATCCCTGCTTCCAATCCGTCTCACCCTGTCAGAGCTTTATATATCTCAATGAGATCTCCACCCATTTTCCTAAATCCCATGGAATACAGGCCCAGTCGCCCCAAACTCTGCTCCCACAACAAGCCTGTCATCACAAAGATCAGTCTGGTCATCCTTCACTGCTCTCCCTCAATGTCAGGTTTGTCCTTTATTATGTACTGAGACCAAATCTGCACAGAATACTGCACAGTGTTTATGGTAGGATCTCACCAAAGCCCTCTGCAGCTGCAGTAAGACACGCTTACCCCTGGACTCAACTCCCCCTGAAATGAAGGTCAGTTGATCTTCCTAACTGCTTTCTGCTCCTGCAATATTGCTTTCAGTGACTGGTCTACAGGGAGATGCAGATCCTTTGCAATGTTACAGCTCCCCACTTGGTAGGTCTTTGTACACTGGGCAGCGTGTGAATGCCATTCCCAGTATTGCCTTGTGGGTTCAGACCTCACTGTGCTGCAGGGACCTCGGAGGGCCGCGCAGAAGGAAACAACAAAAAGGCCCATACGTCGCTTTTCAGATCAACATGTTTCAAACAATCCCTTTTCAAACGAAAAGCTGCCAATCTCTTGTTCCCACCAAAGGGCACACTGTCACCACAACCCACCTTGCTCTCCATCTGCCACGTATTTGCCCATTCACTCCACTTGTCTTAGTCATCTTGAAGCTTTTTTACATCCTTCTCACCCACTCACAATCCAACATCCTTTAGTTCTCTCAGCAGGTTGCGATATATTGTGTTTGATTCCGACAACCAAATGTTTAATGGGTATTGTGACCAGCTGGGACCTGAGCACCGATCTCTGTGATATCCCAGCAACATTCCTCTGTTATCTTTTTTAAAATAATATTTATTTCCTGAATCTGGGTGTGACTGGCTGGGCCGGCATTTATTTCCTGTCCCTGGTTGCCCCTTGAGAAGGTGAGCTGCCTCGTTGAACCACTGCAATCCACTGTGGATTCAGTGACAGTTACACCATTGAATGCCAAGGGCAGTGTTTATATTGTATTTTAGTGGTGATGGTCACGGTCTGGCATTTGTGTGACGTGAATATTACTTGCTACTTGTCAGCCTGGATACTGTCCAGATCTTGTTGTATTTGAACATGGACTGCTTCAGTATCTGAGGAGCAACAACCATTGCTGAACATTGTACAATCATTGGCAACCATCTCCACTTCTGACCTTATAATAGAGGCAAGGTCATTGATCAAGAAGCCCTGAAGATGTTTGGGCGTAGACCACTGCCCGAGGGACTCCTACAGACTTGTCTGGAGCTGAGTTGACTGGCCTTTATCAACAATGACCACCTTCCTCCGTGTCAGGTATGATTCTAACCAGCGGGGAGTTTGCCCTGATACCCATTGATTCCAGTTTTGCTAAGGCCCCTTGATAACACACTTGGTCGAAGACAGCCTTGATTTAAAGGACTATCGCTCTCACCCCACCTCTGGAATTCAGCTCTTTTGTCCATGTTTGAACCATGGTAATGAGGTCAGGAGCTGACTGGCCCTGGTGGAGCCCAAACTGGGCGTCATTGACCAGATTATTACTGAGCAAGTGTTGCTTAAAAGCACTGAGACCTTCCACCACTTTACTGATGATCGAGAGTAGACTGATGGGGTGGTAATTGGCCGGATTGGATTTGGTCTGCTTTTTATATACAGGAGATACTTGGGGTAATTTTCGAAGTAACCGGGGAAATGTTGTTGTAACGGTATTAGAACAGCTTGGTGAGGGCAGTGACAAGGTCTGGAGAACAACTTTTCAGTACTATTGCCAGAATGTTGTCAGGGTATGTACCCTCTGAGGTATCCAGTGTCTCCAACTGAATCTGGATATCGCGTGGAGTGAATCAAATTGGCTGATGACAGGTAACTGAATTGTTGAGGACCACTGGAGGAGGCCGAGATGGACCATCCACTCAGCACTTCTGACTGAAGATTGTTGCGAATGCGTGAACGTGATCTTTTGCGCTGAAGTGCTGGGCGCTTCCATCATTAAGGATGGGGATACTTGTGGAATCTCCTACTCCGATGACTTGTTTAATTGTCCATAACTATTCTCAACTAGAAGTAGAAGGACTGCAGAGCTTAGATCTGAACCGTTGCTTGTGGGATCACTTAGCTCTGTCTATGACTAACTGCTTATGCTGTTTGGCACGCAGGTAGCCATGGTTGGTGACTTCATCAGGCAGACACCTTATTTTCAGGTATTCCCAGTGCTGCTCCTGCCCTCCTGCACACTCCATTGAATCAAGGTTGATCCTCTGGCTTGATGGTAATTGTTGTGAGGGGGATATGCCAGGCCATGAGGTTGTGTGGGAGTACAATTCTGCTGCTACTGATTACCCACAACATATTATCAAAACCCAGACTTGAGCTGCTAGATCTGTTCAAAGTCTGTCCTATTTAGCATGGTGACAGTGCCACCTAAAATGGTGGAGGTTATTCTCAATATGCAAGTGTGACTTTATCTCCACAATGACTATGCGGTGGTTATTCTTACCGATACTGTCATGGACAGATACTTCTGCAGCTGGCAGATTTGTAAGGCTGTGGTCAAATATGGCTTTTCCCTCTTGTGGGTTCCTTCACCACCTGCCGCAGACCAAGTCGAGAAGTTATACCCTTTCGGACCCAACCAGCTCAATCAGTAATGCTGCTGCTGAACCACTCTTTTTGTGGACATTGACGTCCCTAACCCAGAGTACATTTTGTGCCTTTGCCACCCTCAGTGCTTCTTCCAAGTGTTGTTCAGCTTGGAGGAGTACTGACTCATCAGTTGGGAGAGGCTGGTACATGGTAATCAGCAGGAGGTTTCCTTTCCCATGTGTAAACTAACGCCATGAGAGTTCATGGGATACAGAGTCACTGTTGAGGACTCCCAGAACAATCCCCTTCAAACTGTATCCCATGGTGCCACCACTTCTGCTTTGTCTGTCCTGCTGGTGAGAGAGGAGATATCCGGTGAAGGTGATGGGGTGTCAGGGATATAGTCATACTCACAGAATCAGACCTTAAATACAATGTCAGGCTGTTGCTTCACAAGTCTGTTTATTTCTATTCACTGTTTCCTGCCAGCTGTCCCATTCTAGAAGCATGGCCATATATTCACCCCAATCCACGAAGATTTGATTTTGCAAACTAGGCTTGGAGCTTTACCAAAATCTTTCTGAAAATCCACATGTTTTACATCCATTGCTTCTCTTTCATTTGTCTCCCAGTCTGTTTCTTAAACATAATTCCCATTTCATAAATCTATGTTAGTGTTGTCTATGACCATTATTTTCAGTCCCAATAATTTCTCCCAAACGATTTACGTACTATGTTCTATGTTCCATGTACTATTTCGTTTTCCACGCCAGACTTGGTTTTCCTGGTATTGTCAGAAAGTTCCGTGAAGACAGATCTGAAGTAGTGGATTCATAGTTTTGCCATTTCTCTGTTTCCCATTCTCCATTCTCTGGTTTCAAACTGGAAAAAACCTGCACTTTTTTTTCATACTTCTCACATTGACATAATTTGACAAGCTATAACAGTTCACTCTTATAACCTTTGTGAACATTATCTTCAGAAACCCATCAATTCTTGTGTTAAGCTGCTCAATCATTGACCTTCCACATCATATTCTCACAGGAGCTTAGTCTCTGTGCCAACAGAAATACAGCACGATCTATATTAGTCCAACTTTCCGACAAAAGGCTCATAGCCTGGAATGTTATGGCACTTCCAAGTGCTTGTCCAAATACTTTTAACAGTTGAGAGGTTAACCTTGATAACTCCCCTCTCAGAAAGTACTTTCCAGACCCCAACGCCCTCTGGGTGAAGAAAAGGTCATCTTTAAATCCTCTCTGAACCTCAAACCCTTCACTTTAAAAGTGTGCTCCCTTGTTCTTGACCCTCTGTCTAAAAGGAACAGCTACTGTCTATCCACCCTGTCCATGCCCCTTGTTAACATATCCTTCTGAATCACATCCCCCTCAGCCTCTCTGTCAAAAGTAAACAACCTGAGCTTATCCAGCCTCTTTCCATAGCTGATATGCTCCATCCCAGGGAACATCCTGGTGAATCTCCTCTGCAAACCCCTCCAGTACAATCACATCCTTCCTGTAATGAGGCTCCCAGAACGACATACAGTACTCCATCATGGACGAAACAAGCCCTGTATAGCACTTATAATGTACTCCCTGATTAATAAATGCTCCACCCAAGGTTCAATTCTTAACGAGTCCATTACCCTGTTCAGTCACATTCAGGGATGTGTGGAGAAACACCCTGTGAGCTCCCTAGTGTGCTGCCAATCATTGTGTACACCCCATGTCTGGTTCCTCCTTCCAAAGTACATCACCTCATATTTATCAGGATCACATTCCATCTGCCATTGACCTGCCCATCTGATCATTCCACTTGTATTTCCCTGTAAAATCAGAACTTCGTCCTCACTACCAACCACCCGGCCAATCTTTGTGTCAAACACAAACTTACTTATCACAACTCCCAACCCTCCACCCACTCCCCCCCCTCCAGATTCACATCGATACCATTTATGAATGCTACAAACAATAAGGGACACAGCAGTGATCCCTGTGGTACACCAGGGGACACTGGTCTCCAGTCACACAAACAGCCTTCTCCCACCACCCTCTGCCTCCTGACACTAAGACAATTTTCGCTGTAACTTTTCAAGTTATCCTTGATACTCTGAGATTTTACTTTATTTTTTTCAGTTTCCCATGCGGAACTTTGTCAAAGGCATTGCATCAAAACTAAATAAGCGACCTCCTCAAACTAATTGAATCAACTCCATTAGTGTGACTTCACTCTGATAAAGTCATGATGATTATCCCTGATCAAGCCGTGCCATTCTGATTGGAGTTCAATTTTCTCCTTCTCTATTTTCTCCAGTAGTTTCCCGAACAGTGATTTAATACTCGCTCGTCTAGAGTTTCCTGGTCTATCTCTACCACCGTTACTGTGAAGTGCAATCATAATAGCTGTTCTCCAGTCCTCTGGCACCTCCCCTATTGTCAGATTCTAATTAAAATTTCCAGTCAGCGTCTTTCTCTAACAGTATCCAACAGTATCCAGACCTGCAGATTGGTCCAATTTTATACCAGACAAAGCCTCAAACTCCTGCTCGTATTTTACATCAATCTCTTTCCAAGAGCTTTCCAGTCCATCTTCTCGAATTCTGTACCTGCATCCTCCTTCTCCCAAGTAAAACAGCTGTGATGTTCACATGTAACAATCTATCAATGTTCTCCGGGTTGACACACTGGTTGCCCCTTTGGTTTCTAATGGACACTAACTGTTGCTGATTATTCTGTTCTACTTGTCCGTGTGGAATATCATGGGATTCTCCCTCATCTCTCCTGCTTGCGCTTCTTCATGTCCCTCGGTTGTTGTCTCCCCTCTATGTTTCTAAGTTTCAGTAAAATCACCTCCCATCTTTTGAAACTCGAGATTACAGGCTGAGTTTCCCCATCAGACAATCTTGCCATTTTAGAGATTAGTCTGGAAAATACCTTTTGCAGTTCCTCTGTAGTGAGTATATTCTATCTTAAATTGGGACTCCAAACGGTACACAATACTCTCAGTTTAGTCTCAGCAACACTCTGTGCGGCTGGCGCATGGTATCTTCTATATTTCAATTACATTCACATGAATGTAAACCTAATTTTTTGTTTCCTATTTGCTTGTGTTTAGATTACATTGCATTACAGTGTGGAAACAGGCCCTTCGGTCAACAAGAACATACCAACCCGCCAAAGCGCAACGCACCCATACCCCTACATTTACCCCTTACCTAACACTACCGGCAATTTAGCATGGCCAATTCACCTGACCTGCACATCTTTGAACTGTGGGAGGAAACCGGAACACCCAGAGGAAACCCACACAGACACAGGGAGAATGTGCAAACTCCACACAGTCAGTCACCTGAGGCGGGAAGTTGAACCCGTGTCTCTGGCGCTGTGAGGTAGCAGTGCTAAGCGCTGTGCCACTGTGCCGCCCAATTCTTCCCAATTCCTTTCACTTTAACTTTTCTTATGATGTTAGTGGGAGAGCTCTTAAAAAAGATCCTCTCGAATATCCAACTATACGTTATCCATTAGCTCCTCATTGCGTACGTCCACAAGAATCATCTTCAAACCATTCCAAAAAATGCTTGCCACTTATGGTTTTCGTTTCATCAATGCATTATCATCTTCCCCAGTTTTCCCATTACCTTCTATATATCCAGTAACACGTTCTTTATAATCGAGCCCAACAGACACCCGACCGCGGATGACAAGTTACTGATCTGTAGTTCACCACTCTCCATCTTCATCCTTTCTTAAACTGTTGGTTCATATTTATAACCTTTGCCTTATCCAGATTGGCTCAATATCTTTCGGGAATGTATTGGAAAACAACGTGATAATCTGCGATGCAATCAATATGCCTATTGCTGCTCCCTCTGAAATTCTTGTATGAAGTACATCTGATCTGTCAGATTTATAAATACTCAATCCAGCTTTCTTTTAAAACATGACCTCAACACTGATAAGAATGATTTTAGACTTTACTTACACAAGTCCCATGGTCACTTGGTATTTCTGGGAGAATTTCTGGATATTCTGCCTTGAAGATAGACACAAAGAAACTGTTTCTATTCCCTGCGATTTCTGTGTTGTCTTCAATAAATTATTCTGTCCGCACACCCACTGTTCCATATTTGACGTTGTTTTTACTTTCGTTTCATACACTGATGTACTTTTTTTTTAGCAGTCTTTATGTTTTTCTTTTCTTTGTATGCTTTTTCGCTTTTTGCTTTTCTTTTCTTGGTCATCCGTTGCTGGGTCCTATATTTCTCTGAATCCACTGGCTTACTACGGTACTTGGCATTTTTCTCAGCTAATTCCTGTGATCTAATAGATAGTTGAAGGTGAGGAGTAGTGTGTATAGATTTAGTCTCTTCAATGAAGAAAAGATGTTGTTATATTGGAAGCAGCTCAGAGACGGTTCCCTCAGCTGATTCCTGCAATGAAGGTGCTAGCTTATAACGAAAGGATGATCAGGTTGATCCAATAGCCATTGGAGCTTACAAAACTAAAGGATGGTCTTATTTCAACATAGATGACAGGAAGGAGTCAACAACTGAAGAGAATTACACAGATAGTGGGGGAATCCATTCGGGTCTCCAGCCTGTTACACAGGAACAACAGGAGGATATTCAGACCGTCGAGCCTGTTACACCAGAATAGGACGACACTGTTCAGCCCCTGGAGCCTGACGTATATTTACAGAAGGAGGCCAATCAGCCCCGCGAATCTATAATACGGGACCCAGAGTAGGCCATGCTGCACCAGTATCCTGTTACACCGCAACAGGATCAGTCCATTCAGCCTCCTCAAGCCCGTAACATGGGAACTGGAAGTGGTCACACAGTGACTAGAGATTGTTACACTGGTATAACAGGAGGTCATTCAGACCCACCGAGTCTGTTGCAAGGGAAATGTGTTAGGATAAAAACTATCTGAGACTTTTTTCATGAGAAAGGAGGAGGTAATTCAGACACGTGTCTGTTGTATGGGAACAAGAGAAGATTAATCGCTCCCTTCGTTCCATCTCTGGGATACATGAGGAGACCGTTCAGTATCTCCACCGATTATGGAGAAATATGAGAAGACCCATCAGACCCTCAAAATGTTACACAGCAACGGGAAGATTCCATAATCCCCCACCCCTCTAACGCATCAACAGGAGGTGGTCATTCTGGCCTTGGAGATGACAACATGGGAACACCAGAAAGACTTCATCCCATCGATTTTGTACACTAGCAGGATGATGGGTCCAGTCAACCACACATACCGCTTATGCAGCAATTGGAGCACATCTCTTAAAACCTTTTTGCCCATCAAACAGGAATTCAAAGAAAACGTAAAGGTTTTAGAAAGGGAAGAACTTATAATAACTGAATACATTAGGGAGTAAAATGGAACAATAAAGTATTGTAATTTAAGGCAATTTATGAGAATCCATTGTTGAGGACATTTGCAAACGTAAACCACAATCCATCGGACTCAACATGGTTTTACAAAAGATAAACCATGATTGAAGTGTTTTCTTGAGTTAGTTAAAGATGTGACAAACAAGGTGGATAGTGGGAATCCTGGAGCTGGAATATACCTGGTCTTCGTGAAGGCATCGGATATGTCGCTTCTCCAAAGAGTGAGTGGGAAGATCAGACAGCATCAGTTTAGGAGTAATTTATTGGCTTGAATGGAGGTTTGGTTAACTAACAAAATGCAGTCAGATGAATTAAATGTATCATTTTATATTGGAAAATACAATTTGTTGGGTGCCATAGATTTCAGTTCTCATGCCTCAACCATTTGGGATCGATATTTTTACTCGGTTGACGGGATAGAAAATACAATAGCTACATTTTCAGATGACACTAACATTGGTGGGAAATTACTTCGGAATGATGATGCAAGAGACTTAAAAACTATATGAATAGGTTGGGTGAATGGGCAAACATTTGGCAATGAAAATTAAAGTGGATAAATATGGGGTTATTCAAGTTGACCAGCCTACTAAAAAGACAAATTATTATCCAAATGGAGAGAAACTTCAAAGTGCTTAAGTGCAGAGGGATCTGGGTGCCTGCTTGCATATCACAGAAAACCGATTTGCGGGTACTTTAAATACTGAGAAATGCAAGCATAACTTCATTATTTATTTGTAAAAGGATAGAGTAGAAAGGTAGGGAGTGTTGGTGTAGCTATGCAAGGCATTAGTGAGGCTGCAACTGGAGTACAGTTTGGGTGTCCTGCAGAATGAGGTATTTCCATTGGAGGCAATTCAGAAGAGCTTCATTAGAATGATTCCACATTTGAAGTGTTTGTCTTATGAAGAGAAATTGAGCAGTTCATCCTATACTCTCGATTTTATAAGAACGATAGAAGAGCTCATTGAGGTCTGTAAGATGCGAAATATAATTGAAAGTGTAGATGTGGAGTGGATATGTTTTTTCATCAGCCGCAATCTCCAACAAGAGACTAGAGTTTAACGATTGAGAGATAGCAGGGATGTGGAACAGAGGCCGCGATGACATCAGCCATGATTGTATTCCATGGCGGAGCAGTTTCGACGGGTTGGATTCCTGACTGATTCTCCTCATTCATATTCAGCTTTACGACTGTGTTACACAGTAATGGGAGAGGACTGTGTATGAAACATGAAGCCGGCAGTCTGGATAAATCAGTCTTAATCAGTTTGACAGAACATCACCAGTGGAGTCACACAGTGACCAGTGCTGGGTCCTCCACTATTTACAATCTATATCAACGTTCAGGAGGATGGAACAGGTATAGAGATGCTGAGTTTGGTCATGTTGCTGTGATAAGCAAGAGTTTAAATTATCAAGAGAGGGTGAAGGGTCTACAGAGAGATACAGAGAGGTAAGGGCAAAGGAGAATAATTTGGCAGCTGCAAGAGAACATGATATAATCTGTCATTTCATTTCCAGGAATAATGGAAGGCAGTATGTTACTGAAATGGAGAGGGATTACAGGGATTAATAATACTGTGTACTGGGGGGTTCACTCAGCCCTGCTCAGACATGGGAGGTTTTCCTCCATCCCTGATCGTCTGCTCCCAGACACTCCAACTGACCCCATTGCTCCTCGTACACATGGAATGTTTTGTAGTGTTTGGTTGGTGATGGGGATGCTGTTTTCAAACATGTATTAAGGGGACGGCCTTTATCCAAGATACATTCATTCATTTCTACATGGAGACCCGAAGACGATGGGAATGCTGTCTGCTTGTGAATGAAGGAACTGTGACTGCTGTCAGGACAGAGGTATTCACCAACATAGTGTACTGTGCATGGACACACGGTAACATGAACAGAGAGAGAGCTCCTTCAGTTCCTCTACCTCTCCCCATTGACATGGGTACTCTGCAGATGCCATGTACACCATCGGGAATCCCATTGTACTGGATACACCCGGCAGCTCCCTGCTGTGGGGGAACCGATGTATTTACCTCATCCACCATATATATCCTCCATCACCGAATGGTTACATTGATGGCAACATACTGGGAGATGATGGCTATATCACCCAGTCCTGTTTGGAAAGTTGCAGAAGATAGAAGCTGAATTAAACTATGACCCGAACAGCCACTGGCAGTACCGTCCTTTCCCCTGGGGTGAAGCTGCAGGACGCGTTAAAGGAGGTGACACTGCTCTGTGACCAGCTCCTTGTTCAATCAGTGTCCCCTCACACTCTGCTCCTGGATTAAGTGCAGCTTGCGAGGCTGTTAATGGAAAACTCGGTTGGGTCCAACAGATCCCTTTCCACACATACACTAACTCTGTGTTTTCAGAGTTTCCCCGCTCTGTAACCTTTGCTCCATTTGTTGCTCCGGTTACTGACCCAGATGCTGTAACTACAGTCCCCAGGCTCCACCCAAAGATGGGTCAGCAAATCCTCGTGTCTCCCTGAATGTCTCAGGCAGCTCACAGCACAACTTCCAGCAAACCATCCCCAACCCCTCCACTACATTTTCAATAAGAGTCAGTCAGAAAGTCCTCATCTATGAGTGTTGTGGACCAGACCAGATCCCTGGAAAATATTTTACGAAGTTCGCTTAGACCCAAACCATTCCTTATTTTAAAAATAGATGTGAAGTTTGCGTTCCTGATATGTTGTGACTGGTCAAACCACTCGAAATTAAGCAAAATATAATCGATTCAAATGCTTTAGTTAAAATACAATTAAAGAAAAGAACATTTGGAAATAGCTTA
Organism: Chiloscyllium punctatum; assembly: GCF_047496795.1. Classification (NCBI taxonomy): domain Eukaryota; kingdom Metazoa; phylum Chordata; class Chondrichthyes; order Orectolobiformes; family Hemiscylliidae; genus Chiloscyllium; species Chiloscyllium punctatum. The sequence continues at coordinate 39,894,225 of NC_092769.1, read as the reverse complement.
TATGTTTGAACACATACACAAACAATAGATACCGTACCTTCTTGGTATACAACGCTTGGCACAAAGATATATTCAAATACAGATCCTTACATGCAGTTTTCCGATCGAAGAGATATCAATATCAACAGAGATCTCAGAGAGAAAAGCAGCTGGGGATCATGTATTGAACCTTCCAACCCTTTCCGTGATCCCCAACAGCTTCTGAATGCTGCAGCTAAAAGCAAACCGATGAAAACCTGGTCTGGGAGAGCTGGCCGCTGCCCTTCCATTGTTACCAATGTTTTAATAAAACCTAAAGGCTTTCTCAATTATTTACTTAAACTGTTTTCAGACAGCAGTTCTGCACCTCTGTCTTTATAACCTCTCTTCAAAAAAAATCCCAAGATAAAATCACCTTTTTATAGTGATAGTATACTCACAACTCCACCTTTAATAAAATGATCCATCAATATACAAAAAGGGATTCATTTTAGACCTCCTAATCTTCCTCTATAAGTAGACTGGCGGGAATGGCGGATTACCTTTCACTGAAAGACTGAAGTGACTGGGCTTGTATACACTTGAGTTTAAAGACTAAGAGGGGATTTGATTGAGACATATAAGATTATGAAAGGATTGGACACTCTGGCAGCAGGAAACATGTTTCTGCTGATGGGTGAGTGCTGAATCAGAGGACAGACCTTAAAAATACGCGGTAGACCATTTTGGACAGAGATGAGGAGCAACTTCTTCACCCAGAGAGTGGTGGCTGTGTGGAATGCTCTGCCCCAGCGGGCAGTGGAGGCCCAGTCTCTGGATTCATTTAAAAAAGAGTTGGACAGAGCTCTCAAAGATATTGGAATCAAGGGTTATGGAGATACGGCAGGAAGAGGATACTGATTAGGAATGATCAGCCATGATCATATTGAATGGTGGTGCAGGCTCGAAGGGCAAAATGGCCTATTCCTGCAACTATTGCCTATTGTCTATAGACTGCAATGCATATATATTACATTGACTCTGAGCATACAGAGTTTCTCCCAAAACTTCTCCAAAAACTTTAAGGGGTCACGATCAGTGAAAACGATTTGTCTCAGATCCGTTATTTGCAATTTAAATGCTGAAATCTTGTAACGCCAACACCAAGCTCCTTCCCCATTGTGGAATAAATCTGTTGATGTTTCCATTAGACACTCCAATCACACGTTACATAATGGAGCACTTCTCATCTCTCCAATAGTCCTTCTGAATGAAGTAGCTCCTCATGTCTCAGCATAAAAGAATTACATCCTTCTTTCCCTCTTAATGCTGTAACCTCTTTACCTGCTACTCCTGGCCTATGCCAGTAAACCTTACTCTCACAGGGATATGTTCTAAGAAAATCTCACACATTCTTCTCAATCTCTCACAGAAACTAAACTTTGATTTCTGAACTCAATCATCATCATCAGACATTAGAGCTTCTATCCTTCCCATTGTTACTCTCTGCTCTTCCACATGACTGCAGGAAGTAAATTGTTGAACTTCTCCAAAATAAGAATCTCTCTATGGGTCATAGGTTTGCTCTGTTTTAGTACCCTTCCCCAACTTTCAAAACTTGTCTGGTCCTTTCAAACACAACGTGCGTTTAACCAGGCTTGTTATTTTAGATTCCTGAAACACTGTCAATCAGCTTCTGGCACAAGCTCATATGCACTTCAAATGGCTTTCTTTACCTCCTCATACTCAGCAGATACCTCCTCTGATAGGGATGCATATGCCTATCAGCTTTGTTTAAATCAACTAAATCCACATGTTCTCTGGCAACTGCATTTATTTAGCCACTTTCTGAAATGATATTAAAAAGGCTCCCTCCATCATTCTCATCAAATTTAGATAATACCTGGATGTATTTCAACAGATCCCCATCAGACCTTTGGCTATATAGGGTTGCTCATCCTCACTATCCTCCTTATCCAGCCGACTGTCTGCCTTCATCTCCACCTTCTATGTCAACTTTCCTCTCTAATTACTAACTTTTGAAGTTGAAACTCTCTGCTTTTCTTCTCTCTTTTTCTCTCTTTCGTCTTCATTTCCTTTTCTTTTATTTCAACTTTTCATCATAATTCAAACTGTTTCAATTCCTTTTCATGTTCAAGGTGCCTCATTTGAAATTGAATTCTAGCCATTTCCAAAGACTCTGATGGCGTTTCCACCAAATGTAATTGCCGAGCTCTGGCTGTAATTATCTCTAATTTTCGCACAAACACAACCCCAACTCCAGCTTGTCTGCCAATTCCTACAGCTTCCCTTCATTACCTTTTGTAAAACCCCTAACTTTACTTCTTCCACACCCAGAGAACTCTTCGTGACTGAAATTGTCTTTATACTCAACACACTGTTTAAACCAACCGAATTCAACATCCAGAACCAAAGACACTAACAACTACCATACGGGACCTTTGAACCCAACAGCCTCCCAGTGCATACTCCCCAGTGTTTGCATGAGCTTATTCTGGATTCTCTAGTTTCCTCCCACAATCCAAAAGTGTGTATGTCAGGTGAATTGGCCATGCTAAATTGTTTGTAGTTTTCAGGGATGTGTGGGTTAGGTGCCTTGGTCGGGGTAAATGTGTAATAATAGGGTAGAGGAATGGGTCTGGGTAGGTTACTTCTCGGAGGGTCGGTGTGGACTTGTTGGATCGAATGGCCTGTTTGCACACTGTAGGAATTGTAATTCTAAATCCACTTTGGTGTTATCGATTTAGAACCAGACAAGAGTCCCCAGTTTGCAAAAGACCAACCAGACAGCATCAAACTAGTTTAAGGAGGTAGTTTGGATGCGAACCTTTTCTTATTTTAAAGGAAGATGTGAAGTGGGTGTTCCAGATGTGATGGTACTCGTCAAACCACTCATCATTAAGCAAAACACAATGAATTTAAACACTCTAATCAAAATCCATACACAATGAAGAGGAATTTAGACTAACTTAACTATTGGAAACCATAACAGAATAATGGATCCAGTACCTTCTACAAATGAACTGTTCCAATATACTACAATCACCTAAACACACCCTTGGCAAAAAGGAACATTAAAACATGCATTCTTGCATACATTTCTCCAATCCATGAGGAAAGAGCATCAAATGAGCTTCCAGAGAGAATAGCAGCGAGGGATAATTTACGAAAACTTACACCCGTTCTGGGACCCCAAGCACCTGGTGATTGTTATTGCTACAATAGAACATAGAACATAGAACAATACAGCACAGAACAGGCCCTTCGGCCCACGATGTTGTGCCGAACTTCTATCCTAGATTAAGCACCCATCCATGTACCTATCCAAATGCCGCTTAAAGGTCGCCAATGAATCTGACTCTACCACTCTCTGGTAAAGAACCCACCCCTGACATCTCCCCCATACCTTCCACCCTTCACCTTAAATTTATGTCCCCTTGTAACACTCTGTTGTACCCGGGGAAAAAGTTTCTGACTGTCTACTCTATCTATTCCTCTGATCATCTTATAAACCTCTATCAAGTCACCCCTCATCCTTCGCCGTTCCAACGAGAAAAGGCCGAGAACTCTCAACCTATCCTCGTACGACCTACTCTCCATTCCAGGCAACATCCTGGTAAATCTTCTCTGCACCCTCTCCAAAGCTTCCACATCTTTCCTAAAGTGAGGCGACCAGAACTGCACACAGTACTCCAAATGTGGCCTAACCAAAGTCCTGTACAGCTGCAACATCACCTCACGACTCTTGAATTCAATCCCTCTGCTAATGAACGATAATACTCCATAGGCCTTCTTACAAACTCTATCCACCTGAGTGGCAACCTTCAAAGATCTATGTACATAGACCCCAAGATCCCTCTGTTCCTCCACCTGACCAAGAACCCTACCATTAACCCTGTATTCCGCATTCTTATTTGTTCTTCCAAAATGGACAACCTCACACTTGGCAGGGTTGAACTCCATCTGCCACTCCTCAGCCCAGCTCTGCATCATATCTAAGTCCCTCTGCAGCCGACAACAGCCCTCCTCACTGTCCACAACTCCACCTATCTTTGTATCATCTGCAAATTTACTGACCCACATCTAAGTCATTAATAAAAATTACAAACAGCAGAGGACCCAGAACTGATCCCTGCGGAACTCCACTTGTAACTGGACTCCATGCTGAATATTTACCATCTACCACCACTCTCTGACTTCGACCGGTTAGCCAGTTTTCTATCCAATTGGCCAATTTTCCCTCTATCCCATGCCTCCTGACTTTCCGCATAAGCCTACCATGGGGAACCTTATCAAATGCCTTACTAAAATCCATGTACACTACATCCACTGCTCCACCCTCATCCACATGCTTGGTCACCTCCTCGAAGAATTCAATAAGACTTGTAAGGCAAGACCTGCCCTTCACAAATCCGTGCTGGCTGTCCCTAATCAAGCAGTGTCTTTCCAGATACTCGTAAATCCTATCCCTCAGTACCCTTTCCATTACTTTGCCTACCACAGAAGTAAGACTAACTGGCCTGTAATTCCCGGGGTTATCCCTATTCCCTTTTTTGAACAGGGGCACAACATTCGCTACTCTCCAGTCCCCTGGTACCACCCCAGTTGCCAGTGAAGACGAGAAGATCATTGCCAACGGTACTGCAATTTCCTCTCTTGCTTCCCACATAATCCTAGGATATATCCCGTCAGGCCCGGGGGACTTGTCTATCCTCAAGTTGTTCAAAATGTCCAACACATCTTCCTTCCTAACAGGTATCTCTTCTAGCTTAACAGTCCGTTTCACACTCTCCTCTTCAACAATACGGTCCCTCTCGTTCGTAAATACTGAAGAGAAGTACTTGTTCAAGACCTCTCCTATCTCTTCCGACTCAATACACAGTCTCCCACCACTGTCCTTGATCGGACCTACCCTCGTTCTCGTCATTCTCAGGTTTCTCACATTCGCATAGAATGCCTTGGGGTTATCCTTGATCCTATCCGCCAGGGATTTTTCATGCCCTCTCTTAGCTCTCCTAATCCCTTTCTTCAGGTCCCTTCTGGCTATCCTGTCCCTCCACTGCTCTGTCTGAACCTTGTTTCCTCAACCTTATGTAAGCCTCCTTCTTCCTCTTTACTAGACATTCAACCTCCCTCGTCAACCAAGGCTCCCTCACACGACCATTTCTTTCCTGCCTGATCGGTACATACATATCAAGGACACGTCGTATCTGCTCCTTGAAAAAGTCCCACATTTCCACCACATCCTTCCCTGACAGCCTATGCTCCCAACGTATGCTCCTCAAATCCTGTCTTACAGCATCGTAATTTCCCTTCCCCCAATTGTAAAAACTTCCTTGTTGTGCGCACCTATCTCTCTCCATAACCAAGGTGAAAGTCACAGAATTGTGGTCGCCATCACCAAAATGATCACCCACTAACAAGCCCACCACTTGTCCCGGTTCGTTACCGAGTACCAAATCCAATATGGCCTCCCCTCTGGTTGGACAATCTACATACTGCGTTAGAAAAGCTTCCTGGACACACTGCACAAACACCGCCCCATCCAATCTACTTGATCAAAAGAGCTTCCAATCAATATTTGGGAAGTTGAAGTCACCCATGACTACGACCCTGTGGCTTCTGCACCTTTCCAAAATGAAAAGAAACCTCGAAAGCCTGGTCTATGCGAGTTGGCCATTGTTACTACTATTTATTAAAAACCCTAAAATCCCCGGAAATTATTTACTTGAGCCGTTTTCAGTAGGAAGTTTGGCCTTTAAGACCTCTTACTAAAAATAAGGCGAAAATAACCTTTTATTTAAAAAAGTGACAGCATTGTCAGGCAATTTAGATGCCTGGTCCTTTACTCAGTGGTCTTCCTCGTGTCACTGATTGCAAGGTCACCTGAGAGGGACAGCCACAGGTACACACCAAGTTACAAGGATGTGTCTCATAACTTCTGAAACACACCTGTCAATGTACCATCACATGGGACACACTCGGAAGTGAAGAACAGCCTGACACACGCCATTTCATTATTTCTGAGCTACACAATGCCAGGATTCGATACACTAGGGAGACAAAACCCAAGGCCAGGGAAAGATAGAGAGGGGCAGAGAGATTCACATTAAAGACAGAATCAGGCAGTTAATTAACTGAAAAGATGTTGTGGAAATATGGGGAAAAAGACAGGGCAGTGGGACTAACTGCAGAAGTGAGATCTTCGTGAGTAAAATGACAAGAATGAGAACATTGAATACAGGCATTGTCAGAACATCTGGAATGGTTTGTTACATCAAATTCTGAATCTGCTTCACAGAACACCACAAACAAACATAAACTGGGACAAGATGACAGCCTAGCATGGAGAGCTGTGCACACCATGCTAGTGTGTTGCTCAGTGAATTGCACTATCTGGAGAGGATTGCAAACTTTACTAACATATGCTAACTATACTCGCATCAGATTACTTCCTATAATGGGAAGGTTTGTTCTCTCTGTGTGTTCATCAGATACTGAGAGAGTGTGCGTGATAGCTGTGGTTGAATGCGACACTCGTTGTTTGAGAAGGAACGCACATGGAGAAAACAATTTTAAATACGAACAACTGGCAGGCTTTTTGTTTATCAATAGAGACAACGAGGGACATTTCATGGACAAGTGAGGTAAAGTATTTGAGAATGTTAAAATAAAGGCTTTGCCAGACAAAACAGTAATATACATCGGCGTGCACATGAATGACAGATGGATGGGAGTTTGGTGTGAGTTCGAATCAGATTTGCTTCGGCAGGTTTGAAGCCGGGACCGTCAGCAGCAGATTATTGGCTTCATTAAGCCTGTACTTCATAGCTCAAGGTTCAAACAGCCGATGGAATAAACCAGTGAGATATATTCTGTAGTAGTGAGTATTTCAAGTTAGAAATGTCAGGGAATGGTGTCAAGAATCAGCTCATTGTCAAAGGGATCTCCCACAGTTGTGACTTGTCTGCTTCAACTGCAGATATTGGCAAGGGATGGGTTGGAAACAGTGGAAGGAAGTGAAGTTTGTAACCAGAACAGTAGACAGTGACCTCCCTGTTCTTAACAGCAAAGGCAATGATACGATGCATTATGATTCTCCCCTGAAACTGAATAGTTCAACATAGAGATCCGTGAGTAACACTGCCAGAGCAGAGAGCGAGACAGTAATTGAATGCCTTCACTGATGCAGTGAGCAGTGGTCTGTAGAGTGAATATCTAGATTGAGAGATTGGATTGGATTGAAACAATAATAGTGGCAGGAAGTTTAGACGATATGAAATAACAATAATACAGTCATTACTGGTTTATAGAAAACAAAATCTGGACAGTGACACTCACCAGGAACACCAACGATAGCCAGGAAGGGATAATAAAAATATTGAATAATGAGAAGAGCGTAATAGATCCGCAATGATAATGACATCCAATCAAATGCAGAAAGATACGAAACATAATCGGCTAAGCTCCTGTCTATTGTTGGAATATTCCTGTCTAATGCTCTCAGATTCTGATCCATTGTTGGAATATTCCAGTCTAATGTTCTCAAATCCTGATCAATTGTTGGAACATTCCAGTCTCATGTTCTCAGATTCTAATTTCTCCTCCCCTTCTCTCTGGATCTGCTGATCCCTGTCAGTGCTGTCGGTGATGCTCTGCTCATGTTATGGGTTGACACATTGAACGGAGCCCATTTATCATTAAAAGATGGAAATCCTCCACTGGGATAATTAGTTTCAATGGAGATTGGCATTAATCGCACTTACTGAACAAATAGGCTAAGTTAACCAGTTCAATAAATCACTTTTCATATACTGGATGCAATGGATGAGGGTTGCTGAGGGATGGACCATAAATCTTTCAATATTTTATATCTTTTTTCCTTATATTTAAATGAACACTGAACACTGCAGGGTCTTTGTATGTTCCATTCTGTTTATGAAAGGAGGCAGTTATAAAACAACAGATCGGCTGCATAAAAAAAGGGGGGGGGGTGTGGTGGGCAAGATTCTGGATACCTGAACACAAAGTATAGTACTTATTGACCAGTGTGCCGCCACTCCTGGTTTTGATGCCCTGTTGTCAAATCCTTTCATAACCTTGAGACAGAGCATTGGGACTGCTGCTTCGGAACAGGCCGAAGAAATTCTCTCCCAATGGGCCTCTTACAGAGGGAGAAGATAAGACCATTCAGCCCATATTAGCCTGTTGGTACTTGAAAAGGGGGAAAGCCGAATTGCACATTTTGTCAACAGAATCATTCAGAACAAAGAGATGTGTCGCTGCAGCTGCATAAAGTGTAACTGAAAGGGCACCTGCAGTACATTGTGTTGTCTGTGTTTCTGTATCTTAGAAAGGATGGACCTCCATCAGATACAGTTTAACGGCTGCTCGTAATCCACGGGTTGCTGTGTCTCGGATCTGTTACACAGGGACAGGAGGAGGCCATGCAGCCTCTCGAGTGTGTTTAGAAGAACTGGAGGAGGCCGTTAAGCCGCTTGAGTCCATTACAGAGGGACAGGAGGAGCCTAGTCAGACTTTCGAGCCAATTTTTGAGGGGCAGGAAGTGTTGATTTAACTTTCAAGTATGTTACGCATAAATATTGGTTTTAAATTAGTTGTGGAATAGGAAATACCTGATGTCAACATTAAAGTTCTAACTTTGAACAAGGCCAATTTTGAAAGTGTTAGGCGAGCCCTGTGAAAGGTTGATTGGAATACCCTATTCACAGGTAAAGGGATGGTTGGAAAATGCAAAGCCATCAAACCGCGGTTTCAGAGAGTGAGATGGGAAAGGCTGGTGGGTGCAGGGAGTGCTGGATGGTTAGATATATTGATGTTATGGTCAAGGTAAGGAAGGAGGCATATGTCCGGTAAACAAAGCAGTGATTAAGTGAATCCCAAGAGGCGTATAAGGGCAGTAAGTGCATAGTAAATGGGGAAATCGGGCCAGAAAAATGTGGACATGAGATGGCTTTAGAAATACGGTTAACGAGGCATTGAAGAAATTCTACAAATCCTTTAATGGTAAAAGATTAACTAGGAGGAGAACAGGGCCTCTTAAAGATCAGTAAGCCTACCTCTGTGTGGAACCACCCGAGATTGGAGGGATATGAAACAAAAATTTCTCCTCAGTGTTTAATGAGGAGGAGGTTACAAGAGCGAGAGAATGAATAAATATACAGTGAAACATTGAAAGGTGTCTATATTACAAGGAGGTGTTTGACATTTTAAAACACATAAAGGTGAACTAATCCCTGGGAGCTGATCATTTGTATCCCAAATGTTTGTGAGAAGCTAGGAAAGAAACTGGTCAGCATTTTGCTGATATATTTGTATCATTGATTTCCACAGGTGAGGTGTCAAAAGACTTGAGGGCAGCTAACATAGTGTCATTATATAAAAAGTAAGGAAAAAAGGACAGGTAACCATAGATCGCTGAGCCTGACGTCAATGGTGACTAAATTGTTGGAGGGGATTTTGTTGGAAAGGATGTACATGCATTTGAAAAGACAAGGACTGAAGAGGGCTTTGTACATTGGACATCACGTCTCACTGACTCGGTGTAATCTTTTGAGGAAGTGATGAAGATGATTGATGAAGACAGGCCAGTGGATGTTGTCTTTATGGAATTCAGTAAAATTAACAAAATGTTCGACATGGTAGACTGGTTAGCAAGGTTAGACTTCCTCGGATCCAGGGAGACCTCGCCATTTAGATCCGAAATTTTCTTGAATATTGGAGACAGGGCGTGACAGTGGATATTTGTTCATTAAACTTGGAGACCTGTGACCAGTGGCGTGCCGCAAAGATCAATAGTGGGTCCACTGCCTTTTGTCACTGATACAAATCATTTACATTTGAGTATATGAAGTATTGTCAGTAAGTTTTTAGATAATTCCAAATTTGGTGGTGTAGTCGACAGTGAAGAATGATCTCTCAGACTATAATGGGACCTTTTTTTACGTGAACCAAGGAGTGGCAGATAGAGTATATTTTAGTTATATATGAGGTGTTGCATTTTGGCAAGACAAATCAAGGTAAGACTTACAGGTCGAAAGCTGCCAGTGAAGGAGAACTCCATTGAAATTATTGAATCCCTACAGTGAGGAAACAGGCTTTTCGGCCCATCGAGGCCACACCGAACCTCTAAACAGTATCCCACTGGACAAACACCTGCCCTATCCCTCTGAGCCTGCATTTCCCATGGCTCATCCACCTCCCCTACACATCCCTGGGTACGGTGCGCAATTTAGCATGGCCAATCTACCCTTATCTGTATATCTTTATACAGTTGGAGTAAAACATAGCACCCGGAGGAAACTCACTCAGACACGGGGAGAATGTACAAACTCCACACAGCCAGTCATTCAAGGATGGAATTAAACCCAGGTTGCTGCTCTGTGAGGCAGCAAAGCTAACCTTGTCGTGCAGGTTCTCCGTTCCTTGAAAGTGCTGTCACAGGTAGACAGCGCAGTGATGAAGGCATTTGGTGATCTTCCCTTTATTGGTGCGTGCTTTGAGTCGAAGCATTTGCATGACATGTTCAATCTGTACAGGACATTGGTTTGGCCACTTTTGTAATACTGCCTTTAATTCTGGTCTCTCGACTGTCGGAAAGATGTTGTCAAACTTGAAAGGGTGCAGAAGAGGTGTAAAAGAATGTTGCAGGTGTTGGAGGGTTCGAGTTATAGGGAGAGCTTTAATAGGCTGGGGCTATTTTCAAGTGTTGAGGCTGGGGGTGGGGGGATCATTAAATGGGTTTATAAAATCATGAGGGGCATAGATAAGGTAAACAGTCAATGTCTTCCCAGGATAGACAAGTCCAAAATTAGAAGACCAAAGTTTAAGGTGAGAGGAGAATGATTTAAAAAGGGACATGAAGGTTAACATTTTCACACAGAGACTGCTGTGTTTATGGATTGAACCGACAAAAGAGGTGGTGGAGGCAGGTACAGGTACACCATTTAAAAGGCATTTGGATGGATACATGCATGGGAAGGGTTTAGAGGGAGATGGGCCAATGGCTGGCAAGGGGGACGAGATTAATTTAGGATATTTGGCCGTATGGATGACCAGACCGAACGATCTTTTATCCGTGCTGTACATCTCTGAGAGTCTATTGACTCTTCAGTGTATAACACGGGAACAGGAGGAGGCCATTCAGCTTCTGAATTCTGCCAGTCGGCTTGTTTGCTCAATTACAGAGAGTCAAATACAAAAATACATCATTCAGAATTTGATGGTGTTTTACAGAAACAGGGGAAAGGCCTTTAGTCAAGAAAAAAGCTGTAAAGAATGTGAAGAGGCCATTCAGTCCCTCACCTCCATTCCACAGGAGCAGCAAGTGAGCACAGAGCTATTGGAGCCTGTTACTCAGGAGCAGGAGGAGGACATCTACTTTCACAAACTTGGGATCAGGAGGAAGTCATTCAACTGCTTGAAACTGGGGCACAGGGAACTCTGGAGGCTAGTGAGGCCCAAGGATCCTATTACGCAGGAACAGGAGGAGGTGACTCAATCCCCACCAGTATGGGACACTGGGAGAGAAGGGGTTTTTTCTTGGAACAACCGGAAATATATGATACATTGCATCAGTGGTCCTTTCAATCCTGCCCCACCATTCACGAAGACCACGGCTGATCTGATGGTGATTCCCTCATTCCATTTTACAGAGTTACCCCTCTCTGCAGCCTCTGCTCCATTTGTTGGTCATGTTGCAGACTCAGATGCTGTAACAACAGTGACCATGACTCATCTAGAGGGATGGGTCTTCCCAGATGAGTCACGATTTGAAGAGTCCAATCAAAAGAATTGAAACACAAAATAAAGACATAGCCAGATGTTTAGTTCTCTAACATTCGCAATCTAACTCACATAACCAGCCCAACCATTACATATTCATGATAGACCACTGTATAGATCCGGCTAGTGTACTGCTGAATGCAACCCAGCTATGTCCAGAGTGAAACTACATGCAACCCACACCAATGCTGGATCTGTAATCCTGTGCTAGATGTCCAGCATGTGTAGCTGTGCAGTCCACACTGGTTCATTCATATATAAACCAAGGCTGTTGCATTGTTCGGTAACACTGTGTTAGATCGCAGCCCAGTGTGGGGAAACTTGCAGCCAATTTTGGAACTGATAGGATGTGCAGCTCCCATCCATTTACAGCTCCATATCTCCACTATGTCTTGACAAGGGATGCTGCAAATGTGAAAGTCACTGTGAGGAAGAGATGTAAATGGAAACAATTTAAATACCATTCGTTCTGATTAAGGCGCGTATCACTCTAGTATTTGAAGATGAAATAACTGAGATAATATCCAATGCTTTTTGACAATGCTACATAAATGTTGTCATTTTATCTAAGAATAACAGACTAATAAGGGTTCACTTTGTCTGAGAGGGCTCAATGTCTAGCCGTATTGATGCCGAGTCCTCAGCGGTCCAGGCACTAACATAGGATGATAAAAGAGCTTAATTGATTGCTTTTAATCAGGGATATTTACCCCCCCACAATCTGTGGGGAAGTTGCAATTTTGTTAGCTTGATAAAGAATCGCTTATGGTACCAAATAAAAGAGCTAAACTCGCCATTTTGTTTCCTCAATATCTGTGTGGGAAACATCAAAGAAAGCATTCGCACGGGGTCTAGGAAATGAGGAAAAACATTCATTTTAATAAGAGCTATCCGACCTAGCCAGGATATTGGAAGTGCCTCCCATCTTTGAAGGTCTTGTTTAATTTTGTCAAACAAATGGACACAGTTCACGTTAAATAAATGATCAAAGACAGATGTAATGAATATACTGAAATAGGGAAACCACTCGCGTGACCACTTAAAAGGACACCAGGATTTGCCCTCAGTATCAGGTATTTCCCTAAGACCTCCCATAAGCATGGCCTCCAACTTTGTAAAATTAATCTTATCACTCAGAAAGGCAACAAATGGATTTATGCATTGCATCACATGAACTACCGAAATTGCGGGATTTGACAAAAAACATAAGATACTCATCTGCATACAATGTAATCTTTCGTGACTTCTATCCCACTTCTGGGGCAGATATGTTGGTATCCCGACGGATGGCCTCCGCCAGTGGCTCAATCCTCAACGTAAACAGGAATGGTGAACGGTGTCAACCTTGTCGGCTGCCTGCAGAAATATTAATATTACTGGTTGGTCATACCATTAGTGAGAACTGCAGGCAGAGGATCGCGGTAAAGGACCCTCACCCACTTGATAAAAACTTTGCGTAGACCAAACCGTTCCAATGTACAGAAGAGATCCGGCCACTCAACCCAATCAAATGCCTTCTCTCATCTAAAGAGATCAATAATCCCTGGGCAGATTGTTGTTGAGACTCTTGGATCATATTGAATAACCTCTTCACATTGTCGGAAGATCTGTGACCCTTTATAAAGGCTGTTTGGTCCCCTTTGGCAATGAAAGGCAGCAAAGTTTCCAGCCTAAATCACGAGTCTCAGACAGGATTTTGAAATCAACATTTAAAAGTGAGATTAGCGTGTAAGAAGCACATTCCTCCTGGGTCTCCTTTCTTCATCATCAGAGAGATATGAGCCTCTCTTAAGGATGGAAGGATGGGTTCGTGACTGTATGAGTGATGGAACACGTTAAACATCAGCCCTGACAATAGGTTTATAAATTATTTATAACATTCACTCGGAAATCCGTCAGGACCGTACGCCTTTACATTCTGAAGCTGCTTCACACCCTCCTGCGCTGACAATGGTGCATTAAGGCACAACACCTATTCAGGGGTTACTCCTGGAAGCCCCAGGTTCTTGAAAAATGACTCCATCTTAATCCATCTATCCTCAAAATGTTCAGTCCGAAATAATTCGGTGAACAATCTGGGACAGGAGACATTAATCTTTTTGGAATTGAAGGTAAGGATCCCAATACCTTCCCTAATTGAGGTAATGACTTGAGAGGGGCGCTCGTTTTCCTGCCAAGATACAATAAATACCTGCCTGGCTTATCACCATGTTCAAACAGCCTTTGTTTTGCAAAAGTAAGTTCCTTCTTGGCTGTCTGTGTGAGCGTGAAATTCACTGTAGACGGAAGCGTTGTGATCCTCTGCAGCTTAGCCACCGAGGGACAATCACAGTATGCACTCTCGGCTGCCCTCAGCTTTGCCTCAAACCAGCGTTCCTGCTTCCCCTTCTGCTACATCATAAAGAATAATTATTCCCTTGGCATAAGCCTTAGCAATTTCCCATAGAGTGGATGAGTTACTGGTTGAATCTGAATTAATGGCTAAGAAAGGTCTGAATTCCTTGCAGTGGTCAGCACAGTGGTACAATGGTTAGTACTGCTGCTTCACAGCGCCAGAGAGCTAGGTTCAATTCCTGTGTCAGGTGATTGCCTGTGTGGAGTTTACACATTCTCCCTGTGTCTGCGTGGGTTTCCTCCCACGGTGCAAAAATGTGCAGGTTAGGTAAATTGCCAGCAGTGTTAGGTGAAGGGTTAATGTCAGGGGGTGGGTTGGTTTGGGCTTTTTGGGCCGAAGGGCCTGTTTCTACACTGTAAGTAAACTAATCTAACTACTCAATTAACCAACTAGTCTTAAGAATAAAGGGATAAATTCGCTAGTGTCTCAAATCTATTATATTGCCCTTAACCTTAATCAATAAGTATACTGCTTCATGGTCAGAAATGGTAATATTCCCAATTGTGCAGGATGCCACCGAATCTAAGATTGTTGCAGGAATGGGGAAGATATCAACCCTCATGTGGCATTTATGCCGGTTAAAAAAGAAAATAAAATCCCTACTTGTGATGTGGATCTGCCTCCAGATATCCACCAGATCTCTTTCTGCACACATATCCACTAATTGCTTACATTATAACGAGGGTATTGGGGCACCTTTGGACATTCTGTCCACCGTGGGGTCCATAAGACTTTTGAAAACTTCTACAATAATGTGCCACGATGCAAGATAACTGAATTTGGAAAATGCATCTACCAAGAATTTAAGAGGGTGCGCCGGGAGTGGGGTGAGGTGGGGGGGTGGGGGGCGCGGGTGGGGGTCAATAAACATTCAAAGTACTATATTCTTTACTATAGTTCAAGCCTTTGGGTATTATGAACCTCCCATGAGTGTCAAATACAATCTAGTAGGTTAAATGGAAGATCCTTTTTATCTAGTATGGCTTCTCCCCTCCTCGTAATATTAAAAGACGAGAAATAAACCCGATCAAGCCCGACCTGCTGTAATGTCAAATGTTCTTTGTCATCAAGGTGCATCTCCTGCAATAGGACAACGTCCACCCTCTCTTTTTTAGACTAGAAAGAAAATCTTTCCTCTTTTCTGGCCAATGGCTCACCTTAATGCTCCAGGTACACCATTTAAGCACATCATTACCCAGAACACACTATAGCAACATTTGAACTGGAGAGAGGAAGAACTTGAATTACTGATCATTAATAAACAAAGTCTCATAGAGCTTAAAAACTACACAAACTAAAAATACTACAACTGCCAACTCTCAGAACTTGCAAAAACTAAGCATTTTAAGTAAATGGCTGGGATGGAGTGGGTTAGGGAACCCCTTTGCCCGTGCTGTGATGCAGAGCTCAACAAAGCAGACCTTCCAGATCACCACCATCTTGGATTTCCCCTTAACATTTTATCGATATTATCATTTCATTTTGCATTATATTCCTGGATGTGCTGGAGCAGTGCCTCAAACATATTCAATATCTCTGCCTCCAATGCTCTGCAAGGAAGAGAGTTCCAAATACTCTCATCACTGAGAAAACAAAAAATAACTTCATCTGTGTGAGAGATTATTTTTTTCTCCTTACCTGAGAAAGGATATAATTAAATTGGAAGCAGTTAGATGTTTCACTTCATGTATTCCAGGAATGAATGTATTATATTTTGAAAGCTTTAACAGGTTACTCTTGAAACGAGAGGTGATCTTATTGAAACATACAAAACCAAGAGAACAGTATTCAGATAGATACCCACTGGGTGTTTGTATTGTCCAAACTTCTTGTTGTTTTTATGGAATCTCTACAGTGTGGAGGCAGGACATTCCGTCCATCAAGAGCACATTGACCCTTCGGAACAGTATCCCTTCCGGACCTGCCCCCCTAATCTATCCATGTCACCCTGCATTTCCCATCACTAACCTATCTAACCTACACATCCCTGGCCACTATGGGCAATTTAGCATCGACAATCCGCTCTAAGCTGCATATCTATGGACAATGGGAGGAAACTAGAACACTGGGAGGACATCCACACAGACATGGGGAGAATGTTCAAAATCAACATAGAGGTTTGCCCGAGGTTGGAACTGAACGCAGCTACTTGTTAACGGGAGGTATCAGTGCTAACCACAGATCCACCATGCGCATCCGTTAGTTCTATTAGTTACTTGTGGCTAACTAAAGAAACCTTGCCTGACTTGTTCCTGTCACTGAACCTGACTCAATCTGAGAACTTTATCATCGGCCATATCACCAATCTGGTTACATTTAAAATTTGGTGTCAGCAGTGGAGGAATGGGATGATAAAAGGAAACAGTGACACCATCCAACCTTCGTCAGAGCAGGAATTAGGATAAATTCACAAAGTGGGATTTCAGTCAAGTGGGAATTCTCTTTCCCAGAAGTTTGGAGTGGCTTGACCTTTATATTACATTGAAGCTGGCTTTGCCTGATTTTCCATGGACAGGTGAATCAGGGATAATGGTGCATGGAAAGAAACGTGCAGCTGGGATCACAATGTGATGAGCCATGATCTTAGTTACTGGTGGAGTAGTGTGAAAGGGCCGAATGGCCCACTTCTGTCCTCAGCCCTATGTTCTGATGTTCCATTCAGCCCTCGGACATGTTAAACAGGGACAGATCGAGGCCACTCCGATGGTTAGGTGTAGTTTTGGAAATGTACTTGGAAAATCCAGGCTGGATCAGGAAGTGACCACCACCCCCACCCCCCAGTCCCTGTTTTAATGCTTCCCCTCTCTGTAACTTCTGCTCCAGATGTGGGTCATGTTGCAGACCCAGATACGCTGGGAATACAGCTACATACCCCACCCAGGGTTAAAACAACAAATCCTCTGGTCTCCCTGAATGCAATATTGTACAACACGATTTCCAGCAAAATAACCCGTTACTTTCCAAAAACATAACATGTGAAATTAATAAATAGGAACAGGGGTAGGTCAATCGGCCCCTCAAGCTAGTCCTGTCATTTCATAAGAACATGGCCGATCTACTCCAGGGCTCAACTCCACTCTCTTGCCGACTCCTTGTAGCCCTCCACACCTCTCTGGGTTAGGGAATTCCAGACATTCACTACCTTTAGAGAGAAGATATTACTCTGCATCTCAGATTGAAATCGATGTTCCTTATTCGGTATCTATGTCCTCGAATTCGATACTTTGCTCAAGAATGGAAAAACACTTCTTAACATCGACCTTCTCCAACCCCTTCTGTGTCTTGTAGGTTTCTGCATTATCACTCCTCATTCATTTATACCCCAATAAATTATCGCCTCACCATCTTAGAGATTCTCAATAACACAACCCTTTCTTCCCAAGGAAACCGCCTAATGAACCAACCGAGTTCCTTGCTGCATCATCATGCTGACTTTATGTTTCATACACAGGAAGACTTCAAGCCCTTCGTACTGTTCCTTTTCTGGAAGTCCTCTCCATTAAGTAACAGCCTGCCTTTTGATTCTCAGTGTCATCCTCAAACTCGGATGTATATTGCACTCAGCCCCCTCCTTCAGGCTGTCAGCATAGATTGCAAATAACTGATGCCATCAGACTGATATTTGTGGTACTCCAGGGAATAAACTTTTACCATAAAGATCCGTTAATCCTGACTCTTCGATTTCTGTGTTAAACAATCATCATCCCATGTTAATAAAGTATCCGACGTCCTGGACCTTCTTTTTTGTGTAAGAACTTTTGTTGTGTAATACCTTGTGGAAAATCTCTGGAAAGCCTGGTGTCCACCAGATCCCCTTTATCGAGTCCGTTGTTACATTTTCAGGCATCTCCAGAAATACTTTGCGTGATTTTACAGGGCAAAATATCATTTCCCTTTCACAAACCTACCCTGACTCTGCATGAAGCTTTTCTAAATGTCCATGCTTGCCAGGTTTTCCAAATTATAATAGCCCCATCTGTTTTCATTAGGTCCACATGCCTCTAAATGTTTCCCATTCATATGTTTGTCCAAATGAGTTTTAAATGTTGTAGCTGTCCTTGCATCTCCCACTCTACATCTGGAAGCTCATTCCATACCCACACCGCACTCTGTGGAAAAAAGCTGCCCTTTAATCCCTTTTAAATCTATCCTCTTTCACCTTAAACCTATTTCCTCTATGTTTGGATTCCCCTACCCTTTGGAAAAGACGTTGGCTACTCACCCTATCCATACCTCTCATGATTTTATAAGTTTCTATAATGTCATTCCTCAACATCCTACACTCCATCTGATACAATCTTCAAGAACAAGCGTTTAAAGATAAGCACTGCAAAATTAATCAATATTAAAAATGACAGGTAACGAAAACTCGACACAAAAGTCAAACTGATTTCTTTTTCTCCATATTACAATACTAAGGCAGCATGAAACGCTTACTAGTGCCAATAAGAACTCAAGCACTTGAATTCCTTTATCTAAAGGGGGTGATGATCACAACAGTGAAAACATATCTGTGGCCAGATGTATATACCACATGGTCAACATTCTCCCTCCTGGCCTCCATATAGCTTTGTGTGGTTGTGTCTTTTTTATCTTGCATTTAATAGAGAGAACCCCTTTCCCCCATTCACATCTTAAATTTGACCCGTTATACAGAATCTTTCCTTTCACCACTGCTAAAAGCCTGTTTTTCTTTTGCCACACCCACTTTTCCCTGCCACCCATCCTCTACATCTGGCAAGGGACTAAAAGACCATTTTGCAATTGTATTCAGTTTTGAAGAATTGTCACACTGGACTGGAAACGTTAACTCTGTTTCTCTTTCTCTGCAGATGTTGACAGAACTGCTGAGTTTCTCCAGAAATGAATAGGCGCAGAACAATTTTTCAATTAAATAAATAATTATGGATACTGGAAATAAAAATAAAAAGCCTTTATAGATGGTTCACTGGACCTGCAAGTTTAACTCTGCATTCACTCCACAAAATTCTTCAACATCTTTCGGAATTTCTTCAGCAATTTCTGTTTTTGAACAATTTCCACCGACATATTGTCAAAGATGCCCAAACATCCTGTCCAACATGGAGCGTTGTACTCTGGGATCTGAACAGTAACGCATGGTGACAAGTTCCTTGTCTCTGAAACTGCATAAGGCTGGTATCACTGACACTGCAGAGCTCTGATTCATAGTCAGGAAAAGAACCCAGAAGGAAACACATTCACTTCAAATACAGAAGATGGCATTACTGAAAGGGAAAGATTCAGATTATTACCTTAAATGGACATTGTTTTTCTAACAAATTGGAGACGTGACACCAAGGAAAGACTTCCAGCAGAATGAGAATATGAAAATGGAAGTATTTCCGCATCAGAAAACAGAGTAGGTCACTGAGTACAGGGCTGATGGGTGAATGGGTCTCGGTGTGAACTGGGGGGTAGTCAGTAGAATTGAACTGTAGATATTGCAGCTAAAACTTGGTTATCATCTGATGCTGTAGATTTCAATGACAATCTGTAACCTTTCCCCCAGGATAGTCCATCCATCTACCAGTACCATCAAGCCGATCCATGGGTCAGTGACGAGAGTGGGTGAACATGGTCGGGTCGGAATCACATGCACCTAAACCTGATGACAATCCATTAAAGCTACCGCACTTGACTGGTTACAGTATGAACAGCAGGATTAACAACTGATACAGAGAGAGAGAGATGATCCCAAATATAACAAATCAGATATAAGCTCTGTCGTCCTGTCAAATCCATGCATAAAAGTCGATGGACCGTTAAACAACTTAATGGAGGCGAGGACTCCACAGATATCCCCATCCCAAATAATGGAACAGCCCTTTGCATCAGTGTAAAAGATGCAGTATCTGCGCCATCCTCAGCCAGAAGTGTTGTGTCTATCACCCACCTCACCCTCAATATGATACCCTCAGAAGCACAGATGCCCATCCTATCCAATTCAATTCACTGCACATGACATGAAGCAACAGCTGGACACTGTAGATATGACAAAGGCATTTGGCCCTGACACCATTCCTGCAATAGGACTGAGGACTTTTGCTACACAACAAGCCGTGTACCTGAGGAAGCTGTTTCATTCCAGCTCCAACTCTGACAACTCCCTGGCAATGTGGGTAATTACTCAACTATGTCCCATCCCCTAAGAAGGGAATAATTACAATCAGAACAATTGCCACGACCTCAGTGCCATCACGATAGTCAAATTGGCTGGGGTTATTTTTGATAGAGCTGTTAAGCAGCCCAGAAATAATCGGTTCAGTGTGGTTTCCGATAGGCCCCCACGTGGAGATGGTGCTGTTGTGGAATTGTCATTGGATTGCTAATCCAGACCAGGATAATTCTCTGGCAATTGGTGCAAGTTAAAAACAATTAATCTGGCGTCAGTAATATTGATCTTGTGTTCAATGTCGATTATAGACGTCGATCTCCTTCCCCAGTGTACTTTCAGGAAGTGAGTCTCCTGTGCTTTCCTGGTCTGGCCTAAAAGTGACTCCAGACATACAGACATGTGATACACTCTTCAATGGTCTCTGAAACGGCCAAGCAAGGCACTCAATTGTATCAAACTGCTCCGAGGTCTTAAAGGATAAACCCGGAGAAAACAACCAGCACCAGCCTCGTTAGTAGAAAAGGGAACGGGAAACACAATCCTGTCGACCCTGCAGAGACCTCCTTCCAAACAGCTGAGAGCTTGTGACAACATTTACAGAGCTTTCCCACACACTGCACAGAAGCATCGGGAAAGGAATACATCATACAACTCATTGAGCTTTCCCTATTCTAGTTAATGGCCGAACATCTCCTCAACGCAGTTTTCCCCATACAATATACATAACCCTTAATATGTTTAAACATTGTGAAACATAAAATGAGAACTGCTGTAGTCCATTCAGCCCATCAGTTTTGCGCCTCCATTCTATGTACAGGCAGTTCAACAATAAAACGTGTTGATTAAATACAATTTGGCTGCAATGCAATTCATGAACCTTTTTCTATAAAGTGAACTGGCGTTTACTGTGACGCGATTCCTTGTCGGGCACCAGCTGACCAGCAAACCCAGCCTCAGAAACCCTCTATCTACAAAAGGTACAATCAATGTGTTCAGCTCAAACAGGAATGCAATTGACTCTTCAGGCCTTGAAACTGAGCCTGAAACTGGGAATTGCAGTCGATATTTAGAAAGAACTTTATTTCAAACTGTGGGGAGAAACTTGGGGAAAACTGGAATTCCCCATCGGTATCACATGGTCGGTCAGCCCCCACGCACTTTCTGGTGAAGATTGTGGTGAAAGGTACAGTGCACCAGTGAGTGACTGTCGTGTGAAAGCGTTACATTTACAGCATTGTTCCATTACAACATGAAATTTAAAGATTTATTTAGACTGTCCTAGTGTGTGTTAGACCAAATTTAATTTTTGGATTTTACTGATATTTTTGGGAGTTCGCCACTTACCCTCTTTTTTACCATAGACCCCATTATTAATATTGCACGATTTTCTACAACACAGTGTTGTACAGGAACACAGTTATTGTGTTATTGGAGAACAACCTGGAATTATAGCTGATCTGCTATCTTCACACGATACTCCTGCTCTCTCCCTATCCTTAACTTTCCAGAAATCCTTATTTATATTCAGCCCCTTGATTTCCACAGCCTGATCTGGGAGAGAGTACCCCTGGTTCGCCACTCTCTGAGTGCAGACATTTAATCTCATCTCAATGCAAAGTGGCCTGTCTATACCTAATATTGTGGCCCCTTGTTTTAGACGTTCCAGCCAAGTGATTTACTAATCGGCTTCTAATCTGTCTCGCCCTGTCAGATTGTTATATATTTCACTGTGATTTTCACTCATTTTCCTAAAGCCCATTGAATACAGGTCCAGTCGCCCCAAACTCTGCTCCCACAAGAAGTCAGTCATCCCAGAGATCAGTCTGGTCATCCTTTGCTACTCTCCCTCAATGTCAGGTTTGTCGTCTGTTAGGAAAACAGACCAAAACTGCACACAATACTGCACAATGTTCGAGATGGGGTCTCACCAAGGCCCTGTACAGCTGCAGTGAGATACATTTACTCCTGTACTCAAATCCCCTGAAATGAAGGTGAATACTGCATTTATCTTCCTTCCTGCTTCCTGCTCCTGCAATCTTGCTTTCAGTGACTGGTGTACAGGGAGATCCAGTTTCATTTCAAAGTTACAGTTCCCCACTTGCTGGGCCTATATACAATTGTCAGCGTGCCAATGCCATTCCCAGTATTGACTTCTGGCTTCAGAACTCACTGCCCTACATGGACTCTGAGGGCTACGCAGAAATAAACAAAAATGCAGCTTAAGTTCATTTTTCGTGCAACATTTTTCAAACACTCATTTTTCAAATGAGAGGCTGCCATTCTATTGTTCCCATCAAAGTACACAACCTCTCATCTCCCCATTACTCTCCATCTGCCACGTATTTGCCCAGTCACTCGAATTGTCTCAATCACCTTGGAACTTTTTTACATCCTCCTCAGCCACTCACAGGCTGACATTGTTTAGTGCTGTCAGCAGACTTGGGAATATTGCATTTGCACCCCTAACCCAAAGATATGAAGTGTATTGGGAATAGCTGGAGCCCAAGACATGATCCTTACAATATCCTCCAAGCCTTCCATATAAAGATAAAACATTGTTTTATTCCTACTCACTGTTTGCTGTCAGCTCACCCATTCTAAATCTATGACCATATATTAGCCCCAGTCCCATAGGATTCGAATTTGCACAATAGGCTTGGGGCTTTATCAAAAATCTTTCTGATAATCCACTCGCATGGCATTGATACCTCCTACATAATTTTACTAAAAGCCACTTTCTCAAAAATGATTCCCATATCATAAATCTCTGTTGACTTTGTCTATGCCCATTAATTTCAGTCCAATACTTTCTCTAAACTGTTTAGTTGCTATTTTCATTCTATTCCCTTTTTTCTCGCAAGACTGAAATTCCCGAGTATTGCTTGGAAGTTTTCTTTTTTGTTTTGTTTTCTTCTGTGAAGGCATAACTGAAGTATTTGCTCCATAGTCCTGCTATTTCCCGGTCCTCAATTATCTGGCATCAGACTGTAAGAAATCTGCAACCTGTTTCTCTTAATTTTGCCATTGACAAATTTCCAGAAAATATTACAAGTTTTCTATTAACAACTTTGTTAAGATATTCTTCAGAAACCCATCAATTCCTACCTTAAGCTACTCAATGATTGACCTTCCACAGCCATACAATCACAGAAGCGCAGACTCTGTACTACCAGAAATACAGCACAGTCTGCTTTAGAAAGGAGACAGGGGAGTGGGAGTAACTGGAGAAATGAGACAATGGTGGGTCCAACCACAAGAATGAGAGCATTCAATAAAATTATTGCCAGATCAGATGAAATGGTTAGTTACATCAAATTGTGAATCTGCCTTACAGTACCATCCTCGACACCATAAACTGGGACAAGGGACCAACCAGAATGGAGAGCTATGCACACCATGCTCGTAGACTACTCTATAAACTGTTCTAACTGCCCAGCATGGGGACCATTGAAAACCTTTGCCAGTATATTGCTACTATACTTGCACTACAGAAATGCCTTGCACGGGAAGATTTGTAACCCATGCAGTGAGTGACAGTAAATGGGCTCCCACAAACGCATGGCTCTGTATCTCCACTGCTGAAAAATAAGGCAAGAGATTGTGTGTGTGTGTGTGTGTGTGTGTGT
The DNA here is from genome assembly GCF_047496795.1 of Chiloscyllium punctatum. Classification (NCBI taxonomy): domain Eukaryota; kingdom Metazoa; phylum Chordata; class Chondrichthyes; order Orectolobiformes; family Hemiscylliidae; genus Chiloscyllium; species Chiloscyllium punctatum. Next base: position 39,870,284 of record NC_092769.1, on the reverse strand, counting down.
GTGTGTGTGTGTGTTGGTGGCAGTAGATTTGTAAATTACTATTTGAGAGAGAATAGACAGACAGGAAATCAGCTTAAATGTGAACAACTGACAGGGCTTTGTGTCATTAACAGAGGGAGACTGAGGACCGTGTTATAGTCAGAGGTGACGAGGTTCTTGTGAATATTAAAGTAAAGGCATTGCCAGACCCAACAACAATATAAAGCAATCCGTAGAGGAATGATGGGATTTTGGTCTGCTTTTAGATACAAGCCATGGAATAACGACTCAGATTTGGTTAAGCAGCAGCAGATCATTGGCTTTATTAAGACTGTGTCTCATAGCTGAAGGTTCACACAGCAGATGGGATGAACCAGTGAAGTATAATCTGCAGTTGTCAATAGTTAAAATTAGGAATTGTCAGTATATAGTGGCAGTAATCAGCTTGGGGCCAAAGGGATCACCGTAGTTGTGACTCATCTGTTTCAGCCTCAGTTATTGGCCATGGATGAGATGGAGTCAAAGGACGGAAATGGAGTTTGCATCAAGAACAGAAGACAGTGACCTCCAAACTCCCAATATTTAAATCGCAAGGGCAGTGATGCAATGAATCCTGGTTCATACCAGAAAGTGAGTAGGTCAACCAACAAGGCCCAGTGCCAGAACTAAAGAAGGAGAGAAAGAATGAACAAGTTCACTGTTGTTTGTTGTGGTTTGGAGCGTGAATACTTACAGAGTACAGTAAATGAAAAGAACAGTAATACAGTCGCACATGGTTAATGCAAATAATATCGACAGTGAAACTTACCAGGGACACCAACAATAGCCAGGATAGGATAATAAAAACGTTGAACGATGTGAAGTGCATATCTGATCCGCGATGATAACGGCCACCAATATGTGGAAAGAATCCAAACATAATAGGATAACCTCCTGTCCATTGTTGGAAAATTCTAGTCTATTGTTCTCAGATTCTGATCCACTGTTGGAACATTCCAGTCTCTTGTTCTCAGATTCTGATCCACTGTTGGAACTGTCCAGACTAATATTCTCAGTTTCTGATTTCTCCCGCTCTCTGGAGCAGTCGATCCCTGTTAGTGCTATCGGTGATGCTCCCGCCCATACCATGGGATAACATATTGAATGGAGCCCTTTTATCATGAAAAGATGGAAACCCTCCACTGGGATAATTAGAATCCACGGAGACTGACGTTAGTCACAGTCACCAAATAAACAGTTTCAGATAACCAGTTCCTTGCATCATTTTACATAACACAATAAAAGGGAACATTTACTTGGTTTGGATGGAATGGATGAGGGTTGCCGGTGGATAGACCATAAATCTTTCAATCTTTATAATCTGTCTTCCCTGTATGAGGGAGCATTGTGGGAACAGTGCACTGTTGTATACGTTTCACCCTGTTTATAAAAGGAGACAGGTATAAAATAACAGCTGCATAAAATGTTTGGTGGAGACGTTTCTAGATATCTTTGTGTAATGCTGCTCCAAGTTTGAAATTCCCTGTTATCAAGTCCTTTCTTAATCTTGTGACATCATTCAGAGCATTGAAACTGCTGCTCAGGAACAGGGAGATACAGGAGGTAGTCACTCAACTGCTCGAGACTGGGACACAAGAACAGGAGGCAGTCTTTCAACTGTTCGAGACTGGGACACAGGGACAGGAGGTAGACACTTAACTGCTCGATACCGGAACACAGGAACAGGAGGCAGTCACTCAATTGTTCGAGACTGGGATATAGGGAAACCTGGAGGCTAGTGAGGCCCCAGATTTCAGTTCGCCAGGAACAGGAGGAGGCGACTCACTACCCACCAGGTTGGGACACCGGGAGAAAAGGGAAATTGGCTTGGTACTAACAGGAATATCTGAATAAGTTGCATGAGCGAGCCATTCAATCCTGCTCCAACATTTTTCAAAACTATGGCTGATCTGTTTGGGATTCCCTCATCCCATTTTACAGAGATTCCCCTCTCTGCAGCCTCTGCTCTATTTGTTGGTCATGTTGCAGATCCAGATACTGTAACTACAGTCACCATGCTTCATCCAGAGTTGGGTCTTCAAAGCCTCTGGTCTTCCTGAATTTCTACAGTAACTTAAAACACAGCCTCCAGAAAACAATCCTGAGCATTTCCACGAGTGTACAAAAACTAGAGTTAAGTCAAATGTCAGTCAAAGGCAAATGAGAAGCCTGGTCTGAATCACTAACAGTTGTGAGGATTCCTCATGTTACTGAGCACATGAGCAGCAGAGAGTGATTAACACAGGCGTTCAACGAATAGGAACAGAGCAAGTTACAAAGGTGTGCCTCGAAACTGTTAAAACCCCATTATCCAACATGGAGCACAGGGCAGGACACTGGGAAGTCAAAGAAAACGCAAGCAATGCTTTTTTTTAACACTGTTTCTAAGCTTCTTAGTATTGGAAGCTGATGCTCTTGAGTGAGCAACATTCAAGGGCAGGAAAAGATATAGGACAGTTATTCACATTAGATGGTGGGGAAGCAGTTTCAACACCAAATAATGGGAGGGATTTGGGCAATAGACAGAGGGAGAGAGACTCTGAGCCAGTGTTATGGAAGGATGTGTTTTCAGGTTTCAGAATGCTGTAATGAAGACATTTCGATCATATCTAGCAACATAGGTTAGTATGTCCGGGAATGATGAATTAATACGATATTGGTGCAAGGTCAGATAGAGTCAGAGTCTCGGAGACGTACAGCACAGATTAAGACGCTTCAGACTAACTCGTCCATGCTGATGGGATACCCCAAATTAAACTAATCGCATTTGGCCAATGTCGATGTAAACCTTTCCTCTTCATGTACCCATCCAAATATCATTTAGACGTTATAATTGTAAAAATCCTCCACCACCTCCCCTGGCAGCTCATTCCACACATACACCACCCTCTGTGGGAAAAAGTTGCTCCTTAGGTCATTTTTAAATCTTTTCCCTCTCATCGGAAATCGATGCCCTCTAGTTTTGGGGAAAAAGACCTTGGCTATGAACACTATACATGCTCCTCACGTTACAGGAATAAAATAACCCAATCATCAAAGTTTGTGAGAACCCAATTTACTCTCACTCTCCCTATAGCTCCAATCCTGGCAACATCCTTGTAAATCTTTACTGACTCCCTTCAAGTTTCACTATATATTTCCAAAAGGAAGGAGACCAGAATTGAATGCAGTACTCCAGGAGTAGCCAAAGTAATGTGCTGTACAGCAGCAACATGACCACCCAATTCATATAGTCAAAGCACTGACCAATAAAGGCAAGCATACCAAATGACTTCTTCACTATTCTACCTAACTGCGACTCTACTTCCAAAAAACTATAAACCTGCATTCCAAGGTCTCTTTGTTCAGCAACACTCCCCAGGACGTTAGCATGAAGTGTACATGTCCTGCCCTGATTTGCATTTCCAAAATGCAGCACCTCCCGTTTATCTAGATTAAAAACCACCTGCTAATTGTCAGCCCATCTGCCCATCTGATCAAGATTCCATTGTACTCTGAGGTAAACCTTCTTTGCTGTCCAATGCACCATCATTTTGGGTTTCATCTGAAAACTTAGCAACTATTGCTGCAATGATCACATCCAAATGATTTATGTGAATAGTGAAAAGCAGTGGAGCCAGCACTAACCCTTGTCGCACACCAATGGTCACAACCCTCCTGTTCGAAAATCAATCCTTCACCACCATTCTCTGTCTCCTGCCTTCGGGCTAATTCTGTGTACCTATAGCTAGTTCTCCCTGTATTCCAGATGAACTAAACTTGTTAACCAATCTACCATGCAGGAAGTTGGCAAATGCCTTACTGAATTCCATATCAACAATGTACACCTCTGCCTCAATGAATCCTCTTAGTCACTTCTTCAAACATACTCAGTCAATTTAGTGAGATACAATTTTCCATGCTTCGAGCCATGTTACCGATCACTTATCAGTCCTTGCTTTTCAAAATCCATGGAAACCTTGTGCCTCATAATCCTTATCAACAGCTTGCTCCACGGAAGTCTGGCTCACTAGCTTTTCCTTATCATCCTTCAAAATGTTGTCAGTAATCGCACCAAGTTCGCAAGCTAAGTTACGGTACCTCATCTGTGACAATTGACGATACAAATATCGCAGCAAGTGGCCCAGCAATCACTTCACTCGCTTCCCACAGAGTTCTCGGGTACATCTGATCAGGTGCTGAAGATTTTCCCACCTTAACGGGTTTACGAAATCCAGCATCTCCTTCTCTGCAATACAGGCACTTTTCAACATGTCACGGTTTATTTCCAAAGTTCTTTAGCTTCCATATCCTTCTGCACAGTGAATACTGACGCACGATGTTTATTTTGTATCGCCTCCATCTCCTGCGGTTTTGCACATCGGCAACCTTTCTGATCTTTAAGTGGCCCAAAACTCTCCTGAGCTATTCTTTTGTCCTTAATGTATGTGTAGTGTCCCTTTGGATTCTCCTTAACCCTACTTGTCAGAACTATTTCATGTACCCTTTATGGCCTCCGGATTTCCCTCTTATGTATACTCCTACTGGCTTTCGACCCTTCTCAATAGTCACTTTGAAACTGGAATTAAGAGCCAAATGATGATGATGAATCCATTTTCGATTTTTGGAAAAACCTATCAGGTTTGCTGATGGCCTTGAAGGAAGCAAACTGCCTGAGTTACATGTGACTCCAGACCGACAACAATGTGTGTGAATAGTAACTGGATTAGTGGTGCTGGAAGATCACAGCAGTTCAGGCAGCATCCGAGGAGCAGTAAAATCGACGTTTCGGGCAAAAGCCCTTCATCAGGAATAAAGGCAGATAGCCTGAAGCCTGGAGAGATAAGCTAGAGGAGGGTGCGGGTGGGGAGAAAGTAGCATAGAGTACAATAGGTGAGTGGGGGAGGGGATGAAGGTGAGAGATCGGGGGCGGGGGATAGTGAAGTGGAGAGGTGGAAAAGAAGATAGGCAGGTAGGATAACTCAGGACAAGTCACGGTGACAGTGCTGAGCTGGAAGTTTGGAACTGGGGTGAGATGGGGGAAGGGGAAATGAGAAAATTGTTGAAGTCCGCATTGATGCCCTGGGGTTGAAGTGTTCCGAGGTGGAAGATGAGGCTTTCTTCCTCCAGGCGTTTGGTGGTGAGGGAGCGGCGGTGAAGGAGGCCCAGGACCTCCATGTCCTCGACAGAGTGGGAGGGAGAGTTGAAATGTGACTCGTAACTGCCCGCTGGGCAATTAGTAATGAGTAATGAATGCAGGTCCAACCAGTGATACCCTCAACCCGTGAATGAGTACTGAAAAAAAACCTTGACTCCGTCTCTCCCTACCTGACATATGCTTCCCTCTTATCCATGACCAGACACTCAATTTCTCCCGTCCTCCAGCATTCCTTACACCTATCAGCCTTACCCTTCACCCTAACAGGGGCAGACTGTCTCTGTGATTTTGACATCTCCTTTTTGAAGGCTTCCCTCTTCTCAGCTGGCCCCGTAACTGCGACTTTCTGTTCCAATCCAGTTTGGACGTTCTTGCTAATATCATCAAAATTGACCTTACTCCAACTTAGAGCGTTACCTTTTAGACCCAGTTCATCCTTTTCCATCACTATTTTGAAACTAATAGAATTATGATTATGTGTCTCAAAGTGGTTCCCCACTGATAGCTCAGTCTCCTGCCCTGCCATATTTCCCAAGGGGAAGATGACGTTGAGATCCTTCTCTGTGATGGAGAGCATTGATCAACCAGCTGCAGCGTTGTAACTGGGATTGGGGTCAACATTGTCTTCGTCTCATTGGGCTGGATCGAATCATAATTTATCTCAGAGCCATTTTCATTGAGTGTGATAGAGGGATTGTCTGCACAAGGTCGAGCTAATTTCATGGTGCTACCTTATCGAACTCACCTCATTAACTACCTACCCCACCTCATGGTGTCCCTCTCATTCAATGCCAGCCCTATTCTCCCACCCATCATGGCTGGAGGCACTCACCATCGCACTGATGCCCCTGGGTATTCCGTGATCCCTGGCACTGGTGCCATCTTTAAAAGGCCAGTTGAGCTTTTTTGATGTCGGAGCTGGTTTGTACAGTTTACCCCGAGCATGGCAGATAAGGGGCAATTACACCACAGTTTGTCGACAGGGGCACAGAGGTCCTGGTAGATGGGCTAGTACAGAGGGGGACCATTCTCTTCTAAGAAAGGGTCACACTATCAGACCCACCGAGCATGGTCTGAGCTCCCCACCCAGATCAGTGCAGTATTTGAGGTCTGAAGAAATGTCTTGCAATACAGGACAAACATCAATAACCTTCTCCGCTCTGTTAGGATAAGGGTCACCGTATTCTGTCTGCTCCCTCACACTCACTGTATATCTGTTGCAGCAGCGACTCAGAACAACATTCATGCTCCACCACTCCCACTGCTGCTTGCAGTACCGTCCCTCTCTTTCTCTCTCCCCATTATTCTCCCCCACCACACACACACTAATAACATTGCATGGAAACAACACTGTGGACTGACTCCCTCCAGACACCTCACCATATCTCCCCCCACCTACACCAGCACTAACAGCAGAGGTACCCACTCGCACCCTCCCTCCCTCCGTCCCTCCCTTTCTCTCATTCCAGGAGAAACAGCCTGGAATAGGACAGTAAGGGTCAAGCCTTACTGTGGAGTGCCCGATATCCGTTCCCTCACATCCCCCCTCCCCCTGCCATGTTCGGGGGAACCTGGTACAAGCCGGAGAGGACTGGGACGTCTCGAGTGGAGATTCTGAAACGTCCCAGCAACCGAGTAAGGAGCAATGTTCAGTGAAGGGCAATTCTCACTTTAAACCCACTGGGACCTCCGTTTCCCCCCGGCGCAACTTAGAAGCCGTGGCCCTGATGCCATCTCCCTTTTGTGTCGAGCTGGTACAAATGGAATCCCCACGGTCTCTGTGGGCAGGAGGGTGGGCTCACAACACATTGTCACCACCACCTCCCAGGAAGGGAGCACGGAGGCTCCCTCCTACACCTCCCCCTGTAAACAGCTCAGATACTGAAACTGATCTGTGATAGTTACTGCTCTCCCCACTTGTCCTGACATCTTCAATAACCTGTTCGCATATACATCCTGGCCCTTTGCTCCTGCACCTCCTTTATAACGGTACAACCTGTTTTGTATTGTCTTTCAATGTCCTTCCTACTAAAGAGCATCACCTCACACTGTGCTGCATTGATCCTCATCTGCCATACACCTGAACAGTACATCAACATATAACTTTCCTGTTGGAGTTCCACACCGTCCTCAACAAACTTTACAATTCTTTCAGGTTTGGTATCTGTAAATATTGAAATTGTCCTACAGTCACACTCCACTCAAAAATACTGACACACACCAAACAGAGCGAGTGAAATATTGACACACTCTCCAGGTCTATATTACTGTCAATTTATAGAGAGTGCTTCTATGTGTCTGTATTCGTGTGTATCTGTGTGGGGTGGGTCTGGCAGTCTCTGTGGTGTTTAAAGTGATGTAATATCCTTCAATATGAATTCTGAGTAAGGATCACTCGATCCAAAACGTCAACTTTCATTTTTGTCCAAAGATGCTTCCAGAGCTGCTGAGATTTATCTTGTTTTCAATCTCTGTTGCACCCCCACCCCGATCCCCTACCCCCCACCCCACTGTAATTGTGGTGCTGAAGTGTGTAAACGATCAGGGATTCAGTCTGGGAGGGAGATAGGGAGGGCAGCAGCTCGCAGCAAAATCCAACCTGAATTTTGATTGCACCAAACACACACACACGTGCACACACGCGCGCGCACACACTCACGCACATGCACACACTCGGTTGGTTTGGAGAGGATTGTCATTGTACTTCGGCCTGCAGAGTGGAACATGTTTGTGTGGAGAAATGTCTGCGCTCCTTCTGCAATGTGGAAATGATTTGTCACTGGGTAGTGTTTCCAACACACAGTTTACACATTAAAGCATATTTCCATTGCAATTATATCCAAGCAGTTCCGAGTGAGCCACTTTCCAAGGCGATGAGATTAATTTTAATGCACTTCCTGTAACTTGGAATTTTTAATGTTTTACTCTTACAAGAAATCTTACCTTTGAGAAAGGATTGAAAATACCTAAACCAGACCAGCAGAGTGTGGGCTTGTATCACTTTTAGAAAAGTGGGAAATGGAGAGGAAGGGAGAGTGGTTTTGACCCAGTTTCAGTGATTCACACCGAAAACAAGAAGAGTTCCCATTGCATAGAGATGCAGAGACAGAGATCCACACACTAATGCACGAACACATGGAACAAGCACAGAGAGATAGACATGCAAACAGAGGTTAACAGAGACATATATAGACACACAGGAATAGACAAACACGAACAGAAATATGCAGACACATACTTGGACATGCAAACACACATAGACTCATCGAGTTATACAGGGTATTTGCAAACAGGCCTTTCGGCCCATACAGTCCATGCTGACCATAATCCCAAACTAAACCAGTCCCACGTGCCTGCGCTTGGCCCAGATTTGTCATAAATGTTCTCTTATTCTTGTACATAACCAAATGCGTTTTAAATGTTATAACTTCACCTACAATCCATCACTTCCTCAGAAAGTACATTCCCTTCACGAACTACATGCGGTGTAAAAATGAATCACCTCACAGGTCCTGATCAGGTGGACCCAATAAATTTGTAGGAAGCTAAGGAAGTGATTGCTGGGTCCCTTGCTGAGATGTTGTTATCATCAATAGCCGCAGGTGAGATGCTGGAAGTCATGAGTTTGACTAAACTTTTGGTGTTAAACAAAATGGAAAGAAAAAGCCAAGAACTATAGATTGGGGAACCTGACATCAGTGATGGGCACGGTGTTGAAGGGAATAATGAGCTACAGGATTAAAATGCATTTGCAAAGACAAGGACTGATTAGGGATAGGCCAAAGTGAGGACTGCAGATGCTGGAGATCAGAGTCTAGATGAGAGTGGTACTGGAAAAGCACAGCAGGTCAGGCAGCAGCTGACGAACAGGAAAAGCGACGATCTGGACAAAAGCCCTTTATATGCATCGTGAAATGGGGGTGTGCATGTATGATCATGTCACACTAATTTGATTTTGTTTTTGTTGAGAAGTAACGGACAAGATTGATTACAGCAGAACGCTGGATGTGATCTATATGGACTTCAGTTAGGCATTCGACATAGCTCCCCATGGAGACTGGTTAGCAAGATTAGATCACATGGAATACAGGGAGAATTACCCAGTTGGATACAGAACTGGCTCAAGGGTAGAGAACAGAGTGTTGTGGTGGAGGGTTGTTTTGCAGACTGGAGGCCTGTGACCAATGGAGTGCCACAGGGATTGGTGCTGGTTCCACTACTTTTCGTCACTTATGTAAATGATTTCGATATGAACATAGGACAGTTAGTACGTTTGCACATGACACCAAAATTGGAGGTGTAGTGGCCAGCAAAGAAGGTTACTTCAGATTACGACGGGATCTTAATCAGATGGGCCAATGGGCCGAGGAGTGGCAGACTGAGTTTAATTTAGATAAATGTGAGATGCTGAATATTGGAAAGGCATATCAGGGCAGGACTTATACACTTACTGGTAAAGTCCTGGGGAGTGTTGCTGAACAAAATGATCTCAGAGTACAGATTTATACTTCCTTGAAAGTAGGTTTTCAGGTAGATAGGGCAGTGAAGAAAGTATTTGATATGTTATTGGTCAAGTCCATTGTGTATATGCGTTAGGAGACTGGACTGCGACTGTACAGTACATTGGTTCGGGCCACTTTTGGATTAGTGTATGCAATTCTGATCTCTCTGCTCTGTAGGAAGCATGTTGTCATACTCGAAAGGGTTCAAGAAGGGTTTACACTGAGGTTGCCATGATTGGAGGGTTTGAGTTACAGGGAGAGGCTGAAAAGGCTGAGCCTGTTTTCCCTGGAGATTCAGAGGAGGAGGGTGATGTTAGAGTTTGTAAAATCGTGGGTGCAACGGATAGATTAAATAGCCAAAGTCTTTTCCCTAGGTAGTGCAGTCAAAAACTAGATGGCAAAGGTTTAAGGTTGGATGTGAAAGACAAAAAAGGGCTCTAATGGACAATATCTTCATGTAGAGGATGTTTCGTGTGTAATGAGCCTCCAGAGGAAGGGATTGAGGCTGGCACAATTACAACATTTAACAGGCATCTGGATGGACAGATGAATGGGAAGGGTTTAGATGGAAATTGACCAAATGCCGGTAAATGGGAGGAGAATAATTTTGGCTGTCTGGTTGCCATGGACACGTTGGATCAAAGGGTCTGTTTCCATGCTATACAGCTCTATGACGCCATGTCTTTTAACACACTTTCTCCTCTTATCTTAAAACAATCCCCCACTCCAGGGAAAAGACACCTACCATTCAACATTACCGATACCTCTTATGATATTCTAAACCTCTAAAAGGTTAATTCTCAGCCTCCTACGCTCCAGTAGAAAATGTCCGAGTCTGTCGAGCCTGTCCTTATATGCAAACACTCCATTCTCAGCAACATCCTTATAAATTTCTTCTGAACTCTCCCGAACTTGATAATATTCTCGATATAACAGGGCGACCAGAACTGCATAAAGTCCTATAGGACATGCCTCATGAATGTCCTTTGCAACCTGAAAATACCGTCCCAACACCTGTACTCAAAGGAGAGTCCATTGCTATTCGTCATTTATATAAATGATTCGAATGAGAACATAGGAGATATACCTAGTAAATTTGCAGATGGCATCAAAATTGGAGGTGTAATGAGCAGTTAAGAAAGTTACCACAGAGTAAAATGGAATCTTGTTCAGATGGGCCAATGGACCGAGGAGTGGCAGGTGGAGGTATATTTGGATTAATGCGACGTGCTAAACCTTGAAATAGCAAATCAGAGCATGACTTATATATGATATATGGACAGCGTTGCTGAACAATGAGACCTTGGAGTACAGGGTCATATTTCCTTGAATGTAGAGTTGCATTTAGATAGGATAGTGAAGTAGGTGTTTAATATGCATTTCTTTATTGTTCAAACCACTGAGTACAAGAGTTGGGAGGTCATGTTGCAGCCGTGCAGGACATTGGTTAGGCCACTTTTGCAATATTGCGTACAATTCTAGTCTCATTCCTATCGTAAAGATGTTGTGAAACTTGGAAGGTTTTTTAAAAAATTGACAAAGATGTTGCCAGGGCTGGAGGATTTGAGCTGTGGGGAGAGCTGGATTAGGCTGGGGCTGTTTTCTCTGAATCATTAGGGGCTGAAAGGTGAATTATAGAGGTTTATGAAATCATGAGAGGCATGCATAGGCTAACTCGACAATGTTTTTTTTTCCCCCGGGGTAAGCGGGCATAGGTTTATGATGAGAGGGGAAAGATTTAAAAGGGACCACAGTAGCAATTTTTATGCTTAGAGGATGGTATGCGTATGGAATTAGTTGCCAGAGGCTGGTTAAGTTAAAGTATTTAAAAGGAAACATCTGGATGAGTATATAAATAGGAAGGGTTCAGACGGATATGGGCAGGGGTTGGCAAAATTGACAAGATGAGGTTCGGGTATCTGGTCGACATGGACAAGTTGTACCAGAGGATCCGTTTCCGTTCAGTACATCTTTATGACTATGTCTATACAGTGAAGAACATCAAGTGAAACACCTTCATAACCATCCTGTCTAAATATGAAGCAAACTTCAAAGAATTTTGCCTGAAACCCCAGGTTGATCTGTTCTACAACACTACCAATGGCTCAACATTTAATTGCATATGTGCTTTTTTTTGTTTGTTTTACCAAAGTACAATACCTCGCATTTATCAACATTAAACTCCACCTGTAATTCTTTATCCCAGTGAGTGAGAATACTGGGGAAGAAAGGCTGGAAAGTAATCAGTTACCTTGTACCATTTACTGGTTTTAGGAAGAGGGCAGTCACACGTTAGAGATGGGAAACAGTGATCGGTGTTTCAGGCCAGAAAGTAAGCTCTGTTTTTGTCTCTGCTGTTCCGTGTTGATATTTATTCGAGATCCTTCATAGTGCAGTGTGTGTCTGCAGGATTTCATTCCCTCATATTGCAGACTACAGATAATAGCCATTTAATCTGGAAATAATAGACAAGTATTTAAAGATGTTCATAGTTTATCTCGAAGGCAGAGCTCATAAACTCGACATCCTCCAGTTGAGGCAAGTACCTTGCATTTTTTAAGAACGTTATTATTTTAACTGGGTAATTCAGTAGAGTGAACCAGATTTCAATAAATCCATACAGATCTGGAAGCTGGCATTTAAAATTAAAAATTTGGGCATGGTTTAGATTTTGTGCAGTTGGTAGTATCCCTGCCTCTGAGGCAGAGCTCCGATTTCTATTCCAATTCCTGAACTTCCCTGGAAGTGTCCCTAGCTCGAGACCAGATTGTCTGGATTCAGGTGCAGCATGTCAGAACAGGCTGATGAACGAACACACAGGTGAGTCATGCTGCAACTTTTGGGGCTATTGTGGAGTGGTGGTAGTGTCCCTACCTCTGGCCCCTTTAGGGCCAAGTGGAGGCCAACTCATCCAACTAGAGGTGTATAATAATAGGTCTGAACGCATTGAGTAAAATGATTTTAAAATTGTGGTTTGATCGAGATGGAAGAGGTGTCAGTGTTGAATTTCAGAATTTAAGCCCCGGATGCCTGTAATCACAGACCTTGGGTGGGAGACATATTTGCACCTTCTAGAGGTTTATAAATTCATGAAGTGCATGGATAGGGGGTGAATAGTCAAGATCTTTTCCCCATGCTAGGAAGTCCACAATTAGAAGGCATAGATTTAATGTGAGAGGGGAAAGATTTTAAAGTGACGTCAGGGCAACGTTATCACTCAGAATGTGGAGCGTGTACATAATGAACTGCCAGAAGAAGTAATGGAGGTAGGTATAATTACAACATTTAAAAGGAACCCAGATGGATATATTGATAGGAAGGATTTAGAATGATATGTTCCAATTGCTGGCAAATAGACTAGATTCCCTACAGGGTAGCACAAGTCCACACCAACTCTCTGAAGAGTTACCCACCCAGAACCATCTCACCACGAATGCACCTGACATTATGTGCAACTTAGCATGGCCAATTGACATAAGCTGCGCAACTTTGGACTGTGGGAAGAATCCCACGCAGACACAGCGAGAATGTGCAAACTCCACACAGTCAGTCAGCTGTGCCAGCAATCAAACTCAGGTCCCTGGTACTTGTGAGGCAGTAGTGCTAAGCACTGCACCACCCCAAGTAGGGCACGATTACTTTCAGAAATCAGGTTGGCATGGACGAGGTGGTCAAAAGTGTTTGCCTCGGTGCTGTACAACTCTTCAGATCCATCAAGCCATTTGATCATGGTCCCTGTGTAATCTTCACTGTCCACTATATAGCCAAACTTGGTTTCATCCACAATCTTTCTAACCACGCCTTCTATAGTTCTCATCTGAATCATTTGTCTAAATGTCAAAACAAAAATGGATTGAGCAGAAGTCCCTGTGGAACACCACTGTGCACAGTGTCACAAAGCTGGTCCCTTTTCTCTAAAAGCTTCCTTTTCTCAAAGATACTGTGTCCTTAATTTTCTTTTCAGAGGCATCGTAAATAGTTCCCGGCTCCAAGGTGATTGGTTTGGTACAGAGATTGAACGGTTTTGTGATTAAAGGTATAATGAAAGGGGAGTGGTCAGCTCTCGAGGTGAGCAGTTCAGTCCAGAACCAGTTTGCAGTTTAGCTTTCTCTCTCTCTCTTTCTCTCTCTCTCTCTCTCTCCTTCTGCCCTTCTAACTTTAACGTGCAATCATTTGTTCCATTTGTACTGTTTTTAAGGGGGGTTTGCTTATTGGGATGGTTGTGTACTTCCAGAACAGCTAATTAAGTCTAGTTTGAATAGATTGCGTTCTGTAGGGGTTCTTTATTCTGTTCTTTGTGTTTCATTGTGTAGTTTTGTGAATATTTTTTGTCTATGTTAAAACCTGATAATTTTCACTGTGCACTTACTGAAACAAATTACAAAGTTATTGTCTGCACTGCCTACTAAAGAATATTTTGAGTTGTCTGGCCTAGTCCATAACAACAGGCATCCAGTCCGAAAAACAACCGTCCTCGATAATGCTGTCTCCTGCTATTCGGACACGTACACGACACACATACACATACACACGCACCCAGACATACACACACAGACACACATTCCTGAAGAAGGGCTTATGCCCGAAATGTCAATTCTCCTGTTCCTTGGATGCTGCCTGACCTGCTCCGCTTTTCCAGCAACACATTTGCAGCTCTGATCTCCAGCATCTGCAGTCCTCACTTTCTCCTCGAAGACACACACAGAGACACACACACATACGCACAGACGCACATACACAGATGCACACACACAAAGACAAGCACACAGAGACACACAGACACATGCACACGCACAGACACACCCACCCACAGACAACACATGCACACACACACACACACACACACACACGGACGCACAAAGAGACATACATACACTCACAGATACACACGTGCATGCGCGTGCCACACACACGCACACATCTTAGGGTCTAGGATATAACTCGATAAGTTATGATTAAAGATGGGTTCAAGGCTTGTTGTGAGAGGGTAGTAGAACTGGCTTGAAAAACATGTCATCCATGATCAATAGTTCAGTTGACTGGATGGGCCAAATGGCCTTTTTACTGCTCTAATTTTGTACACACTATAGTACATGCATTCGTCTGTGTTAGTGTGTGTATTTGCGGGTGCATGTGTGTCTGTGTGTCCGTGTTTTTGTGTTTCTGTGTCTTTGTGAGGTTGAGTGTGTCTGTGTGTGCACATCTGTGTGTGTCTTTGAGTTTGTCTATGTGTGCCTGTGTATGTATCTGTGTGTGTCCGCATATGTTTGTGCTCCTCATTACTTTTAGTAATGGAAATATCAATGTACATTTTTGTAATTTCTACACTGTTTGTCATTAACCTTTACATCATAGCTTGAAGAACTTTGTTTTAGTCATGAATTTGTTATTTTAACAGAGAAGGAAATCCACATGACTTCTTCCTAGGACGACCCTGACCCAATGTGTGAACTATATTATAAGCCATATCATCAAACTGGTAACACCGATAATTTGCTGTGACCAATAGAGGAGTGGCAGTAGAAAAGAAAACAGTTATTCAACAACCCAGGAAATTCTGGACCGGTAAGCCTGACATCAGTGGTGGGTGAGTTGTAGGACGGGATTCTGAGGGATAGCCAATTGCATGCATGTTCAAAGGCAAGGCTTGATTGGGGATAGTCACCATGGTTATTTGCATGAGAAATCGTGTCACACTAATTTGACTGAGTATGTTAAAGAGGTGACAAAGCAGATTGATGAAGACAATGTTGTAGATGCTTTCCATATAGACTGGAGCAAGTTCTTCGACAAGATTCTGCATATTAGGCAAGTTAGTAAGATTAGATCACATGGGAACCAGCGCACCCAAGGCAATTGAATAAAAAATTAGATTGATGGAAGTCGACAGAGGTTGGTAGAGGATTGCTTTTCAGACTGGACGCCTGTGAACAGTAGTGTGCCACAAGGATCAATGCTGAGCCCACTGCTTTTCGTCACTTAGATAAATGATGTGGATGTGACCATAGGTGGTAACGGTAGCAAGTTTGAAGATTACACCAACATTTTTGGTGTTGTGGGTAATGAAGAAAATTATCTCAGAGTGCAATGAGACCTCGATCAGACGGGCCCATGGGCTGACGATTGGCAGATGGTGTTTGATTCAAATAAATGTGAAGTGCTGCATTTTGGGAAGCAAATCAGGGTACTTAATGGAAATTTATTGGAGGATGTTGCTGAGCAACGAGACGGAGAGATGTAGTGCAACGCTCCTTCAAAGTGAATAGTATAGTGAACAAGGTGCTTGGGATGTTTGCCTTTATTTGTCAGAGCATTGAGTTTCAGAGTTGGGATGTCATGTTCCAGCTGTACAGGATGTCAGTGAGGCCACATTTTCGAATACTGTATGCAGTTCTGGTCTCCCTGCTGTACGAAGGTTGCTGTGAAACTTGAAAGGGTTCAGAAAAGATTTATAAGGATGTTGCCAGGTTTGGAGAGTTTGAGCTATAAGCAGAGGCTGAATAGGCAAAAGCGGTTTTCTCTGCAGAATCACGGACTTAAGGCTGACCATATAGAGGTTTATAAAATCATAAGGGGCATGGATTTTGTAAATAGACAAGGTCTATTTCCCAGAATAGGGGATTCCAAAAATAGAGGGTATAGGTTTAAGTGCGAGGGGAAATATTTTAGATGGAACTTAGAGGCAATGTTTACATACTGAGGAAGGTGTGCATATGAAATCATCTGTCAGAGGAAGTGACGGAGTCTGGCATCTTGATGGGTATCTGAATAAGGAGGTACAGAGGAATATGAGCCAAATGCTGGCAAATCAGACTCGATCAGATTGGGATGTCTGTTCAGCACGGACAAATTTGCATGCAATAAGACTCTTATAAGAGGGATGAGGAGACATTCTAAACAGGCATTTCATGTGGGAATTCTCTTCCCCACAAGTTTGAGATGCTTCTTTGTTTACTTTGATTCAAAGCTGAGTTAGTTAAATATTTGGCAAAGAAGTGAGTCATGGATAACGGGATACAGTCAGGGAAGTGGGGCTGTGACCATAACCTGATCAGCCACAATCTTAGTGCCTGTTGGAGAAGGCTCAAAGTGTCTAATGGCCCACTCCTGCTCCTCAGTCCCATGTTTCTATGTTCCATTCAGTCTCTCAAACCTGCTAGACAGGGACAGTTAGAAGCTACTTACTGCGATACCCTAGTGCACAGAAACACAGGAGACCATTCAGCCCCTCAAAACTGTCACACACAATTTGGGCTGGTTTGGAAAATGTAATTGGAAAGCCCAGGTTGGGTATCAAAGAGGTCGCTCATCTCTCTTTATAGAGCTTCCCCTCTCTGCAACATGTGCTTCATATGTTGGTCATGTTGTAGACCCAGTTTCACGGTGAATACAGCCCCAACACCTCAGCCAGAGATGGTCGAGACAATCTGGCAACATTCAATAACAGAGCTTCCAGGAAAATAACACCCTCTACTTTCCAATAATAGAATGTGAGAACCCGACAACCAGGGGTATGTCATTCATCCACACGCCCCCCTCCCCCCACAAGCACGTCTTCACCCACAATAAGATCATAAGGTATAATATCCTCTTTCATGTCCAGTTCTTCACAGCCCTCAACTATGATTGGTCAAAAAGCACTCATTACGCCCACACTGTGACCTATTGATATGAGCAAAAGACGTGAACACAAGGGCTCAGGGAAGAGTGACCGGTCCTGACATCAAGGCATCATTTAACTAAGGATGGTCTCAAGGAGCCTGAGCAGGATTGCGCTGAATGGGAGTGAGTTGGAAACTTCCCTGGTTGGAGTGATTTAAAGCATAAAGCACAATGATTGTGGTTTGTGTACAAAAATCCATGTAGTCCTGGACATGTCTGCGAAAGATCCTCAAGGTAGCTTCCTCAGCACTAACATCTTCAGCTGCTTCATAAAGATTAGAAGTGAGGGTGTTCATTGAAGGTCACACAATATTCAGGAAAAATGTTCCCCTTCAGCTCCTGAACTAGTCTGTGTCCATGTGCAGGAAGATCTGGACAACATTCAGGCTTGTTCTGTTGGAAGTATCGGTAACATTCTTGCAACAGTGCTGCTGGGCACTGCACATTTCCACAGTTAAAAGGAAGAGATTATTCAGCTCCTCACGCTATCTTCACAGGAATATGTGGAAGTCATTCAGCTCAATGAAATTATTGGAGAAGTTTATAGATAGCCCATTTAGTGCATCCAACGAATTATACAAGAAGAGGAGGAGTCACGTGTTATAGAAAACCGCAGAGCTCCTCAAAAATATTTGAAGGCTTGGCCTAGACTCTATCAACAATGAAATGTTCTGATACAGTAATATCCCATAAACATGTACTCGGCAAAAAGGAAAGATCAGACACAGATTGTCAGATTCAGTTCTCCAGTCTAGGAAGGAAAACAAATCCACTGAAGCTTCCAACTCTGTGGTGACCCCAATAGCTTCTGATGTTACTGAGAAACCAAAACACTTCCTGTAATGTGGCTGCCAGAACTGCACGCAGTATTCTATCTATGGCTTAACCAATGGCATGTTTAACTCATATTATGTCGCCTCTATGAAGAAAGACTATGCCTACAGTCCCGTGTGATTTCTTAACGGGCTATTACACTGTCCAGTCACATTCAGGGATATGTGGACAAACACCCTCTGATCTCCCTAGTGTTCTATATTTATTGAATTCTCCCCTGTCTAGTTCCTTCATCCAACGTGCATCATATCCTATTTATCAATGTTCCATTCCATCTGCCATTGATCTGACAATTCCACCTGTATATTCCCGTAACATAAGGCTTTCCTCCTCACTGCCAACCACCTGGCCAATCTTTGTGTCAAACACAAAATTACTTATTACGCTCAGCCCCCACCCCCCACCACCCCCTCCACATTAATATTTACATCATTTATGAATACCACAAATAATTAGATTCATTACACTTCTTGCTGTGGTACACCACCAGACACTGGTGTATCGCTACCACCTTCCGAGTGACTTGGGACCACATAGCTGTTTTCTAGTCCTCTAACACCTCCCTTGTGTGGTCAGATTCGACTAAAACATTTAGATCATGACATTTCCTCTCTTGTCTCCAACAGCATCCTGCGATACAACTCATCTGGATTTTACATCATCCAAAACCATTCATCCCCACTTGCATCTTATTTCAATCTGCTCGAGAGCTTCCCAGTCCATCTTCTTGAATTCTGTACCTGCTTCTTCCTTTCTCAAATAAAACAGATGTGAAACTCTCATGTCCCAGTCTATCAATGTTCCCCGGTTTCACATCCTGATTACCCCATTGGTTTCGATATGGGTCCTAATTTTTTCCTAGTTATTCTGTTCAGCTTGTTTTTGTAGAACATCTTGGGTTCCCCCTAACTTTGCCTGCTGCACTTCTCCATGCCCCTGTATTCGTTAGTCTGCTGTGGGTGAATTTTCTATGTTTCCCTGAGATCACCTCTCATTCTTTGAAACAGTACAGAACACAGGTATAATCCCATCCACACTGCATGCAGTCTGTGCAGAACGCCTTTACTTCGATATTCCAATTTCCGTTAACTGAAGGCCAACTTCACTTTTACTTTTCCGTTTCCCAAAGTCACCCCTGAACCACGTTGGTTCAAGTTTATTTACTATTCACTTTCTGAACTCTTAAACATCCACCTGAATATCTAACTATATCACATCCAATAGTTCTCCATTGTCTCCCCCTACAAGAAACATCTTCAAACCATTTCAAAAAAAGTTTGTTAACAGTGATTATTCAGGTGAGATCCAAGATGGCGGCGATCCAGTAGGTCTGCCCTGCTGAGCTCTGCACCAGAACCCAGACAAAGTTATGCATTAACCATCTCTTTCTTCCCTATTGTGGTAAAATCGGAGGTTTTTGATCCCCAGTATTGCTCTATGCCATTTTAAGTGAGTAACGGAAAATAACTAAGGGAAAAGGATCATGAGGATCACAACCAGCAGGGCACCGCAGCAATGGATACACCCCGGCTGTGACGTCGGCCTCTGCGAACGCTCCAGGAGACTTATCTGTGGAGTAGAGCCTGGCCTCAGAGTTCAGAGCCTGCGAGAGAAAATTGATTCAGTGATGGAGGAGACCTGACCAAGGCTGGAACTGATCTCAGCCAAGCTGCAGAAGCAGGATCGGGAGACCCAGCGTCTCGGACGTGCATCATCGAGGTGGAACAGTGGATCACAGCTTTGGAAACCATGGCAGAATCCTCGGCGGGTCGTGTCGAAGCCCTGGAATGGTAGCTAAGGGCCTTAGTAGAGTAGGTCAAAGACTTCGAAATCTGGGCCATCAGAAGAACATCAGCCTGGTCGGCTGCCAGAACGAGAAGAAAACGGCCAGCTCATCAACTTCTTTTCATTTCTCTCACTTAGCGCTGAATGAGAAAGTGGGTTTAGGGATGGTGGGGGTGGTTACATTTTGTTTCACCCAGACTGCCTGATGTCAAAGTATGGATGGGACAAATTTAATTTTCTTGTTGTAAGACGCATGCAACTTTTGAAAACATTGTTTTGCCTGGATTTGATGAGTGGCTTCAGCTCGGAAGAGCCATGGGGGATTAATGGGTAATATGTACATCCTCTGCAGGAAGGGGGGGGGGGGGGGTCTCTCCACTTATTTGTGTTATATGTTGGCTCATTTTAGAAATATTTGTGAGAAGATTTGCTTTGGCTGTTATTGTAGTTATAGTTTCAAGTTTGTATGAACTGTTTACTGCATTCAATTGACGTGCTATAAATGGGGTTCTTCTCCCAGTGGGTCATGGGCTGCTTCGGATAGTTATGGCTAACCGCTTGTTTAATGGTGCACGTGGAACCTTAAGGAGAGTCACTCACTCATTTAGAGAAGAAGATACTTTCAAGCCTCAGAAAGGAAGGGGTCAATGTTGCCTTGATGCAAGAAACACATCTAACTGATAAGGAGCACTTAAAGTTACAGCAGGGAAGGTTCGGTCCGGTGTTTATTTCATCCTTTAATTCGAAAAGTAGAGGAGTAGCTTCACTCATTCATACAAACCTTCCACTTCAGTTGTTTGACCAAATTAACGACAAACGTGAGTGGTTTCTGATCCTTAAAGCTTTAATACATGGAGAAGAACATGGGACATTGTATAATATTGCCCCACCACATCCGCTCAAATGCGCTCTCCAGGTTGATGACCCTTGGGGAACATTGTACAATTAAAAGGGAGACTTATGGACCCCGAAGTGGATAGGATGTCAAGGGGTCTCACGGGTATTTCCCCACCATCAAGGCAGCTGGTGGACCTGAACAGGGAGCTGCGTTGGTGAACGTTTGAGATGTCTTCACCCTGAAGGTAGGGGCTTCACCTTTTTTCTAACCCATGTAAGTGCTATACCAGGATTGACATTTTTTTGCCCCATTGGACTTTTTAAATTCGATGCTGCCCTGCAAAATTCTGATCATGCAGCAGTATACGTGGATGTTAAGGCTGATGGTGATGGGACAGGCTCGCAGCACTGGCGCATGGGTCCTTGCCTCCTGAAAGATAGCAAATTCATTAAGTACTTTTCGCGGGAATTGAAGTTTTTATTGGGACATTAACTTGGGTACGGCCAGTAATCCATCTGTGTTCTGGAAGACTGCCAAGGCCTATACAAGGGGTTTGATTATTTCTTACTCGGTGACTCAGAAGCGGCAGAAGGGACAGCAGTAGCGTATGCTCAAGGCTTGGCTGAAGGCAGCTGAGACAGCATTCTTTGACAGACTGTCTGTAACTAAGTTGCAGCAGATTACAGTGCTCCGGGCTGCTCTGAACACTGCGCTCACCCAGACTGCAAAGAGGGAGATTTCCTTTGCGAAACAGAGGTTATTCGAGTATGGTGCTAAACTGAGAAGGTATTTGGCGCACTTGGCCAGAGGGAAGAGTGCCCCCAATCTATTACATCCATTAGAGAGGGTGCTGGTACTATCACCTGCCGTCCCAAAAGGATTAATACAGCATTCAGAAAGTTCTACACTGGGTTGCTCCAGTCAGAGGATTGTGCGGACAGATTGGTGAAAATTGAGTCATTTTAAGACCCTGGACCTCCCACGTATAACTTCAGAGCAGGAGTCTCTTTTGTATGCCCCGTGACATCCAAGAGATACAGGATGCGGTAAAGCAGCTCCAGAGTGGCAGACCGATCGGCCAGATGGCTTGTGGAGTGAGATTTATTTGGAGTTCATAGACATGATGGCTGGGCCAATGTTAGATATATTCAATTATACTTGTGGACAGAACTGCCTCCCATCCTCTCAGAGAGAAGCAAACATGTCTCTTATTCTCAAGAGAGGGAAAGCCCCAGAGGATTGCCTATTCGTATAGGCCTATACAGTTATTAAACGTGGAATTTAAAATTTTGTCGAAAATACTAGCGTTGAGGTTGGAGAAAATCTTGTCCTTCATTGTGAAAGAGGAACAGACACGTTTTATTAGGAGTCACAGGTCCCCTGTTAATATTAGGAGAGTGCAAAATATGGTTCAGGTGTGCCAGCAAGGTCGATTCCAGGCTTGGAAGTCTCGCTGGATGCAGAGAAAGCATTTGCTTGGGTGTAGTGGCCGTACCTCTTTTATGTCTTGGAACTGTTTTGCCTTGGACGTGTCTTTGCCTGTTGGATGGCAGAATTATAAAGTGACGCAACAGCGACATGAGTTCTCACTAATGTATAAGGACTAATGGTATAATTTTAGCATCGGTGTGCTGCCCCTTTCGCCGTTATTATTTGTATTGATGATTGAGCCGTTGGCAGAGGCCACCCAGAGGGCCCCCAAAATAACTGAACGGGTGGTCGGGTCAGGAAGGCATGACATCATCCTTACATAGATGACGTTCTTCACTCTCCAACTAACCTGATGATATCTTTGCCCCGTTTTAAAGAAGTGATTGATTTATTTGAGTCTATCTCGGGGTATAACATCAATTTTATGAAATCGGACGCCATGCCTGTTGGGGTGTTATTCGAGTACCTGATCATGGGGGGTGCAATCCGATTCCCTTTCCGATGGTCACAAGAAGGTGTCCTCTATTTAGGCATTTTTATCACACCAGCCTTCTGTCAATTATATAAAGCAAACTTCGTGCAAGTGCTCAAGAAGATAAGACAGGACCTTCGGCTCTGGGAAGATATTCCATTATCCTGGTTGGGTAGAATACCTCCGGTTAAAATGAATGCACTTCCTCGTTTCTTCTATCCCATGCGAATGGTCCTTTTGATGCTCTCCAGGTCGGTTCTATGGAGGCTTTACAGTTGGTTAAGGTTGTTCATCTGGCACCACAGGTGGCCTCTTATGAAGCTCGCCAAATTACAGGTTCTGCAGGAGATTAAGGGTGTGAATTTTCTGGACTTTAAGAAATACCAACGAGGTTCCCTGCAATCGGATGTGGCTGATTGAGCTTGCAAAGTCCTGCGGTCAGTTTGTCTGGACATTGAGGCATCCCAGGCAAAATGTCCCCTCATTAATCTGTTGTTCATGGACAAGACGAGGATTGTTATGAACCATTGCAGAAATCCAATTGTCCATAAAATAGTTAAAGCCTGTAAAATGATGCGACAAATTGAGGGCAATTTACAAAAATAATCTTCTCCTTTTATTCCCATTGTAGGATTGGTAGGATCCCAGCTGGGATTGATGGATTATGGCTTTCGGCTCTGGGAGTCCAGAGGAGTTTCCTGTTTGGGAGAATTATTTGACGTGGTGGTCATGGTGGTTTTAGAGCAGCTGAGTCAGAAATATGATTTATCTTGGAGGGGCCAGTTTCGCTACTTTTAGATGAGGAACTTTAGACAGAAAAAAAGACTACATTAATGGTTAGTCCCCATAGGTCGGAAATGGAGGGAAGAGTGTTTCGTCCACAGGTGCTCTCTCGGTTAGCACCCTCTATCATTTATTAAGAGGTAGTGTCTCAAATGATATAGAGCGGCTGCATGGAATCTGGGCTCAGGAATTGTGGGTGGAGATCTCACCAGAGGAGTGGGAAGATATTTGGGAAAGCGTAAGGAAGATTTCAATTTGCAATAGGATGTAGGCTATGCAGTTGAAGGTACTCCGCAGGGTTTAATTGACACCCGAGCAGCCTGTCAAATTTAAGACAGGAGAGTCCCCAATGTGCCCCAAATGTTCAATAGATGTTGGTGCACTTACGTATTGCTTGTGATCATGCCACAAGCTTCATAGGTATTGGTGCACTATAGCAAGTGTTTTGGAAGGGGTTTTGGGAACCGAGGTCAAGGCAAACCTGGTGCCCCTCCTCTTGTGTTCGCTGAATCCTCCCTCTTTGGACTTGCATGGGAATAGATTGTTTAGTATTCTTTCATTAAGTGCGAGGAAGAGCATTCTGATAAACTGGGTTCCAGGAAACCTCCCAGGACTCTGATCCTGGTGTGGGCTAGTTATGGAGTCCATTCCCCTCGACTTCCTTATGAGTATGGGCACCCAAGAAATGAACATTGTCATAGGACGTGGCGGCCCTATTTCAACCATATACACATGGTTTTATTGGCTAAATTTTCAGGACATTTGTGTAACAGTGAGGGCTCAGAGAGGAAGAATTCTGAACAAATACGGGTATGGCAACTCATGCTACCGGTGATGGGGAGCTTTGGTAGGATTGTGCTGGGTGTTGTAACTTCATGTAATTTAAGTTAATTTGCCTTGGTTCAGCTCGGTTTAATCTATGTTTTGTTTTGATTTTGTTTTGACATCAGCCCATTGATTTTGTGCACAGGGAAGAGAATGAGTCTATTCAGCCACTCATGCTTCTTACACAGCAACCACAGTAGGTCATTTCACACCATGTGTCAATTATACAGGATTGGAGGGAATGAAGAGAATATATAGAGGTGAAAGCTTACCACATTCACGATGGAATATAAAGTAGCGAGAAAACTGCTGGAATTTAAGAAAATTATTAAAATCGATTATTCAGGAATTAAAGAAAGCACATTTACAAAGGGAAGCCACAATCGATCAGAATCAACATAATTTTACAAAGGATGAATCATATTTTCATTATTTATTTGAGTCTTTAAGAATGTGACAAGCAAGCTGTATAATGGGGATCCTGGAGATGTAAAATCAGGACTTGCAGAAGACATTGAATAAGGTGTGCACAAAAGATTAATCTGCAGAATAAGATTAAATATGGTTCGAAGTAATTTATTCGCTTGGATGTAGGCTTGGTGAAACAAAGAATTGCATTGAGTTGGAATAACTGGTTCATTTTCTGTTTCCAAAAATACCATAGGGCTCAGTCCCCAGGCCCCAACTATTAGCAATAAATACTATCACCTATTTGAGGGGATGGACATGCTATAATCAGTTCTTCAGATGACACTGACTCAGTTGAGAAATTGTAATGAATGATTAAGGATAGGTTGCAGATGAAACGAAACAATGAAAAGTATGCGGCCGTTTTGGTCAGTGTAACAGAAAGGCAACTTACTATCCAAACAGAGGGAAACTACGTAGTGCTTAGGTACAGAGGGATCTGGTATCCTCATCCATATCGCAAAAGACACAGATGCAGGTGTAGCAGATAATGAGAAAGGCAACTGCAAATTTGGTATATATTTCTGAAAGAATAGATTATAAAGCGAGGGAGGTACTGCTGCAATAATGCCAGGCATTTGTGAGATCGCAATTGAGTTCAGTGTACAGTTTTTGTGTCCTGACTGCAGGAGGGATGTAATTACCATGGAGGCAGTTCAGAAGAGGTTTACTAGACTGATTCCAGAGATAAGGAGTTTGTCCTCTGAATACAGATTGAGCAGTTCAGGCCTAGACTCCCTGGAGTTTAGAAAAATGGGAGGTGATGTCACTGAGGTCTGGACAATGCTAAAGGTGATTGATAATGTCGACATGCATTGGGTACTTCCTCATGTGGGGCAACCTACAACAAGAGATCACAGTTTTAGGATAAGTGGAGAGGAATTCAAGCAGAGATGAGAGAACTTCTATCAAAGCATTTTAAATCAGTGTAATTCACTGTTCCAGAGTGCAGTGGATGCTGGGATATTGAGTAACTGAGGGGATATGGAGAGTGGGCTGGAAATTGGGACTGAGACCGAGATGACATCAGCCATGATTATATTCATTGGTGGAGCAGGCTGACATCAGCCGTGATTGTATTCAATGGTGGAGCAGGCTGGAGGAGCTGGATTGCTGACTGAGGTTCCTCATCTTTCTTCAGTCCTTCGAACGTGTTACACAGGAATGGCGGAGGACTGGTTATCGGACAGAAAGCAGGCACTCCTGATAAATCAGATTTAATCAGTTTAAAACAATGTAACCAGTAGGGTCACACAGTGACCAGTGCAGGGTCTTCAGCTATTTACCATCTATATCAATAATCTAGAGGAGTGGACCAAATGTACTGTAACTAAGTTTGCCAATGGAAATAATATAAGCAGGAAATTAAATAATCAATGGAAGTTGTAGAGTCTGTAAATGGATATGGACAAGTTAATCAATGGATAAAAGTTTGGCAGGTGGGATTTAACATCATATATATTCTGTCATTTTCTTCAAGGAAGAACGGCCGGCAGTATGTTACTGAAATACAGAGGGATTACAGGACTTAGTGATACCGTGTGTACTGAAGGGTTTACTCTGAGCCGTGCAGACATGGCATGTGTTGCTCCGTCACCCTGATCGTTTGCTGCCTGATGTTCCCAGCGGGCCTATTGCTCTCATCCACCATATATATCCTCCGTCACTGAATGATGACACTGATGTTGAGATCGGAGAGATGATGGAGCTGTCACCCACTCCTGCCTGGAAAGTTCTGAAACATAGAAGCTGAATGAAACTCTGACCCAAAAACCACTGGTAGCACGGTCCTCCCCCTGATGAGAAGCTGCAGGTCGTGTTAAAGAAGGTGACACCGCTCTATGACCAGCTCCTTGTTCCGTCAGGGTTCCCTCACACTCTGCTCCTGGGTTAATTGGAGCTTAGGAAGGTGTTCCTGGAAAACCGGGGGTGGATCCAGCAGATCCCTTTCCCCAGACACACTCTCACTCCGTGGTTTCAGAGCTTCCCCTCTTTGCAACCTCTGCTCTATTTATTGTTCATGTTACAGACCCAGATGCTGTTACTATCGTCCCCATCCTCCATCCAGAGTTGGGTCACCAAATGCTCAGGTCTCTCTGAATGTCTGTGGCAGATGACAGCACAACTTCCAGCAAACCATTCCAAGCACCTCCACTAACTTTCCAATAACAGGAGTCAGTCCGGAGCCCCTCAGTTACAAATTTGCTGCCTGGTACTTAACAATAATACTCGAGGGGCTTCCTCGTGTAACCGACCACATGATCAGCTGAGAGGGACAAATACAGATGTTCAGTGAACAGGCACAGACCAAGTTTCAAAGACGTTTCTCAAAGGTGCTGCAACCCCCTGTCCACCATGGAGCACTACATGGGACACACCGGGAAGTGAACAACAGCCCAACACACACTCCACTGTTCATGAAGCACCACATGGGACACACCAGGAAGTGAACAGCCTGAGACGCACCTTTTCATTGTTACTGAGCTTCACAGTGCCAGCTCTTGATACATTAAGGATCCAAATGGGACCCACAGCCGTGATGTATAGAAGAGCATGAGCCATGCACTTTGCACATTGTTTCTGAACATCATAATTATGTCCCCGGGGATTCAGGGATATTAGCACCAACGGTCAGGTTAAGGTGCAGAAAGACAGATACTCGGGTTATATTTGGATGATTACTTGATCAACAAGTTGAATAAACATGGCTCTTCTCAGAGAAATGGGGTTTGCCGGCAGAGTCAGACCTGGTGAGTCAAATAACAAGAGTAAGATCATAAAATAAATATGCTGACAGATCAGTTCAAATGGTCAGTTATGCCCGATACCAACTCCACCTCACAGAATCAGACATCATAATCCAGATGAGGTATCTATTCAGCGTGAAGCACTGTGCAGACAAGGCTGGTGTACCGCTCAATACAACCCAGCAATCTGTAGACTGTGCAGACCACATCAGCCCACGGGGAGCTGTGCAGTGAATAACTCTGTAAACCTGGAGCAGTTACCCTTCCAGCATGTAGAGCTGTGTCCACTATCCCAGTGCATTGCTCAGTAACACTGTGTTTGATCACTGCCCACTGTCGCGAAACTTGCAGCTCATGCTGAAAGTGACAGGATGTGCATCTCCCATCCATTTACAGTTCCATATCTTCATTGTGCCAGGCGATTTAGAACATATAATCAAGAGGAAGGATGAAGCTTACATAAGGTTGAGGAGGCAAGGGTTAAGCAGTGCTCTAGATGGTTGCAAGGTAACCAGGATGGAACTGAAGAATGAACTCGGGAGAGATAAAAGTGTGCATGATAAAGGCTTGGCGGGTAGAATTAAGGTAAAACCTAAGACGTTCTCCACTTATGTCAGGAACAAGAGGATGGCCAGAGTGAGGGTAGGGCTGATCAGTGATAGTGGAGAGAACCTGCGCCAGGAGTCGGAGGAGTTAGGGATGGTTCTTAATGAATGTTTGCTTCAGTATTCACTAATGAGAGGGACCTTGACGTTTCTGAGGACAGCATGAAACAGGCGGATATGCTAGAACAGGAAGATGTGTTGAAAAATTTGAGAAACACACGGATAGATAAATTTATTTGGCCAAACAGGATATGACCTATGATACTATAGGAAGCGAGAAGAGATTGCTGTGCATTTTGCGATGATCTTTGCATCGGCACTGTACACTGGAGTCGTGCCAGATGACAGGAGGCGGGCAAAAGTTATTCCCTGGTTAAATAAAGGGAATAGGGATAATCCTGGGAATTATTGGCTAACCAGTCTTACACCAGTGACGGGCAAAGTATTGGAGAGGATTTGAGAGACAGGATTTATGAATATTTGGAAAAGTTTGGTAGAAAACTTGTAGCTCGGGTGCTCGTTGTTGTGGTTCTGTTCGCCGAGCTGGAATTTGTCTTGCAAAGTTTTCGTCCCCTGTCTAGGTGACATCCTCAGTGCTTGGGAGCCTCCTGTGAAGCGCTTCTGTGCTGTTTTCTCCGGTATTTATAGTGGCTATAGAACCACAACAATATTTGGAAAATTATAAATGATTAGAGACAGTCAGCATGGCTTTGTGAGGAGCAGGTCATAGATCTTATTGAATTCCTTAAAGATGTGACAAAACACGTTGATGAATTAGAGCAGTGGATGTGGTATATACGGATTACAACAAGGCGTTTGATAAGGTTATCCACGATAAGCTCATTCACAAGATAAGGAGACGTGGCTTACAGGGAGATCTGGTTGTCTGGATGCAGAATTTGCTGGCCCACAGTAGACAGAGGTGGTAGTAGAGGAACAGATGCAGCCTGGAGCTTGGTGACGAGCTAGGTGATCTATTATGGGACCTCTGCTCTTTGTGATTTTTTTCATAAGAGAGTTGGATGACGAATTGGAAGGGTGGGTTCATAGATTCGCCGATGTCACGAACTTTGGTGGAGTTCGTGGTTAGTATGGACGGCTGTTGTAGGTTACTACAGGTCATTGACAGAACTGAGCTGATGCGTGACAGTTCAAGATAAATCTAGAACAGCGGGATCTTGGGGTCCATGTCTATAGATCCTCAAAGTTGCCATCCAGATTGGTGCTGTTGTTTAGAATGCGTATGATGTGTTGGCTTTCACAGCCGGGGAGCTCAGTTTCAGAGCTGTGAAGTTATACTGCAGATCTATAATCCCACTGTTTAACCCACTGTGATGAAGTTGAAAGCTGTTCTGCATTGAGAACTTGCAAATTCTTGTCATATGACTAGCTAATATTTTCAGAGTGTACTGGACAATTAAAACTATGTAACATCTGGCTGTGAAACAGATATGTTGGGCTTTGGTTGCTCTTTTGGCAACTATTAGAATTTGACCAATCAAGTTGAAATTATATCCCACTATACTCAACCCAATCGATTTTAAATTTATTGTTTTGCCAGCATCAAACCAAGGAGATGAGCTGATGTTGAGGGAATAAAGAGGCACGCATTTTAAAAGTTAGACAGAGAGTAAACTACCATCGTGAGTGTCTGCCATGAACAACATTCTCTGTGGAAGATACATTTTTTTTTGGATGAAAAGCCCTTGCATTAAAACACAAAACATGACCCAGGGAGATATTCGGTGGAAAGAAGGAGGGCATTGGTGATTACAGCCACTGTCTGGTTTATGTAATTTTAATGCAATTTTTCTTTAATTGGAAGTGTATATTGTTAAAGGTGGAGGAAGATAACAAACAGTTCAGAGAAAGGGAAGCTTAGAGTTGGGAATAACTGTTGTTGTTCAATGTTCACTTTTAGTTTAAGGAATACATTGATATTATTTTCTATTAAGTATTGGAATTTGCGAGCGTTCTGTCACTCGACCTTAACAGATTATGAGCAAGGTGAGCTTTTCTGAGTGTTTGGTTTAATTAGCAGAAAGGTTCATCGCCGTGTCATAACACCACACTTGTAATACCATGTTCTGCTCACCTCATTAAAGGAAAGAGGTGGAAGCTATAGAGAACATGCAGAGATTTACCTATGGAACTTCAGAAAGCCACACAGAGTGAGTGAAATATTGAGAAAGTCACCACCTGAAAAATAAATACTGGCAGCTTCCCAATGTTTATATAAACGTCAGTGTGTCAGTGGGTGTAGTGTGTCTGTGTGTGCATGTGCATCTGTGTATCGGTATTTGTCTCTGTGTGTCTGTATTAGTATCTGTGCTACTGCATCAATCTCCTTGTGTGTCTGTGTGTCTACATTCATCTCTGTGTATCTCTTTGTGCCTGTATTTGAGTCTGTGTGCATCTGTATGTCTGTATTCCTCTCTGTGTGTATCTGACTGTATTCACATCTGTGTGTATCTGCGCGTCTATATTCCTCTCTGTGTGTGTCTGTGTGTGTCTCTTCGTCTCTGTGTGTATCTGCGCATCTCTGCGTGTATCAGCATGTCTGTTTTTGTCTCTGTGTATAACGGTGTATCTCTGTTCAACTCTGTGTGTCTTCGTGTATCTGTATTCGTCTTTTTGGTATCTGTGTGACTTTATGCGTCTCTGTGTGCAACTGCATGTCTATATTTGTCTTTCTCTGTATCTGCGTGTCTGTATTCATCTCTGTGTGCATCTGCGTGTCTGTATTCATCTCTGTGTATGTGTGTGTAATTAAATTCGTCTCTGTGTGTATCTGCGTGTCTCTATGTGTATCTGTGCGTCTGTGTTCATCTCTGTATCTGTGTGTCTCTGTTCATCTCTGTGTGTATCCGTGTGTCTGTATTTGTCTCTGTGGGCGTCTGTGTGACTCTATTCATCTCTGTGTGTATCGGCGTGTCTCTGTGTGTATCTGCGTGTTTGTGTTTGTCTCTGTGTGTATCTGCGTGTCTGTATTCATCTCTGTGTATATCTGTGTGTATCTATCCGTCTCTCTGCATATCTGCTTGTCTCTGTAACAGCGTGCCTGCATTCATCTATGTATCAGCGTGTCTGTATTCGTCTTTATGTCTATCTGCATGCCTGTACTCATATCTATACGTGCATGTCTGTGTTCGTCTCTATGTCTATCTGCATGCCTGCATTTATCTCTGTGAGTATCTGTGTGTCTGCATTCGTCTCTGTGTGTATCTGTGCGTCTGTGTTTGTCTCTGTGTGTCTGTGTTCATCTCTGTGTGAATCATTGTGTCGGTATTCATCTCTGTGGGCATCTGTGTGAGTCTATTCATCTCTGTATCTGCGTGTCTGTATTCGTCTCTATGTGTATCTGCGTGCCTGTATTTATCTCTGTTGTGTATCTGCCTGTCTGCATTTGTCTCTCCGTGCCTGTATTTGTTTCTGTGTCGCTGCACATCTGCATTTGTCTCTGTGTGCGCCTGTGCATCTGCATTCATCTCTGTGTGTATCTGCATGTCTGTATTCGCCTTTGTGTGTATCTGCGTTTCTGTATACATCTCTGTGCATACCAGCGTATCTGTGTTAGTCTCTGTGTATATCTGTGTGTCTGCGTTCATCTTTCTGTGCATCTGCGTGTCTGTATTTGTCTTTTTGTGTAATTTCGTGTCTGTTTTCATCTCTGCGTTTTGTCTGCGTGCCTGTATTCGTCTCTGTGTGCATCTGTGTGTCCATGTGCACAGAGGATCTGTCAGCCTCTCTGGTGTTTAAAGTGATGCAATTTCTCCCTCTGCTGGCCTTCCCACTCCTCTGCGTTGACAGCCCCGCATGGTGACAAACATCAGGGATTCAGTCTGGGAGGGAGGGGGAGGAAGGCAGCTCATAGCGACATCAAAACTGATAGAACCATCTGCACACGCACACACGTACACACACAGTTTGGTATATGGAGGATTGTAATTGCACTGAAGACCCTCAGAGTGGAGAATGTTCGTGTAAAGTAATATCTATGCTCGCTCTGCAATGTGGAAGTTATTTGTCTTTAAAGATTATTTTTGACACAGAGTGCACAAATTAAAGAGTATTTCCACCGCAAATGCATCCAAGCAATGTCGATGGAACGATTTGTAAGTTAATGCAATGAAGTTATTGCACGTTCATTTACTTGAAATCTTTTATAATACACTCCTACAAATTATAAATGAGAAAAGATTGAAAAGTCTTGAAACTGACACAGTCATGGTGGTAATATCTCAGGAACGCTATCGCTAGGTATCAGACGAAACGGCTCTGTGCTTCGAAAGACATTATTTGAAAAACCAAACAGCCATGCAATGTGAGAGATTGATAGTATTTGATGTGCTCTGAGAGAGAGAGAAAACATCTGACACTAGTGCAGTGGCATGGGGAGGCCAGCAGAGGGTGACATCGTATGACTCTACACTTAACATTGATAGACAGGAGAGATGGGGGAAGGGGGGAGGGTGTTGATCTCAGTTTCAGTGGATTTACCACAAAAACCACAAAGGCTGCATTTCACAGAGATGACGACAGAGAGACACACAAACATACATAGGCGCATTAAATACACAACACATATAGATACAGATATGAACACTTACACGGTAACACATGCACACTCCCGTACACAGAAAAAATAGTATCTTTAAGATAGAGATGAATTCGTTTTTCATTAATAAGGGAATCAATTGATCAGTTCCTGAATGTAAAAGAATGCGGCTGAGAAATATTTCACCCTTAATTAAATGGCACAGCAGATCCAATTGGATAAATGGCTTAATTCCACTCCAATTTCCTATTTTCTGAAGTGATTCATTGTTGAAGGTCGAATTCAAATGCAGATTACATGGTCAAATGTAGCGTTCTTGGCCGTGTGGAGGAGCAGACGGACCTTAGCGCCCACGTCCATAGGTATCACCAAGTTGCCACTCAAGTTGATAGGGGTGTTAAGAGCAGTGTGGTGAGTTGGTTTTCATTAGCAGGGAGATTGAGTTGAAGAGCCAGGAGATTATGCTGTAACTCTATAAAGCACTGGTTAGATCACACATGAATTATTGTGTTGAGTTCAGTCGCCCCGTTTATGGG
This sequence comes from Chiloscyllium punctatum, assembly GCF_047496795.1. Taxonomy (NCBI): domain Eukaryota; kingdom Metazoa; phylum Chordata; class Chondrichthyes; order Orectolobiformes; family Hemiscylliidae; genus Chiloscyllium; species Chiloscyllium punctatum. Next base: position 39,837,083 of record NC_092769.1, on the reverse strand, counting down.
AAGAAATTGGAAGCTTTCGAGAGGGTGCAGACAGGATTTACCAGGATGTTGCCTGCGCTGGAGGGCATGTATTTGAAGAATTTCTGAGTGAGCTAGGCTTTTCTCATTGGAGTGAAGAAGAATGAGAGCTTACTTAATAGAGGTGTGCAAGATGCTGAGGCATAGACAGAGTGGACAACCAGAGACTTTTTTTCCCAGGGTCGAAATGGCTATCACGCAGGGAGCATAATTTTAAAGTGATTGGAAGGAGGCCTCGAGGAGATGTCAGATGAAGGTTGTTTACACAGGTAGTTATTGGTGCGTGGAATGCACTGCCAGGGATGGTAGTAGAACCAGATACATTAGGGATATTCAAGCAACTCTTGGATAAACAAATAAATCATAACCAAAGGAAGGGTATGAAGTTTACTTTAATCTTAGACTAGGATAAAGAGGTTCGCACAACATTGAAGGCTGAAGGGCTGTACTGTGCTGTACCGTACAACGTCCTAATTTCCTACACTCTTGTGAGCTTATGGTATCTGGAATTAATTTAACTTCGATTGAGGCTAAATGTGTTAAGTATTTGATTGTCAAGTGTCATAGGAATTGAAGACAGGTTTGAGAGCTTGAATGGTCTGTACCTGTTTTTAATTGTCGAATCCTTGTTTCAAAAGATTGGTGGTTGGCTTGAGGGGGAGACGTTTAAAGAATAAGGGCATTCTCATTTCAGACTGAGACAGGGATCCTCCTTTCTCTTTAGGGCTGTGTGATCTGTAGTGTTCCCAAGACCAAGGAGCAGTGAAGACTGGGTTACTGCAAGCATTCAAGGTTGAGTTCCATAGATCAGTGATAAACAAAAGAAACCATGTTTATTGGGAACAGACAGGAACTGGATGTTTAGTTACAATAACATGCAACCCTGCTGCTCTTAACCCATGTCTTGTTCTCTCATCAAACCCTCGTTGCTTTTACAGAGGGAGAGGAAGTTCCCATTCAGCCCGTCAGCAATGAGGCACGCGGAGACCTTTCTGCCCTTCTATGGATTTACAAATGAAGATGATAAAGTCATTCAGCCATTTGAGCACATTATACAGCACAGGGGTAGGCTATCCAACCTTTCTCGGATGCGACACTGGAGAAGGGAACCCTGGGTAACTCTCAGGATATAGACAGTAGGGATTGATGTTAATTTTCAGTTTGGTAAATTTTAACTTGTTGGAGTGCCTTAGAGATCAGTGCAAGATCAACAACTATATCGAACCTGTCAATGATTTGGATGTGGGGACTGATTGAATTGGAGCTCAATTAGCTCAGCCACCAAGATAGTCAATCAATAAGGTGTCAAATGGAGGTAGAGAGTCTGTAATGGGATAGAGACAGGGTTCGTTAATGTATAAAACTACAACAGAAACAGTCTAACCTGGGCTAATGAAATTTATGCTGTGACAAAAGGTTAAAACAACAGTAAACTACTTAAAAAGGAGAGAGATCACTAAACTCAGTGGTGCAACGGGATTTGTGCATCCTAGTACATACATCACACAAGGTTAGTATGCCAATGCAGTCAGTGATTGGGAAAGTATATGGAATGATTCTACTCAATGCAAAGGCTATCAGAACACTTTACTGCATCTGTACATGAGTTTTCTGTGGCCACATTTGATGTATTGTGTGCAGTGATGATTCCCTAAACTGACAAGTAAATATACCCAATTGATTTAGAAGCTCTGTTAGATGTTTCACTGTACTTGTTCCTGGAATGAAGGCCTTATTCCGTCATACAGCAAAGAAACATATCTTTCGGTTCACCTTGTCCATGACAACCAGATGTCCTCTATTAATCTTGCCCCATTTGCCAGCATTTGGCCCATATCCCTCTAAATCCTTCCTATTCAAGTACCCATCCAAATGGTTTTTAAATGCTGTAATTTTCCCAGCTTCCAACATTTCATTTGACAGTTAAATCCATACACTCCGAGAAAAGGTGACCACCTTTATCTCATTTAAAGCTTTCCCCCTCACCTTCAAACTGTGTGCTCTAGTTTTGACCTTCCCAAACCTCAGAAAATGTCCTTGGTTAGTCACCATTTCCATGCCCCTCATGATTTTATAAACCTCTACCAGAGCACTTCAGGGTAAAGAATGAGAGATTTTCATATTGTACCACATAAGATCTTGGGGAGAGTGTTTCAGGTGCGTGGCTGATGGACATTTCCTCTGGTATGGGAAACGAGAAGTAAGGATTCAAATTTAAGAGAAATATGCATTCATTTTAATACAGATAGTGCAAAGACATGAATTTATTGGACACAATTATGAGGACATATACAATTGCATCTTCAAATGACAGCTTATAAATTGTTCCTACATGGAGCAGGGAACAGGGACGGATTCATACAGTCCCGAGGATGTTCAAGGAGGCTTCACATGGTCTAGTTAGGTGGTCAGATAACATTATTGTATATTTCAGCTAAATGTTGGAGAAGATGCAACCTGCTAGAAAAGTCACGGTTATTTGCTTCCTCTCTTACCTTGTTCCTTCTCACATCAAAATATAAGAGGTGTACACTCATTAGTAATCTTTAGCACTCATGAAGATTTCCAGTAAAGGATTCTTTGGAATCTCCACACTGCCTGAAGCAAAGGGAATTCAGCCAAATCCAACCGTTCCAGGAAGGAATTCGATTGCCAGCAGCTTGTGTGAGCAGAATGACCTCGAGGCAGAATACAATTTAATATTTCCTTTTGTCTTGAACTTAAATTTTGCTATGAAAAGCTCTTTCAACCTGATATTCTGCAGAGGTTTTTTCTGTTTGTCTTCATGCATGTGTATGTGTGTGTGACACTGTGAGCGTCTTTTTGTATGTGTCTGCGTATGTGTATATTTCTGTGTATTCAAACTGTGTCTCAGTATAAATTGAAAGATAAATATTAATGCACATACTTGTCCACACTGCTTGCCATGTATCTTTCCATCATAGCTGGAGTAAGTTTGCTTTGGTAAATTACTTTTCCAAATTAAAGATAGCTACCTGCCTTGTGCTTAGCAAAGAACCTGACCTAGTCTGAGAACTACATCATTGACTATATGACCAACCGAGTTACATTTAAAATGTGTCATGACCAATGGAGGAGCTGGAGTAGAAAATGAAACAGAGACCTCGCCAAAACCAGTCTGAACAGGGATGAGGAGAAATTCACAAAGGGCTGTTTGAGTGGGAATGCTCTTCCCCGGAAGTTTGTGGTGCCTATGTGTTTGCATCTATTCAAAGCCATGCTACTTAGTCATTACATGGTAAATGGCAATGAACTACAGACAGGAAAGTGAGGCTGAGACCACAACCTGATCAGCCCCAATCTTAGTGCCTGGTGGAGAAGGCTTTAAGTGTCTAATTACCAACCCTTCTCCTCAGTCCCATGTTCCTATGATCCACTGAAACTCTCAAACCTGATGGACAGGAACAGTTGGAGGCCATTTACCCCAGTAATCTGGTGAACAGAAACAGCAGAGACCATTCAGCGGATGAAGACTGTCACACACAGTTTGACACTGCGTTGGAAAATATCCTTAGGAAAAGAAACGTTCAGTGACGGTGTGAAACATCTCATTCCTCTGTCTTTCCAGAACTGTCTTCATTTCTTGGTCATGTTGCCGATTCAGATTCACTGTAAATACAGCGCCCATATATCACCAAGAGATGGCACACCAAATCCTCTGGTCTCCCTGACTGCAACATCCAATAACAGAATTTTCAGGAAAATAACGTCCCAATAACAGAATGAGAGAATATCAGATACGCGAATACATCATTCAGCCCTTCTGGCCTGTCTTTCCCTTCATCATGAACATAGCTGATCTGTAAAAGCCATAACTCCTCTCTAATGCTCAATCCCTGCAGTCCTCAACATTCTGATGCCTCATATTCCAGTGTGCTGCCTTCCAAATATCTTAGTGATCTACCTCCCCAACCTGTCTGGAATACAGAAGTCCCGATAGTCACCACCCTCTGTGAGAAGGAAACACTCCTCACAAACACACTGTGACCTATTCACACGAATAAAAGATATGAACACGTGGTAAGAGCGACTGGCCCTGATATCAAGGCAGGACTAAACTGTGGATGGTATCAAGGAAACCTGAACAGAATTGAATCTAATGGGAATGAATTGTAAATTCCCCAACTGGTTAGAGGCATTCAGAGGACAATGGAAGATGTTTGTGGTTTGTGTGGATCAATTATTTCAGTCACAGGACATCTCTGCCTGCATCCTCAAGGTAGTTTTCTTCAGCTGTTTCAATGTCTTTCCCACATCTTACAGTTAGAAGTGGAGGCATTCTCTGAAGATCACGCAATATTAAGAATAATTTGTTTACCTCTCCACTGCTGTTGCAGTCCGTGTCCATGTGCAGCAAGACCTTGATAGCATCCAAACTGTGTTGTTAAAGTGATGGTAACACTCCTGTAACAGTCTTACTAGAAATGTCTCTTTCTAGTGTTCCACAGTTAAATAACAAGAGCTCATTCAGCCTCTCAAGCTGGTTTCAACAGAATGTATTCAATGCATTGAAACTATTAAATGCGAACAGGGATAGCCCATTCAGTCCCTCCTGCCTATTACACGAGGAGGGAAGGAGTGCCATCAACACATCTGCGGTGTTAAATAGGAAACAGGAGTTGCCAATCAGGTCTTTGAGGTAAAAATAATGACTGCAGTTGCTGGAAACCAGATTCTGGATTAGTGGTGCTGGAAGAGCACAACAGTTCAGGCAGCATCCAAGGAGCTTCGAAATCGACGTTTTGGGAAAAAGCCCTTCATCAGGAATAAAAGCAGTGAGCCTGAAGCGTGGAGAGAAAAGCTAGAGGAGGGTGGGATGGGGAGAAAGTAGCATAGAGTACAATAGGTGAGTGGGGGAAGAGATGAAGGTGATAGGTCAAGGAGGAGAGGGTGGAGTGGATAGGTGGAAAAGGAGATCAGCAGGTAGGACAAGTCCGGACAAGTCCTGGGGACAGTGCTGAGCTGGAAGTTTGGAATTAGGGTGGGGTGGGGGAAGGGGAAATGAAGAAACTGTTGAAGTCCACATTGATGCCCTGGGGTTGAAGTGTTCCAAGGCGGAAGATGAGGCGTTCTTCCTCCAGGTGTCTGGTGGTGAGGGAGCGGCGGTATCCTCGTGCTAGCCATTACCATCCAAGAAAAAAAGTGTCTCGCTATCCAGCCTCTTTAATCTCTGATTATATTATATGTCTAAATTAAGTCACCTCTCAAAATCTTTCAAATGAAAACAGCCTCAAGTCCATCAAACTTTCCTCGTAAGACCTTACCTCCATACCAGGTAACAACCTAGTAAAGCTCCTCTGAACCCTTTCCAAAGATTCCACCTCCTTCCATGAATGAGGTGACCAGAAATGCATTCAATAGTCCAAATGCGGCTGCACCAGGGTTTTGTACAGCTGCAACATGACACAACGTTTCCGAAACTCAATCCCTCTACTAATAAAAGCAAACGCAACATATGCCTTCTGAACAACCCTACCAAACTGGGTAGCAACTTTCAGGGATCTATGTACATGGGCACAGAGGAATCTCTACTCATCTACAGTACCAAGAGTCTTACCAAGAGACCAATACGCTACATTCCTGTTGCTCCATCCAAAATGAATCACCTGACATTGTTCCGCATTGTATTCCATTTGCAACCTCACAACCCAGCCTCCAAATTATCTCTGTCCTACTGTAACCCACAACCTCGTTTGGCACTATCCATAACTCTAGCGACCTTAGATACATCTGCAAATATACCAACCCATCTTTCTACGCCATCATCCAGATTGTTTATAAATATGACAAACAACAGTGGGCCCAAAAACAGATCCTTGCAGTACACCACTAGTAACTGAACTCCAGGATGATCATTTCCCATCAGCTACCACACTCTATCTTATTTCAACTAGAGAATTCCTGATCCAAACCGCTAAATTACCCTCAAGCCCATGCCGCCTTTTCTTTTGCAATAAGCCTATCGTGGGGAAACTTACCAAACGTTTTCCTGAATGTCATATACACTATGTCAACCATTTTACCCGCATCCACCTATTTGGTCACCTGCTCAAAAAAATCAGTAAGGTTTGTGAGGTACGACCAACCCTTCACCAAACCGTGTTGACTATACCTAATCAAATTATTCCTTTCTAGATGAGTATAAACACTATCTTTTTAACAATTTCAACACTATACCCACAACCAAAGTAATGCTCACTTGTCTATAATTAGACTCTACTCCCCTTCTTGAATAAGGGAACAACACTTGCTATCCTCTAGCCTCCTGCACCATTCCTGTAGACAATGACAACATAAATATCAAAGCCAAAGGTTCTGCAATCTCCTCCCTGGCTTCCCATAGAATCCTAGGATAATTCCCATCCGGGGAGTTATCTATTTTTACACTTTTTAGAATTGCTAAAAACTCTTCTTTTTGAACATTTATCCTATCTAATCTACTGACCTGTATCTCAGGATTAACGTCGACAGCAACTATTTTCTTGTGTGAATACTGATGAAAAAATTCACGTAGCACTTTCCCTATCTCCTCTGACTCCAAGCACAAATTTCCACTATTACACTTGATAGGCTCTAATCTTACTCTGGTCATTTTTTTTTATTCCTGATATAGTTATCGAAAGCCTTCGGGTTTTCCTTGACCAAATCTACCAACGACATCTCATGTCCCCTCCTGGCTCTTCGATGCACAGGATATTCAGAATTAAAAACCCCGACATGGATAACACAATGTGCAGGGCCATGGAAAGAACATCAGTAGAAATATAGCTCATTATGTGCTGATGCAGAGATTTTTGCCCCAGTAACTACCCGCCTTTGTTATAATAATGATATATAATTTTAAAGTGTTAAAATAAAACATTCGGCCCATCGAGCTGACACTTAACCTCGGAAGAGCATTGCATGCAGATCCCCCTCCTACACAATTCCTCTATCTCCCATAGTTAAAGCAAATAGTTGCACATGAACAATTTTTCATGGTCAATTAGGAGGTATCAGAAACACCTGGACGAAACACTTGCAAACACGGGAAGAATATGAAAGCTGATTACTGACGGTTGCCCAAGGGTGGAATTGAGCGCAGGTTCCCAGGTGCTTCGAGACAGCAGTGCGAGCCACCGTGCCATTCACCCAAATATGCCACTGTGCTAGCGTATACGTGGGAACTTGGAAATCTCAAATACGAAAGGAAAATGTTGGTGAAACACAGCTGATGAGTCAGTATCTTGAGAGTATAAGAGAGTTAACATATTGAGACGAACATGATTCTGCTCTGAAAAAGTCATATCGGTCTCAGAACGTTAATTCTCTTTCTGCTCAGATGCTGCTGGACTTGTTGAAGTTTTCCAGCACTTCCAGCTTCCTTTTGCTTTTGCAGTGTGGATACTTTTCTGATATGAAAGGGAACAGTGAATCTGCCATTTCAGTTAACTCTTGCATTTGGTTATAGTCATTGAATGAAAAAATAAAAACTTTTTATTTAACAGAGTCCTAAATATTCATAACATTTTCCGTGTCATAAATCACCATGAAAATATTCAATTCAGTGGCCACGAATCACATGATCAATCCTCAAAAGGAAACCAGTTGAATTAAGGACCCCAATCATTGCCTCAATATCACTAGGGTCATAGTCATTCAGCAAGGTCTTACATTTCTGAAACTTTAGATGAAACTGTGGAAGCATAAGATAGATTGGTACAGGACATAGTCATCCACGGATTTCGGAAGGAACTAGCATGGGCAGATTTTACGTGTCAAACACAATCACTCTGGAAAATGCGACATAGAGCAGCCTACTTGAATCTCTTCTGTCCAAGTGATGCACATACGCACAGAGCTGCACATTCCAAGATGTTTTAAAACTGGTAGTTTAGGAACAGCAAATTAGTTCCTAGTCAGGATGGCATGTAACTTAGAAGATAACTTGTAGAGATTGTTTTCCCATTGTTCCCATTACCAATGCAGAATGTTCTCTAATTCCCATTAATCACAGTTTTGCTCAGGATCCTTGATTCCACGCTCAGTCAAGTCTTGCTTCGATTGAAAGGGAAGTCTCTCTGATCTCACCTCAAATTATATTGGAAGATCAGTTGAAAGAACAAGGAGCAAAAGGCAAGAATACTGTTTGTTTGAACAATATCCTCACAATATACAAAAGATAATTGATGCATGGAGTTCCAATTCAGTCCCAAGATGCTTGTCCTGTTGGTGATGAGGCTGTTTGATTAAGTGTTGTGATAAAGGGACCGGAAGAAACTCCACTCTAGCAACAGTTAACAAAGCCATCCTGTTCACGGCGTATCAGACTGTGGCAAACATTCTGTTTTCTGTTGTTGTTGCACAGTGATCATTTCAAACGCACCATTCACTGATGACATGTAGTAGCACAGAAGTCAGCAATTTCCAGCATTTAGTGTGAGAGCAAAAAGCAAAAGGGAGAGTCAGGGAAGGTGGGAGTGATAGGGAAATGGTGTGATATACAGTGCGAGAAGTGTGAAGGGAGATGGTCAGTGGAAGGGTGTGTCACAGCAGAAGGGGCAATGCAAGGGAAGTAGGTGGGTAAGGAAAGAATAGGAAGAAGAAGAGGTGGTGTATCAGAAGGTCCATCTGTGGCAGGGAAAACCATGCAGTTGGAAAACTGAGGTTGATGGCCAATTAAACATCACTGTTAAGGAAAATTGGGATCTGGTTTCCTTTGAATATGAGGAAAATGTTTCTCATACTTCTTATATTAACAGTATTCTTGTTCATATTGTACATCCACGCTATATTTCTGTACCTCCATCAAGTGCAGTCATTTTCCTTTCTCTCCAATTCATTATCTCAACATCATGTCACGTTATGTCACTAAACAATATCCAGAAAGGTAGGTGTTTGGTTTTTTCTATGAATTTGCTTCCAATTCAATGTAGAAATGAGAATGTGTTTTGATCTTCTACTGCATGCTTATAATGCAGAATTTAATTGAATCTTTATCCTCACCACCTTAGTTCTTTCAAACAAACTCCATGAATGAGCCTGCGTCCATCCTGAAGATTATAAAACGTTCCCTGTACTCTGATGGGATTGCAGCGAATGTTATTAAGAATGAGCTGCAGGCCCATATAAAATGCAAATGTTGCAGTGCACAGTGCCAAAAGCGACTACAAGGTTAATGATGTACAAGCTTTATGAATGATACATGCAGAGGGCCGGAATATAAAAGCAGAACTCGGTTCCATGTCCAAAATACTCTTTGTGGCTCGATTTCCTGCATCATGCTACAAATTCACCAAAAGAAGGACAACTATAGACTGGAATTATCAATACTTCCTCTGCAACAACAACTTTAGAACAGGTAGAAAATCGAGCTGTGCTTCTGATATTCATACACGTTGATGATAAGAATGTGGGAAATGGGGGTGGGGGTTAGAGCATGATAAACAATGTTGTGGATGACACAATGATTATTCCGGTGGTTCAGAGTGAGGACGAAAGTGTTAGGTTACAGGAGGGTACAATCGGATTGTTCCAACGGCCAGATCAATGACCGAAACACTTAACACTGCTTTAGATGAGATGCTGCACATTGAAAGAATAACAACAGAAGAGAGTACTCAAACCATGAAGCTAGGCTAGATTTGCTTTTGCTTCACTTTGGAGCAGAGAAGGTTATGGTAAGAACCTGACAAAGGCGTATAACAGCATGAGAGGTATAGACACAGTGAACAGACAGCAGCTGTTCCTCTTAGTCAAACGGTTAAATACAAGGGGATACACGTTTAAAGTGAAAGACAAGAGATTGAGTGAGGATTTGTGAAATCTGCTTTGAATCCAGCGGGTGATATGCTTCTGGAATGCATTGCCTGTGAGGGTGGTTGAGGAAGGAAATATTACAAACTTGGCAAAACACTTGTATCAGCACTTGATGGTGCCAGATTTGATAGGCATCTGCTTTATTTTACGATTCCATGATATATTGTGAAGCACCACCTAATGGTAATTGTTGGTTTGTTCCATTGAACTGTGCTCAGTAAGTGGGGAGATTACAAATCAGCATCATCCCATGGAGCATCAGGTTTTACTACACCGAGGACAGCCCGTCCATCCCTGAAAATATCCAAGTTAATTCACATGCTCAGTGTAAGTTTTGTTCAATAAGCCCACCGACATTATTCCAGCTGTTTGACAACATTAGTTTAAGGACACCAATAACATACAAACAAACTTTCCTTCATCGTTCTATGGACTTCTAGTTGCCACGTTGTTATTTCTCTGCAGAATACTAAATTCCTTGCCATATATTTGCTTTGACAAAGAGTCAGTTTTCCTGCGTTTTTCTGCGAGCTGTTCATCACAGTACAGCGGTTTGTTTAAAACTACATCCACCACCAGTAATACTTACTCCCAGCTAAACTGGCACATGAGATGCACAGCTGGTACTCCCTCCCAAAAGCCACTTGCAATGAACAACACCAACTGGGCTGGAACTTCTCAACAGCAATTAATATTGGACTAGCTCCATTAAAATCCAAAATGAATTTTTGAAAAATCCACTTTCCTCATAATAACTGAACAATGTAACCATGTTTGTTGATCAGATGAGCTTGTTGCGGACTTTGAAATAGTGTGATACATTTGCAAACACCATTTCGTGAATACATTGAAATAAAAGGCCAACTGACAGCCCAGGTCACGAATAACACAAGTTAATGCAGCATTTAATCAGCAGCTGAATGAGCACAAAATGCCAGAGCAGAGTCGGCCATGCACATTGAGGTAACTTTCATTAATGTAGTTTGATGTTTTCTGATTGATGTAGACATGTTACGCTGAATGGCCTGTTTGTGTGCCACATAAGACTCTATCACTTTAATTCTTGAAAACAAGATATAACTCATCATTTCCATAGCTTGTGAGCATCAATTGGTGAAGAATATAATCTCCAAGGTCACATTGCATCCTGACTTGAAACGAAACCATTTTCCCTTCACTATCACTTGTTCAGAATCCTGTAACTCTCTCTGAAACATAAATGTTAGTGGTCCTGCACCAAGTGAACCACTGGAGTTCACTTACACATTATGAGTGGAAATGAAACGTAGGCAACAGATTTTCTAACGAAGCTCACCTGACAACAACAACTGAAAGGAAGCTGCACTTTTGAGACATCTATTCAACATTATCTAATTTCTAAAGCAGTTTCAAAGGAGTTTTTCCCTTGTTTAAAAAACAAATTTGGAAAGTTGTGTCCATCAATCTGAAAGGAAAAGTCTTCATGTTCATGAGAGTGGTCTCCTAATTTTTCGGTAGCTGAAGACAACAAAAAAGTAGAAACTGGCAGCAGGCATAAGTCTTCCTTCCTTGTCCATACAACGTTCGTTGGTCATACTTAGTCAAGAATCTGCCTGCCTCTGCCTTAGGAATATTCAATTTCCTAGCCTTCATCGCTCTCTGGGAGGATAGTTTCACAAACACGCAACACTGTCAGAGGGCTGAAACAACCCACATCTTATGAAATGAGATATTCTTCAGATTTACTTTCCATCCACTTATTGTAATCTCTCATATAAACTGAAGTATTATTTCAGAACTCAACTTAAAAAGACTATTCGGAATATTCTGAGGTAAAACAAGATCACATATTGTCCAGCTAGACTCCAGGAGATCCAGGGCCAGTCTGGTCACTATTTCCTCCTGAAGTACAATTCTTCACAGGAGTCAGTTGAGTGAATCTTCTCTGGACTGCTTTGCATGTCATTGTGGCCATAGCTCGTTCGATGTGGTCTCACTACTTCTGAATGAATTCTGTTTCAAAAGAGTTTCAACATTTGTCTGGCCTCTCTAAATCCTTGATGTACACGACATTTTTTGTGTGATCCAGGTGCCTGATTCCTCTGTGCCTCAATCCAATCTCTCCATTTTAATAATTCGTGCGTTTCCATTTAACTTCCAACATAATTCAACACAGACACATTTCCAATCTATGCTCCACACACCAATATTTGTTGTTCATTTGACCAATTTATACCTCTTCATTAACTTCTGTATTCTTCATATACAAATTTAAAAAGTAAAAATATTACATTGTCAAGTCCATTGGAATGTGGCGACAGCCTATGTCTTTGACCAAATATTCTGTCTGTATTATGGAAGAATACAAACATTTGAAATTGTCTGTGTCCTCTCAAGCAGATTCACATGTTTATATTCTTCCATAATGCAAACAGAATATTTCGTCAAAGGCATAGGTTGTCGCCATAGTTCAGTGGAATCCACAATGTCATATTTTTAGTCCATGTCCAAGCTATAAATTAGCGACAATGCTAAAGTGTTTTGCAGTCCCATCACTCAGTTCCCATCACTGAGATATGGACAAATGGTGTAGAATCTGTGTGGGTGGAATTAAGAAACAACAAGGGTTAAAAAGGCAGAAAACAGCGAGTGAGGATAAAATGATCATGTCAGTATGGATATTCCACAAGGCTCAGTGTTGGGACGACGACTTCTTACTTTGTAAATTAATGATCTCGATGAATGTTCTAAGGGCATTCTGGTTAACTTTTCAGATGATATAAAGATAGATGGAGAGACAGGTAGCATTGCAGAAGTGGAGAGGCTGCAGAAGGGATTAGACACCTTAGGAGAGTGCGCAAAGAAGTGGCAGTACGATGGGGGTTAGTGTGAGGTCATGCACTTTTGTAAGAGGAATACAGGCATGGACTATTTTCTAAAATCTGGAAAATTCTTCAGTCTGAAGTGCAAAGAGACTTGAAGTTCTCGACCAAGATTGTCTCAAGGTAACCTTGCAGGCGAACCAGTTGTCAGGAAACTTTTATATCTTTTATACCAGTGTGTCTTAAAATCTTATATTCACCAAAAGAACTGTGAGTCGACTCATAAACAACAGCATCTGCTTATTGAACACAATTAATATTAGAACAATAAATTGGACTATAATGTAATGAAACACACTACAAACTACCTTTTGCTTTAACTTAACTTTGTATGATCTTATACCACCCCAACAGAACGTTGCCTGGCTCCACGTGCTGATTTCTTCTTCTTACGATGCACTTGGAGATATCTTCTGCTTTGCTGGTTATTCTCGGTTTACTGCGCTAAGTGTGGTTTTGTGGTGATTCTCATTTTCCAGATTCTTTACCTCATTTTGGGAGTATATGGAAGATCTGTCAACAGAATGACTATGTTGGATAACTCTGATCAATCAGACCCAACCAGGCGGCGACACATTGATGGCCCAAGGGAGGCATCCCGTTGTCCCATTCAAATTCAACTCCAGGTTTGTAGTGCAGGGTCTGTAGCTGTCAGGTTTGTTTACAAACCGTCTGTGGGTACCTGCAGCATGTCTGGATTCTGCAGCATGTGGATTAGCACAGAGAGTTTACTCAAGCCCGGGATCCATTTCCCAGCATGCTTTAATCATAATTCATTTTTGTAACTTCATGATAATTTGCTATTGCCCATCACAATTTCATTATTTCAGGTGGCAAGGCTGGTCACAAAGGCAAATACAATGATGATATTTATTTTGAGAGGGCTGGAATATAAAAGCATATATGTAATTCTGAGACTCTATAAGGCTCTAATCAGACCACATTTGGATTGTTGTGTGATGTTTTGGGCCCCATATCTCAGGAAGGATATACTGCCCCGGGGCTTGTTCAGAGGCAGTTCACAGGAATGGCCTCAGGAATGAAAAGCCTAACATATGAGATCTCTGGAATTAAACTCGCTGAAGTTGAGATGGATGAGGGGATCTAATTGAATCATGCAAAGTAATAAATGGCTGGCCAGAGTAGATGTCAGAAAGATGCTTCTATTCTTCGGAGAGAAAGGACCCAAAGGAATAGTATCATAGTTAAGGGAAGACCTTTTATATCGGAGATAACGAGAAACGTTTTCAGCCAGAGAGTGATGAATCCATGGTAAGGATGGAAATGTCCTTCCTTAAAGGACATTAGCGAACCAGATGAATTTTCCCTTGCAATCGATTCATCATCACCATCAGTCTCTTAATTCCACATTTGAATTCAAGCTGCACCATCTACCATGGCAGAATTCAAATCCAGGTCATCAGAAAATGAGCTGGGTCTCTCGCTTAAAGGTTCAGCGATGACACCACTGTGTCACTGCCTTGCCCAGTCCTCCAGAGTGTGACTAACTTGTGAAATGTGATTTGCCTGAGACTTTTCCCTCAAGCTATTATTGATTTCCGTGTCAAATCATGGATGATTTTTCTCCAGTGCGCAATTCCTCTTCCTCTCACCAATATACTTTAATCGAGAGGTCATTTAGTATCTCGTTGTGTCTTTACTTTTTTTTTATCTGTCCTGCCCTTGATAGTTTTGTTTTTTTTTCCTGGCCAGTCCACCCAAGCCAACTCCTTCCTTAGCCCAATATAAATATCATTGCTCAACACTAAAACCGTCATATGTGACTCTGTCCTTATACATTCAATCTGAGTTTCAAACTGCAGAATGTTGCTGTCACTGCTTCCAAGGTGCAGAAAAATCGACATTTATTGCAAAAGCCCTTAGTCAGCAATAAGAAAGGGATCCATGAGGGTGGAGTGATAAATGGAAGGGGTTGGGGCTGGGGAAAGGTAACTGAGAGTGTGATTGTTGGATGGAGGTGTGGGTAATGGTGATACATCGGAGGGGAGGGTGGAGCAGATAGATGGGAAGGAAGATGGACAGGTGGGCATGGTGGCTCACAGTGCCAGGGACTAGTTTCGATTCCAGCCTCAGGCGACTCTCTGTGTGGAGTTTTCACATTCTCCCACGTATCTGCATGGGTTTCCACCGGGTGTTCCGGTTTTCTCCCACAGTCCAAAGATGTCCAGGCCAGGTGAAATGGCCATGTTAAATTGCCCATAGTTATAGGTGCATTAGTCAGAGAGAAATGGCTTACTCTTCGGAGGTTTGGTACGGACTTGTTTGGCCAAAGGGCCTGCTTCCACTCTGTATAGACTCTAAAAAAATACCTTTCCCACTTTGAATAAAAAGATGGGATGGATCATGAGGGCGGTGCTAAGCTGGAAGTTTGGAACTGTGATAAGGTTCGAGGAGGGGAAGGGTGGAAACTGGTGAAATCCACATTGATGCCATGGGGTTGGAGTGTCCCGAAGTCGAAGATGAGGTGGTAAGGGAGTAGCGATGTATGAGGCCCTGGAACTGCATGTCCTGAGCAGAGTGGGAGGGGGAGTTGACGCATTCGGCCACGAGGCAGTGGGGTTGGTTGTTGTGGGTGTCCCAGAGATGTTCTCTGAAGTACTCTGCGAGTAGAAGTCCTATCTCCCCAACGTATAGACTACCACATTGGGAGCAACGGGTACAGATGCTGACATGTGTGGAACTGCAGGTGAAACCTTGATTGATGTGGAAAGATCTTTAGGCCGGGGGGGGAGAGGAGTGGGCACAGGTCTTGCATTCCTGTGGTGGCAGGGGAAGGTGCCTAGAGAGGAGGGTGAATTGTTGCGGACCTGACGAGCACTAACAATCTTTTATCCTGCATTCTGCATTAATATTTGATTGTCCAGAACGAATCGCTTCACACTTTTCCAGGTTGAAATCCACCTGCCACTTATCAGCCCAGTTATTCCAATCCATGTCCGAGTGCAAACTACAACAACCCTCCACACTACCCACAATTCTACCGACCTTTGTTCCATCTACAAATGTAATAGCCCACCCTTCCACTTCCTCATTCAAATCATTTATAACAACCACAAACCGCAGAGTTCCCAGAATCGCATCCTACAGAACACCACTTTGCACCGAACTGCAGATGGAATACTTCCCATTTACTACCACGTAGTGTCTCTATGGGCCAGTCAATTCTGTATCCAGGCAGACAGGTTTCTCTGTATCCCCAGCCTCCTTACTTTCTGAATGAATGTACCATGGAGAGCGTGCTCAAAAACCTTTTTAAAATCCATACAGTCCACATCCACTGCTCTACCTTCTTCAATATGTTTGATCCTATCCTCAATGAGTTCCATAAGGTTTGGGAGGCATGACTTGCCCCTCACAAAGTCATGCTGACTATTTCTAATCAAGCTATGATTTTCCAAGTAATCCTAAAGTCTGTATCTCAGAATCCTCTCCATTACTTTGCCCAATACTGATGTAAGACTGAATGGACTGTAATTCTCAGGATTATCCTAATTCCCTTTCCTGAACAAGGGAGTAACATTTGCCACCACCAAACATCTGGCACTACTCCAATGGAGAGTGAATACGCAAAGATCATCGCCAAAGGCACAGAAATCTCTTCCCTCTCTTCCTGCACCAACCTAGTGTGTTTCTCCTCTGGCCCAGGAGATTTATCTATTCTTATGTTTGTACTTCAATTAGTCTGTACTTCACCTGAAATTGTCTACTCCCTGTCCAACCAACTGATTGACTGTTTTCTATTTCAGGGCTATAAACCGTGCTGCTTCACTGAGCATGTATGGTTCCCAATATCCTGTGAACCATGGAATGGAAAATATGGGAAGGCATGAATGCACTCCTGATGAAGCCCAAATCTTTGACTCTTTTGCGCCTCAGATGTTGCCTGACTGGTTTTTCGTTTTCAGTGCCACACGTTTCGACTCTGATCTCCAGCATCTGCCGTCCTCATTTTCCCTATTACTGACAGCTGTCCCACCTGCACACTGAGCAGGGATTTAATCAGCAGAATCTCATTGTATGTGGAGCAGACTGCTCAGGCTGTAAAATTGCATTACATTAATACATTTATTAAAAACGAAATTGCATTTCAACAAATACTAATTCAGTCCCAGAGTTACAGTTTTGGTTCATGAATTGGGCAGCTTGATAAGGAACAGTGAATGACTGAAGAACTCCGAGGTACAGAGTATTCCAGGTGTTATATGCCAGGGTGGATGTGCTTTACCTTAATGCTGGGAATGTTATCGGACAGACAGATGTGATAATGGAACAAGATGACATGTGGAAATGTGACATTGTTGCCATTGCAGAAATGCGTTTGTGGGAGGTCAGGGCTGACAACTCAGTATGCTGTGGTGTGGTACAAGAACTATAGGCAGGACAGGAGAGGGGTAAAATAGGAGGTGGTGTTGCATGATTAGTTATGGAGTCAGTTACTACAGTACGGAGGGGCGATATCTTGGAAAGATCTTCTAATGAGGCTTGGTTGTTAGAGCTCAGGATCAAAACCATGGCAGAGGCACTGCTGGCGATATATTATAGACCCACAGATAAAAGAAAGTACAGGAGCAGATATAAAACCAATTGACTGAGGTGTGTCAAAACAATAATAGGTTTATTATAGACAGGCATTTCATTTCCAAGCATTAATTCGGGCAGTGATTATATTTTAAGAGGGGGCAGATGCCTTGAAATTTTTTCCAGAAATTCTTTGTATCATCATGGAGCTGATACAACAATGGGTGCAATAGTGATGTTCCTCACTGTGGGGAATGAAGCCAGTCAGGATATTGCAGGCAGGATTGGGAGAGCATTATATGGCCAGTGACCATGACATCATGCATTTTATGTTTGGGAAGGAAAAGACTTTTTAAAATGCACTATCTGGTAAATAAAAGGTTTTTTGGATTGGGGAGACCGATTTTATAAAAAAAAATATGACGGAAACTGTCCAGAGTACAGTGGCTGCTGGGTGAAACTGTAGCAGAACAGCATGTGGTAGGGGGTTGGGGGATCACTTGATCAAAATAGAATTAATGAGAGTGTCTGCGCAACGTGTTACACGAAAGATGAAAATTTGGAAAACAAGCCCAGAGAACCTCGGATGTAAACAAAAAAATCCGAACAGAATTAAAAACGAAAGAGACGCTTAAAGCAGGTACAAAGTGAGCAGGTCAATGGATGCACTAAATGAATATAGAAAGAGTCGGGCTAATCTTAAAACTTCAGGAGAAGAGCTGAAGGGGAATCGTGATAAAACATTAGTGGGTAAGGGTAACAAGAATCCAAAGACATTATATCAGTTTATTAAGAGGCAGAGGGTAACAGCAGAAAGAAAGGGGGGGGGGTGTATTCGAGACAAAGGGGCAACCTGTGCACGGAGCCACAGGATATGTTAACCACGGGCTTCATATCGGTCTTCAGTTCGGAGAAGCAGTTCCTGGATTCAGGGAGAGTGACAGTGTGCCCCTTGAATGATTTGATACAGAAGTCAAGGAAGAATTGGATGTTTATTTCGGGTAAAGAGTGGACAAATCCCCAGATCCGGGCTGATGTGGAAAATGAGGGAGAAGAGCACAAGCTCTGACATTTTTTATTTTTCTCTTGTCTCTGGCCACAGCGAAGGTGTGATGGGACATGATAACAAATTATGTTGGCACAACTCTCACACAGAGTGCTAGAAATAAGACATGGGAATAAAGACCATCAAGTCTCCCAATAGTGAGAGTGAATTAATTGTAGAAAATTTTGAGGGCTGTTGAGGTTAGATCATTAAACATCTTGAAGGCTGAGGCAGACTGATTATTAAACAAGGGTTTTTTATAGGGAAAATGGAGTCATGGAGAATGGGGATTATCAGAATAAATATAATGGAATTGAACAGAAAAGCAGACTCAGTGCGCGGATAGCAAGAATGTTGCTCCAATGTCTAATGCAATTCTTTTTGCAACAGCCCTATATTCACTGGAAAATAACTTCTCTCCCTTTGGAGTGAGACACAGTTTGGAATGCAATCGATGGATTCAAGGATTTCATAAATACAGTATTAATAGACAGAAAGGAGCAGGGGACTGCGACAACGCGGATTGGCTGTTGGGGTGATTATTTGGCTTATGGCAGTCACCACCAGCAGGAGGAAGACTCAGCAAGACACCCTCCAAGTACAAGTAATAACGTGCTCTGGAGGACAGGTCGTCATGGGCTTGGTGTCAAGGAATGTCTAAGGCACAAACATTGCATTACTGTAGTGTCTCCCTTCTTCCCTAAACAAAAGTAAAGGTGGAGGAGTGGAGAAAATGCAGTTGGTAGCAGAGTAAGTAGTAAGTCATTGGGTTGAGAGGCTTCAGACAGCAGCAGCTCAGAAAAAAGGACAGGCAAGTTCAAATAAAGTCATTTTAATTTATTATTACAGCAGTCAAGATGGCAGTTAGGCCAGTTGCACGATCATCCTGTGGGATGTGGGAGCTCAGAGAGATTTCCACCGTCCCTGTTGACTACACCTGTGGAAAGTGCACCCAGCTGCAGCTCCTGGGAGACCATGTTTCGGAGCTGGAGCTGGATGCACTCAGGATTATCAGAGATGCTGCGAGCTTCACATATAACTCTTTTAGTGTGGTGGCCAAACCCAAGACCCACCCTGACCATGTTTCTGTTATGACTATAACGGTACAGTCCCACATAAACATCCATGCCCTGAGTTCATCAGTCTTACCTGTCTGCCCTGTTGCATTTAAATAAACACAATTTAATCCAACAGCTAGTCCTTGCTCCCTATCGTGTTCCAGGCAAAGAGTAGGTTTGGAAAGGCAAAGGGAGTAGGCAGAGAGTGCAGCTATCCCCTGTGGCCATTCCCCACAAAAATAAGTATACCACTTCTGATACTGTTGGAGGGAATGTCCGTTCAAAGGAAAGCAGTGGTAGCCAAATTAGTGGTACTACCACTGGTTTTGGAGCATAGCAGGAAAGGGTAAATTTAAAGTGTCTTAGAGATAGGAGATTCGATTGTTGGAGGGACACTTTGGAGATTCTGGGGCCTCAAACGGGAATCCAGCAAGTTGTGCTACGTCCCAGGTGCCAGGTTGCAGGAAGTCTCCGAGCGGCAGCGAAACGTTGTCAAGGGGGAGGGTGAGCAGCCAGAAATCATTGTGCACGTTGGCATCACAAATGATACACGTAGATATAGGAATGAGGTCCTCCAGAGTGATTACAGAGAGCTAGGGGAAAAGTTAAAAACCAAGACCTCGAAGTGGTAATCCCCTGATTACTTCCTGTTTCATGAGATCATGAAAGTAAGAATAGAAGGATATGGCAGATACATGCATAGCTAAATAATTGGTGTAGGGGAAGGCACTCAGATTTTTAGATCTTTGGGGTCTTTTCTGTGACAGAGTTGACCTGTTCAACAGGGCCAGGTGGCACATGCACTGGAGGGGGGACCAATATCCTGGCAGACAGGTTTGCTCGTGCTCCAAGGGAGGGTTTAAATGAGATTGGCAATGGGTGAGATCTTCAAGAGCAGGGAGGAAAGTGCGAGGCTGGAAGGAAATATAGTAACCAGAAACAGTAAATTGAAAAGACAGGTCAGGCTGGAACACAACAGGGAGCAAGAATGCCTGTTTCTATTAAATTGCATTTATTTCAATGCAAGAGGACGACAGATAAGGCCGAAGAACTCAGAGCATTGATAGCTATGTGGGATTTGGATATTACAGGCATTACAGAAACATAGATAAGGAAGGGACAGAACTGGCAGCTTAATGTGCCAGGGTATAGCTGCTTTAGGCAGGACACAGATGGTGGAAAGTGGTGGGGGAGTTGCATTTCTGATTAAGGGGAATATCACAGAAGTAATCAGAGATGAAGTAACTGAAGGATCAAACAGCGAGGATTTGTGGATGGAGCTAATAAATAGGAAGGGGTATGGTGATGTTATGGGGGCTGTACTATCGGCCCCGAAATAGTCACCAGGAATTAGAGTAACTAACATACTGGCAGAGAGGTGGGATATGCAAAAGCAAAAGGATTGTCATAATTGGGGATTTTAATGTTTATAACGTTGACTGGCATTGCCAGCGCGTTAAGGGATTTGGTGGGGTGGAATCCGTTAATTGCGCCAGAAAATTTCCCTCAAGCAGTATGTTGTTTGGCTTTCTCGGGAAGCGGCAAAATTTGACCTACTCTTAGGAAATAAGACAGAACAAGTGATGGAGGTTACAGTGTGGGAGTACTATGGAACCAATGGCCAGAGTTCTCTTAATTTTCACATATTTATGGTGAGAGACAAAACTGGTCCACCGCTTCAATTTCTAAACTGGGGTAAGATGAATTTAGATGGAATTAGGTAGGCGTTTGCAGGGATTTGCTGGAATAGTTCGTTGCCATCAAAGGGACCTCTGGCAGGTGGGAGTCCTTTGAACGTGAGATACTGGAGTTCAAGTTCTATTTGTTACTGTGGAGGTGAAAGAAACGTTGGCAGGAATGGGGAACCCTGGATGACAAGAGATATTTAGGTTTTGACCAGAAAAGTAAAGCAGCTCCTTTACAGGTAGCTGGATCAAGCGAATCCCTGGAGATATATAAGGGAAACAGGAATCTACTGAAGAAGGAAATCAGTAGTGTGAAAAGGGGACATGAAAGTGCCATGGCTGAGAAGATTAAGATGAATCCAAAATGGTACTTTTGTATATTAAAGGAAAAACAATAACTAGCTAGAAAATAGGACCCCTCAAAGACCAAAGTGACAGGTATGTGTGGAACCATAAGAGATGGGCGAGATCATCAACGGAAATTTCTCCTCTGTGTTTAGCATGGAGAAAGGCATGAATACTTAGGAACTTGGCGAGGTTCATGGTGATTTCTTAGGGACAGTCCATATCACAGTAGAGGAGGTATTCGACGTACTAAAATGCTTGAGGTTGGATAAATCTCATGTTCCTTACCAGATATATCCAAGAAAACTGTAAGAGGCTAGCGAGGCATTTGCGTGGGACCTGAATGATGATTTTGATCACCATTAACTAGAGTTTAGATCCTGGAAGGCTGGAGTATATCAAACATTGAGCCCTTACTTAAGAATGACTGAAAACAAAGCCTTGAAACTCTGAACAGTGAGTTTAACATCTTTTAAAATTGAGAAAGGTTTGAAGGATAACATGTACATTAATTTGGAAAGACAAGGTTTGATTAGGAATATTGAGAATGGCTTTGTGCATGGGAGATCATGCTTGAAACATTTCGTTAAGTTATTTGATGACGTGACCAGGAAAGTTGACTAGGTTGGGGCAGTAGATGTCGAAAAGTATGGCACTGGATAAAACACAGTAGGTCATCAGGAACAAGAGAATCAATATTTTGGGCATAAGCCTTTCATCAGGAATGTCCAAAACATCGATTATCTTGTTCCTCGGATGTTGCCTGACCTGCCATGCTTTTCCAGTACCACACTTGTGGACTCTGATCTCCAGCATCTGCAGTGCTCACTTCCTGCTAGGGTGGTAGATTTAGTCAATATGGATTTCGGTTAGGCCAGGACAAGATAAGGCTTTTCGAATGCGGGAGCCTGATATACAGTTACAGGAGAAGGTCAATCAGCTCATCGAACCTATACAATTGTACCGAGATTTTCTCATGGAGCACCAGTATCCTGTTATGCAGCAATAGGATCAGTCTATTCAGCTACTTCAGGTCAATAACACAGAAAATAGGAGAGGCCACAAACTGACTGGACTCTGGGGAATGTTGGAATAACACGAGTTTATTTAGCTCCTGAAATCTGCCCTTCCCTTCAGTAAGGTCAGAGCTGACCTCTTCTTGGCAGCAATTTCTCTTTCATGCCCAAATCTTTGTAGCCCTCGACTCTCTCAAAATTAATTGACACCCTCCTCAACCCCTCCCACTCATTTCAGGGATGCAAATGTCTGGGATAGAGCGGCCCCAACAATCATTATCCTCTGAGGGAAGGATAGAACCCCCCTCACATATACCTTGGCCTATTTACATGAGCAAAAGATATGAACACAGCGTCAGAGTGACTGGCCCTGACATTACATCAAGATTTGAATGAGCAAGGTTTCAAAGGGTCGGAACAAAACTGAACTTAATAGGAATCAGTTGTAAATTCCCCATTGGTTGCGTCATTCAGAACACAATGTGGCTGGTGGACATCAATCCTCTCAGTCACTGAATATCTCTTTAGGTGATCCTCAGGGTACCTTCCTTAGCACAAATATCTTCAGCTGCTTCATCAATGTCTTTCCTTCCGTCATTCAATCAGAAGTGAAGATGTTCAGTGAAGATCACATAAAGCATCAAAACCTGGACAATATTCAAGCTCATGCTGTTAACGTGCAAGTAACATTCTTGTGTCAGCACTGCTGGACCATGAACATTTCCAAAGAATAGAAAGAGGAGCTCATTCATCATCTCAAGCTGATTTCATTGGAATGTGAGAAAGCCATTCAGCCCATCGAAACTCTTCGATAACAAGAGACACAGCCCATTCACTCTCTGTTGTTTCTGATGCAAGAAGAGATTTTTTAAAAATCTCAAATGTTGGAATTCAAAGTAGACAGTCAGGACGCCGGAACAACACAACAAGAGAGGAAGCATCAGGAGGTGAGATGTCAACGACTTGAGTCAAAGCCTTCTTCAGGACTGGGGGTGTGTGTGTGTGGGGGGGGGGGGGGGCGGTTTAAGTGGGTCTATATTTAAAGAGGCCGGGTGCAGGAGTTGGAGACAGGATGGTGAGGTGGGGATAGGTAAATAAAAGTAGAGGTTATGCCCGGGTTGATCGATGGGAGGAATGAATCCAGTTGGGAGATGGAAGAAGGGATTATCAGAGGAATGGACGGGAGGAGGAGGGACTGGGAATGCATTTGGGGGTTTGGAGGGGAGGTTATTTGAAATTGGAGTACTCAATGTTGAGTCACCCGGGTTGTAGGCTGCACACGCAGAAGATGAAGTGTTGTTCCTCCAATTTGCAGTTGGTTTCATCGTGGCAATGGAGGAAGTCAAGGATGGCCACGTTGGAAAGGCGTGGGAGGGGAAATTGAAATAGGCAGTTACTGGGAGGTCAGCTCAGCCCTTGAGGGCCCAGCTGAGATGCTTAGCAAAAGATCCCCTTAGTTTGCGCTTAGGATCCCCAGTGTAGAGAAGACCACATTGTGAGCACCAGATACAGTAAACTGGGTTGGATCCCAAGACCTGGCACATTTTTCACAAGGACCATTCCCATCGCTAATCTTTGGTGCATGCCACACTCCCCAACAAAGCCTCCAATCCCCACTGACAACTGCCCCTGCAAATGGAAAAGATGCATCACCTGCTGGCACACAATCACTCTCACCTCTATCCAGCGCCCCAAACAGTCCTTCCAGGTGAAACAGAGATTCACCTGCCTCCCTTCAAACCTAGTGTACTGCATCAGGTCCTTCCGATGTGGTCTTCTCTACACTGGGGAGACCAAACATAAACGAACGTCACATTTTCCCAACCAGAACTCACGGGCCCAAAGGGGCCGACGTGAGCTCCCATTCACCAACCATTTCAATTCCCCTTCCCCTACTCTCCCCACACTGGCCATTGCCTTCTGTTTTTATCTGCAGCTCCCCCTACCCCACCCCCAATCCTAATGAACAGTTATACCGGAAATATTGACTTCTCCACCTCCTAATGCTGCCTAGCTTGTTGCGTTCTCCAGCCTCCTGTTTGTCTATTATTACACAGGACCTTAAGACGTCTAGTCAGCACAACACGCTGGTTAGCAGCTACCATGAGTCACCCAATAATGAACCTTTTCCCTGGGATGAGCAGGAGGACATGAAACCCCTCAAGGGGTTGACACACGAAAATAAGAAACCGTTCAGCCCCTCCAAACTGTTACACTGAAATAGGAGGATGTCATTGATGCTGCAACACGACAAACCAATGAAGCAGAGACTGCACAGACAGACTGGCCCAAGTTGTTCCTCCTGGCTCCATTGCTATAGCTACACATGTGTTACTTTAATGTGGTTTGCTGATGGAGAGGAGCACATCAGATGGCTTGTCCCAAGTCACAAGGAGGCAGCTGCCATATCCGAGAAGACAGGCTTGTCTTATGCGTGGAGATCAGAAACTTTTGGGAATGGCCAACTCTATAAGAGTATAGCTGCTGACATGTTTGTGAACAACATGAGGCTTAGTGCAGGGTCTCACTTCAACTGTACGTTGAGATGGTGAGAGTTCATTCAGAATCTGCAGCTCTCTTACAACCAACATGGGGTCTCCACAGAGAGTGTAAACTACCAGAGAGTCATAGAGTTTAACAGCAGGGAGTGAGGCCCTTTAGCCCAAATTGTACTATGCCAACCAAAATGTCCACTCACGTGAACTCCGTTTCCCTTCAGTCGACCCATGTCCTGCTAAACCTTTCCTATCAACGTATCTGTACACATATGAAAACATATACTGCAGGAAAACACATGATATTTCACGCTATCATTGTTTTGTTATGGGAATAATGGGTCCGGGTTCATAACGCTCAAGTTTTATCGCAATCACTTTTAAAACTCTTGCAGCATTACAGATTAAACATTCATTTCCTTCACTCTCTCCTAGTGGTACCATCACTGCAGGGATTAGTCTGGTCAAACTCCTTTACACTATCTCACTGTGGCAAGGAGATCATTCCTTATAATGGAGAGAAAATCTGTTCACAGTGCACCACGTGCTGTCTCAATATCTCTCTACAACTGCAGGGAGATGTCTTCACGCCTATATTTGAATCATGTTTCAATGAAGGACATTATACAATATCCTGTGCTGATTACTTGCTGCTCTGTCTGAATTCTGTCAGTGACTCATGACCAAGGGAATTCAGCTCCTTTTCACCAAGAGCACTTCCCATCATCTCCCCTTCTCATACATACAAAATGAGAAGGATGGTATGTTTTGCTAAATAATTTATTTGCCTTGCAAATCGCTATACTTCCAGCACAGCCACGCCAACAGCAACATCACTACTGCCATTGGAGATGTTTGGAGATGCTGAGGAGGCGATGGTCTAGCTGTATTATCTCCAGATAACTATTGGAGCAACACAGGTAATGACCCACAGCACAGGTTCAATTCCCACCGCAGCAAATATTGGAATTTGAGTTCAATAAAATATCAAAATTATGAAACAATGAAACGATTGTCAGAAAAACCTACCTGGCACACTGATGCCCTTCCAGGAATAAAATGTATCACCTTCACCTGATCGGGCTTACATGTGACTCTAGACCCATATCAATGATGTTAACTCTCGGCTGCCGTTCGAAATGTCCAAGCCCAACCACTCAGTTATATCGCTCACTATAAAGTCTCAAAGAAATTAAACCAGACGGAACTATGCATTGAATACTTACAGCCCACAGACTGCAGTGGTCAGGAAGGCAGCTCACCAACAGCTTCTCAAGGACAACGTGGAAAGGGAATTACATGCTGTCCCAACATCCCATTCATGAATTTTTAAAAATATGATTACTCTCAGGAAAGGAATACAACGGGACATAACTCAATTCAAACCGTGACTTTGATGTATACCATACATGGACAGGATTTTCGTTAAAATGGCAGCAGGAAAAAATTAAAAAGATTAATCATGATTTTTATTTCCATTCCAGCTGGTCAGCAACAATTCCTCAATTCGCTTCTTTCTCTCTATCTCTGTCTTTCTCTATCTGTTCAACTCCCACCTTGTCCCATTTACAACAGACATCCCTGTCACCAACATCATTCACACTATTTCCCAGTTGTGTGCAGTTCTGATGGATGGTCATTTGATTTGAAATGTCAATTCTATGTTTCTCGCGATCCGAGGCTGCTAAAACTGCTCGGTTTCTCTGGCACTTCATCATTCTCCTGATCTCTCGCATCATTTTTTTCCCAACGTTGAGTGTTGTCATTGGATAGGTTGTTTTTATCGCTGTTAAGGGCACAGTTGACCTCACTAAATGTCCTTTGCTGTGAGGCCATGCCTGAAGGCAGTATAGCGTCAAACACATTGTTGTGGACCTGATGTCGTCTTTATCCACACCAGGTAATAATGTTAGATTTCTTTACCAAAAGACATCAGTGAAATAGATTAACTTATCGACAAAAGTGAGGTTATATTAGTGAAATTCGTTTTTATTTCCAGTTTCTATCATTTGAGTTTAAGTTCTCTCATCATCTGAGATAGGATTTGAAACAATGTCTTTAGGGTATACCCTGGACCACTGAATGATGTGGCCAGCGACATTACTATTCTGACACAGTGTCCCTGACATGAATTTACTTTAGAGACAAGAACAAGGGCATGATGAAAACATTGTAATGGAAATAATGATTAGAAGGGAGCTGGAACCATGAAGTCTGAAATTTTCCAAGGCATGTATAATGGTGTATTTAGCAACTGAACAAACGTCAAGCTGGGGAATGGGGATACCATGGAGCTGGTAGTGGGTCTGTTTGTTGATGGAGAGAATGTGAAGACATAAATCAATTCAGGGCAAATAGATACTTCCGGATTGTGAACAGTCTTGTCCTCAGATGTGTGTGAGGGCGGGGGTGTGGGCGGTTTTGAAATTTGTGGTAATTAATGGATTTGTATTTGAAAGTGAAGGCAGTAGTTTCGAACTTTGCCAAGTATAGTCAACAGAAATAGCACTGAAGTTCATCATGGCTTATGGGATTAATAAATAGATAGAGAGGGGGAGACTTACCAGGAACACCAATAATAGCGAGCATGGGATAGTAACCAGCCTGAATAATCAGCACTACACCGTATATCCGATATGGTAATCTGTTCCAATACCTGGAAACAAGGGAAAGACCCCAGGATAAACTCCGGTCCGTTGTTGTAGCATTCCATCCTTGGGTTGTCAGATTCTGAGCCATTGGTGCAGCATTCCAGTCTACTGTTCTCAGATTCTGAACCATTGTTGGAACATTCCAGTCTACTCTCAGATTCTGACCTCTCCTCTCCCCGTCTCTGCAACTGCTGATTCTTGTTAGTGTTGCAGGTGATGTATCTGCTGCTACAATGGGATAAGTCATTGCAAGAAGCAACTTACTAAAAGAAGAAGGAAACAATCCAGCGACATCATTAGGATCCATGGAGACTGAAATCAATCACAGTCACTGAACAAACAGATCCAGTTAACACCTTTCAGTATGGTACAAATAACAATTGGACTTGATTTAATGTTGACATCACTGACTATTGATCACATCTCCCATCACCAATTGCTCTCGTAAAGTTAATTATGAGGGAGAATGATGGATGTTTCCTTATCACAGGTTAGATATTTCTGCTGTGTTGTCCGTTTGCAATGCTGTATCCACCTGAACACCGCCCTCCCAAAACAGCCACCCACAAAATATGCAATCTAGATGTAGTTAAAGTGCTGATCTCTCCTCAACTAGACCAGACGTCAGCCAATAGATTCTCATTGGGAATATTTGCCCTGACCATACACAGAAAGTGTGGATCTGTCTGGACATTCTTCGTATTGCTCTAACAAAACAATGTGGAACCTTCAACACATAATGCGATTCAGATTTGTTTTGTGTAAACTCACAAACGCTTGAATATACTTTATAATACAGTTTATTGGCTTCAAAGCAGTAAGACTTACATTTATTGAATTCAGTCCAAAGCCATATGTGGCATGTTGTCACAAAACTGGTCCTTTTCAAAGGTTATGTTGTCTTTATTTTTATAAAGAGGGGCTAAATGAACCAAGATTCCAACATGTCTGAACTTTGAAAGTTTAATTGGGATCCTTTTGTTTTTTTCTAACAGGTAATGCATCAGCCAGAAGGCTTTCTAGTCTTTAATAAGAAACTTGTATAATCAAGAGGGCGTGGCCAACTCTCTAACTGGAGAGGTCTGATCAGTTCTGGGGTTAGTTCAGTCAGGGTCACTGTTGGAACTGTATGCTCTCCCCCTCCTTCTGTCCTTCTGACCTTACAACCTGTAAGCCTTTGTGTCAGTTTTAGTCTTGGTACTGAGGGGTTTGCTTATTGGGATTGTTCCTAGTGTTTTGGAACAGGATCCTAAAGTCTGGATAGCCTGTCCGGTTTATATAGGATTAGTTATTCAGGTATTCTATTTTGGTTTCTTGTGTATCATTTGGTAATTTGCTCAAATAACAAACTGGAACGCCAATATCAAATAACAAATGCTATTTGTTTAAAACTCGGGAGTCTGACCAGCTAATTGACTCAAGGAAGATCCACTCTACACTAACTTTTAAGAAATAACAAAGTTACGGTCTGGGTTAGTTCTGTGGCATTGGGTCTATTCTATAAGAGAATGGGGACCAATTGCGGGATTTAAGCAGCAAGTGGCAAGTATTAGCATCTCCTATTCCGTGTGTTGATTTGGTGGGTACAAAGAGCTTTAGATAGCAATGACTTTTGCAGGAACCAAGGATGTTTTGGAGGTGGAAGATGTGACCTTGGGATTTTCAACAGAATGCACATAAGTTCAAGCTGCGGGAATTAATAGACAAGCTTGCGTTGAAACTATCTCCTAACGTGAGGTAAGATGAGATGATTGCAGCAGTAGCTCAGCATTCCAATTTGCTGAAAACTCCATCAGGATCTGTAGAGATGTGCAAACTTCAATTGCAAATGACGCAGCATGAGTTAAAAGTGGAAATGCAGCATTTTGAGTTACGGCTAAAATCAGAAGAGAAAGAAAGAGAATGAATAGGTTTAGCAGAGGAAAGAAAAAAATAATGAATGTCCTTAGCAGGAGATAAAGAAAAATAGAGAGGGTTTGTGCTTCAGAGATGGACATTTAGGATGGAAAGTCAGCTTAAATGGATGGGGATGAAGGGGGAAGATGAGCTTAGTGAATAACAGAGTGAAGATGAGCAAAACAATGGCATTCAAAACCCTGGTGAGAAACGTTTTAAATATATTCACGCCTTGCCTAAACTTGATGAGCAGGATATGGAAAACTTTTCCATTTCATTTGAAAAAGTGGCCAAACAATTGCAGTGGCCAGTGACCATCTGGGTTTTGTTAATCCAAACAAAACTTGTAGGTTGAGTTCGGCAAGTATTCGTAACACACCACTATCAGATGAGGGATCTGGGCTGTATGAGGAGGAAAAGAAAGTTCATATGAGCTTCTGCCAGAATCCGATTGACAACGTTTCTGGTAGATAAGGAGGGATCCTAATCAAACATATATTGAGTTTGAAAGGATCAAACAAAGTAATTTTGTTAGCTGGAAAAGAGCTTTACAATGCTCTGAGAGAGAAAATTACTTTGGAGGAGTTCAAAGATTCACTGCCTGACACAGTGCAAACACATTTGGAAGAGCAGAGAGTTAAAACGGCAAGGCTGGCAGTTTCAGTGGCTGATGATTATGAATTGGTCCATAAAACGTGGTTTAGCTTCTAGAAACAATTTCAGTCCAGGAGGGATAGAAACTGGGGTAAAGAGAAAGCCTCACGTGGGAGGGAGATGTAGATCTCGAAGAAGGTCATAAGGATAATTTCGCACAGGCTACAAAGGAAACACTTGAAGGAAACAAAGAAGTTAAAAAGGTTCGGTGTTTTCATTGCAATAAATTAGGTCACATGAAATCACTGTGTTGGTGGGTTTAGGAAAAGAAAATACAGATGCAGGAAAACAGGATAAGCTTGGAAGTTTTGTTGGAGTGGTAACAGAAAGCACAGTGGAAGCTAGAAAGCTGCATCAGAGTGTATAAGCTGATCAGAGGTTTGTTAAAGAGGAAGTGGCAGACCTGCTTAGAAAATATACCTGCAAAGGGAAAGTTTACAGACATAGAGCATGTAAAGAGGATGTAATTTTAAGAGAAACAGGATCCTCTTAGTCCGTGATGCTGAAGGGTCAGGAGATATATACTCCAGAAGGACTATTTCCAGAAAAGGTACTGCTAAAGGGAATTCACCTTATGACAAAAAGACCATAATAATGTAAAGCGAGGATAGAGTGTCCAGAAACTTGTGGAGAAATTATGGCATGAGTATTGGACAAACTCTCAGCTCCAGGAATACAATCTATCCTTGCAAAAAATGCAGCTGATTCGCCGGTAGGAGGACTGCGTACTCTGGTTAAAAAGCCAGTGCAGACGCAGGTAACTGAAGCAATGCAGGAGTCTTATCCTGGAAGTTTACTGAGAGTGGGTAACGAAGCCCCAATGTGACCAGTTGAAACAGGAGATATCAAAAATGTAAAGTTAAGGAAGCTGAAGTGGCATTTAACGAGACTTTGTTCAATCACATAGTTGTAAAAAAAATCTATTGAGTAAACAGGGCATCATGCAAATATTTTAGTTCATTTAAACTAATTGAGTTACAGCAGAAAGATAAAAGGTTAAAGCAGTTTTATCAAAAAGCATATACGTTATGAATTTTGCATGTATCCCTGAGTGTTATTACACTAAAAACGATGTCCAAATGAGGGAATGGAGAATATCACATACTCAAGGAGATGATAATTGGGCAGAAGTTCATCAAATCGTATTGCCAATGGGATACAGGAAAGAGGTGATGTGAATGGCGCATGAGCTACCACTTAGTAGTCATTTAAGAGTGAGGAAAACACAGGCTGAAAAACAGAGACATATTTACTGGCCTGGACAGCAACAGAATGTAGTTGAATTTTGTCAGACGTGTCATACATGTCAGGTAATTGGAAAAAAACGCAAGTGATAATAAAACCTGCGCCTTTCTTAACTATTCCAGCATTTGAAGAACCTTTTACAAGAGTCTGAATTGATTGGCTAGGTCCCTGACCTCAAACAAATCCTGGACACCGGTATTCGTTACCAACAATAGATGTATCGAAAAGATTTCCACAGGCCATCCCAAGCTGCAGTATCATAGCTAAAAGAATTGCAAAGGAATTACTCTTTTTTTAAAAAATAGTCGCAGACTACCAATAGAGATACAGTGAGGTCAAGGTTCAAACTTCACATCTAATTTATTCACGATGATGTCTTAGGAATAAAGCAATTCAAATCGACTGCATGCAATCAAACCTTGCAGGGAGCGCTAGAAAGGTGACATTAAACATTAAAGACCATGTGGAGGGCTTAAGATCAGGACTATCCGGATGATTAGTGTAAGGGAATTCCATTTGTGCTTTTTGTAATCAGGGATGCACCAAATTAAAAGAGCAAATTCAATCCATTTGAATTATTTTTTGGACATTAATTGAGAGGATCATTAATATTGATTAAGGAGAAAGTAGTAAATCAAAATTCAAATGCCACACATTTGGCTTAGGTCTGAAATTTTAGGAAACGATTAATAGTGCTGGGGAGTTGGCTGGACAGCATTTAAAAGTATTGCAGCACGCAACAAAGCAGGAAGCGGACAGGAAATTTAAAAAAACAATTTTGCGATCGGGGATAAGCTATAACTGTTACTTTCAGTGATAGGTGAACCTTGAAAAGCAAGATTTGTGGACCTTATCAAATACAACGGATATAGAGAGAGGATAACTACTTGATAGGGACTCCAGAAAGAAAGAAGTCTCACAGCGTATCTCATGCGAATATACTCAAAATGTACTTTGATAGGGAAGGAATGCCAAAGGACAAGTTGTTAATGTATACGGCACAGAAGTAAGAAACGAAGTCAGAGGATTCTGAAACGGACATTCCTCAAATTAAAGTGGACAATGAGGTACTTGTCTAAAATTGGGATGATTTATTGATTTGCCTTCATGAAAAAAATTGAAATGATCAGAAAGAGTTATCACTATCACATTATGCAGATATTAACTTGGAAGTAATCACCTAATTGTGCATAATGTAACTATAGGAGATGCTGCTACAATTAACCAACATCCTTACAAGCCTAATCCTCTAAAGTTGGCACAGGCTCAGAAGGCGATTGAATGCAAGCACTAAGGTGGCATAATCAACATGCGTTACTGTGACTGGAAATCACCGAATGTCATGGTGCCAAAGCCAAATGGTGCCCAACAATTTGAGAAGGTGACTAAGCAGGTAGATGAGGGGAAAGCGGTTCATGTGGTATACATGGATTTTAGTAAGGCGTTTGATAAGGTCCCCCATGGTAGGCTACTGCAGAAAATACAGAGATATGGCATTGAGGGTGAGTTGGAAGTTTGGATTAGGAATTGGCTCTCTGGAAGAAGACAGAGGGTAGCAGTTGATGGCAAAGGTTCATCTTGGAGTGCCGTCACTAGCGGTGTTCCGCAAGGATCTGTTTTGGGACCATTGCTGTTTGTCATTTTTATAAATGACCTGGAGGAAGGGTTAGAAGGTTGGGTGAGCAAGTTTGCGGATGATGTGAAAGTCGGAGGAGTTGTACACAGTGAGGAAGGATGTGGCAGGTTACAGCGGGATATAGAGAAGCTGCAGAGCTGGGCAGAAAGGTGGCAAATGGAGTTCAATGTAGCTAAGTGTGAGGTGATTCACTTTGGTAAGAGTAACAAAAAGATGGGGTACTGGGCTAATGGTCGGATACTTGGTAGTGTGGAAGAGCAGAGGGATCTTGGTGTCCATGTACACAGATCTCTGAAAGTTGCCACCCAGGTAAATAGTGCAGTGAAGAAGGCATATGGCGTAATGGCTTTTATTGGTAGAGGAATTGAGTTCCGGAGTCCTGAGGTCATGCTGCAGTTGTATAAGACTCTGGTGCGGCCGCATCTGGAATATTGTGTGCAGTTTTGGTCGACATACTATAGGAAAGATGTGGAGGCACTGGAACGGGTGCAGAGGAAGTTTACCAGGATGTTGCCTGGTATGGTACGAAGATCCGATGAGGAAAGGCTGAGGGACTTGGGGTTGTTTTCATTGGAGAAAAGAAGGTTTAGGGGTGACTTGATCGAGGTGTACAAGATGATTAGGGGTTAGCTAGGGTTGACAGTGAGAACCTTTTTCCACGTATGGAGTCAGCTATTACAAGGGGGCATAGCTTTAAATTAAGGGGGGGGTGTAGATATAGGACTGATGTTAGGGGTAGGTTCTTCACTCAGCGAGTCGTAAGTTCATGGAATGCCCTGCCAGTAGCAGTGGTGGACTCTCCCTCTTTATGGGTATTTAAGCGGGCATTGGATAGGTATATGGAGGATAGTGGGTTAGTGTAGGTTAGGTGGGCTTTGATCGGCGCAACATCGAGGGCCGGAGGGCCTGTACTGCGCTGTATTCTTCTATGTTCTATGTTCTAATTATATGTGGACTATCGTAACGTCAATGCAGTTAAAAAGGTTGATGTATATTCAGTTCCACGGTTGGAAAACTGTGTTGAAAATGTGGGACAAGCAACTTACATTTGGTATGTAAAATGTGCCGGCCACATTACAGGGACTAACCAATATGTTGCCAGATTATCCAACCTGTGGTTTACATTGATGACCTTGTGATTTTTAGTGACTCATGGAAGGAAGACTACAGCATCTATCAGACTTGTTCGATTGACTTTGGAATGCAGGCTTGGTGGTAAACTGAGCGAAAAGTGAATGTGCCAAAGCAAACGACACCTTCCTTGGCCATGCTATTGGACATAGATGAATGGTGCATTGGAGATTTGAAAGTGATGGTAACTGGGACATTTTGCATCCTGTTGACAAAAGGAGCAGTTCCTGGGATTAAGTCGATTTTATCGAATGTTTGTACCTCATTTTTGCAGTGTGACTGCTCTACTCACTGAATTGTTAAAGAAAGGCAAGACGTTTCAGTGGACAGAGGACTGTCAGAAGGCATTTGACGGCATTTGAAATATGTGTTAACCACTGCCCACGATCAGACACACCTGATTATGCAAAACCATTCAGGTGGATTTAAATGCAAATGATGTGGATTTCGTTGTTGGACTCCTGCAGGAAGATGACGAGAAGACAGAGAGATCTCCTGGGTATTCCTCCAAGAAGTTGAATGTTCATTAGTAGAAATATTCAGCAGTTGAGAAAGAGACAGTGAGCTTTGTGTTGGTATGACAACATTTCAGTGTTTATATTAACAGTAACGTATCGGAGACAACCATTTACACTGATCATAACTCAATGAAGTCTTTTTTGAGAAATGTTAGGAAAACTGCGAGACTGCTTAGCTGGAGCCTGTTGTTACAGCCATTCAATTTGAAAATTGTGCACGGGGCAGGTCTTGAAAACATGATTTCCAATGAATTGTTGAGACTTGACTGACAAATGGAGGCACTCAATGATGGAAGGACCACACCCTGAAACAGGATGTAATTGTGCATGTTTACATGTTTATAGTAAACGAATGTACATGCTCATTGTAGAGTACAAACTACTATTTTTGGGAGTTTTGAAAACTGAAGCCATCTTGGATATTGAAGATTCTGTTTTATATTGGGGGAGTTGTCACACAGGTAGTACCTTTACAAGGTTATGTTGTCATTGAATTTTTTCAGAGAGGTTCTAAATGACGCAATGTTCCAACATGTCTCAATATTGAATGCTTTATTGGGGTCTATTGTTTTTTTTTTTACATAGCAGATAATGCCTCGGGCAGAAGGCTGTCAAGCCTTTTTAAAAAACTGGTGTAATCAAGGGGATGTGGCCAGCTCTCCGGCTGCACAGGTCAGTTCAGTTCAAGGGTTAGTTGAGTCAGGTTCACTGTTTAAACTGGACGCTCTGCCTCACCTTCCGTCCTCTGACTTCGTAAACTATAAGCTTTTTTGTGTAATTTTTACTCTTTGTGCTCGTGAGTTTGTTTATTGGGATTGTTGCAAGTAATTTGGATCAGCATCCATAATTCGAGGTAGCCTGACAGTTTTGGATAGGATGAATTATTCAGGTAGGTTGTTTTCGGTTTGTTGTGTTTCATTCATTATTTTTACAAATACATTCTGTTTGTTTAAAGGTCAACCGTCGGACCAACTAATTCTCTCTGGGAATATCCACTATACACTTACCTTCAACAAATGGCAACATTAAGGACTGGGCTACGTGCTTAAGAATGTTTTGAGTGGTCGGGCCTGGTCTATAACAATGTATAATAACCTTGTTTATTAAAAGTCATGAATTAATGAGTAAGGGACGGAATGAATATGATAATGGCTCTGAGACAGAAAGGCTGCGGCCAGTGGTTGAGGAGACCTGAGGGGAGTGCAGCAATATCTCCCAGTTACTAGTATTCAGCCATCACTGTTTCTGACAAATGGAATGAAATGCAATGCAGAGCAAGATAACGGATGACCTTTGGTACATGGAATGCTAAACGACAATGTGAATGGAATAGGACAATTTTGAATGTGATGTACACCATTATATTTTATATATAGACTGTTTAATCACAGGTTATACAGGTTGTTAAGATTGTTTATATCGGAACGGGATATACAGAAACAAAAAACAGACACAGATTACAAAATGTGTTGGGTTACTTTGAGTTCCAGCAGAGTAAGAGGGAAGACAGCTCATATTTCATATTGAGCTGGTACAGTGATGATGGGCTGCATGACAACCATCTTTGTTGTAGTTATTCATAGAAACGATTAGAAAATGTGGGTGGAATTGAGGAACCACAAAGGCAAAAAAAAACATAATTGGAGTTGTGTATAGACCTCCTAACAGTGGTCAGGACCAGGGACGCAACATGTACCGGGAAATAGAGAAGGCATGTCAGAAAGGCAAGGTTACATTGATCATGGGAAACTTCAATATGCAGGTGGACTGGGTAAATAATGTTGCTAGTGGATCTAAAGAAAGGGAATTCATGGAATGCTTACAGGATGGCTTTTTGGAACAGCTTGTCATGGAGCCCACAAGAGAGCAGGCTATTCTGGACCTAGTGCTTTGCAATGAACCAGACTCTGTAAAAGATCTTAAAGTAAGGGAACCCTTCGGAAGTAGCGACCATAATATGGTAGAGTTCAGTCTGGAGTTTGAAAGGGAGAAGGCAAAATCGGATGTAATGGTGTTACAGTTGAATAAAGGTAATTATGAGGGCATGAGAGAGGAACTGACTAAAATAGACTGGAAGCAGAGGCTAACCAGGAAGACAGTAGAGCAAAAAATGACAGGAGTTTGTAGGTATAATTGAGGACACTGTACAGAGGTTCATTCCCAAGAAAAGAAAGATTAACCGGGGAGGGATTAGACAACCTTGGCTGACAAAGGAAGTCAGGAAATGTATTAAAGAAAAAGAGAGATCCTATAAAGTGGCTAAGAACAGTGGGAAATCAGAAGATTGGGAAGGATACAAAAGCAAACAGAGGATAACAAAGAGTGTAATAAGAAATGAGAGGATCAAATATGAAGGTAGGCTAGCCAGTAATATTAGAAATAATAGTAAAAGTTTCTTTCAGTACATAAGAAACAAACGACATGCAAAAGTAGACATTGGGCCACTTCAAACTGATGCAGGAAGCCTCGTGATGGGAGATAAGGAAACAGCAGGAGAACTTAACAAGTACTTTACGTCAGTTTTCACAATGGAAGACATGAGTAATATCCCAAAAATTAAAGGGTGTCACGGGGCTGAGTTGAGTATGGTTGCCATTACGAAAGAGATAGTGCTAGAAAAGTTAAAAAGTCTTAAAATTGATAAATCTCCTGACCCCGATGGGATACACCCGAGAGTTCTGAGAGAGGTGGCTGAGGAAATAACAGAGGCATTGGTTGAGATCTTTCAAGAGTCACTGGAGTCAGGAAAGGACCCGGATGATTGGAAGATGGCTGTTGTAACCCTCTTGTTCAAGAAAGGATCAAGGCAAAAGATGGAAAATTATAGGCCAATCAGCTTAACCTCGGTTGTTGGTAAAATTCTAGAATCTATCATTAAGGATGAGGTTTCTAAATTCTTGGAAGAGCAGAGTCTGATTAGAACAAGTCAACATGGATTTAGTAAAGGGAGGTCATGCCTGACAAACCTGTTGGAATTTTTTGAAGAGGTAACAAGTAGGTTAGACCAGGGAAACCCAGTGGATGTGGTCTATCTAGACTTTCAAAAGGCCTTTGATAAAGTGCCACACGGGAGGCTGCTGAGCAAGGTGAGGGCCCATGGTGTTCAAGGTGAGCTGCTGGGATGGACCGAGGATTGGCTGTCTAACAGAAGGCAGAGAGTTGGGATAAAAGGTTCTTTTTCAGAATGGCAGCTGGTGACGAGCGGTGTCCCGCAGGGTTCGGTGCTGTGGCCACAGATGTTCACATTATATATTAATGATTTGGATGAGGGAACCGGGGGCATTCTAGCGAAGTTTGCCGATGATACGAAGTTAGGTGGACAGGCAGGTAGTACTGAGGAAGTGGGGAGGCTACAGAAGGATATAGACAGGTTGGGAGAGTGCTCCTGGAAATGGCTGATGGAATTTAACGTGAGCAAGTGCGAGGTCTTGCACTTTGGCAAAAAGAATAAATGCATGGACTACTTTCTAAATGGTGAGAAAATTAATAAAGCCAAAGAACAAAGGGATCTGGGAGTGCTAGTCGAGGATTCTCTAAAGGTAAACATGCAGGTTGAGTCTGTGATTAAGAAAGCGAATGCAATGTTGTCTCTTATGTCAAGAGGGTTGGAATATAAAAGCAGAGATGTACTACTAAGACTTTATAAAGCTCTGGTTAGGCCCCATGTGGAGTACTGTGTCCAGTTTTGGTCCCCACACCTCAGGAAGGACATACTGGCACTGGAACGTGTCCAGCGGAGATTCACACGGATGATCCCTAGAATGACAGGTCTAGCATATGAGGAACGGCTGAGGATTCTGGGATTGTATTCGTTGGAGTTTAGAAGATTAAGGGGAGACTTAATAGAGACGTACAAAATAATACATGGCTTGGAAAAGGTGAATGCTAGGAATTTGTTTCCGTTAGACGAGGAGACTAGGACCCGTGGACACAGCCTTAGAATTAGAGGGGGTCATTTCAGAACAGAAATGCGGAGACATTTCTTCAGCCAGAGAGTGGTGGGCCTGTGGAATTCATTGCCACGGAGTGCAGTGGGTGCCGGGACGCTAAATGTCTTCAAGGCCGAGATTGATAGATTCTTGTTGTCTAGAGGAATTAATGGCTACGAGGAGAACGCTGGTAAGTGGAGCTGAAATGCGCATCAGCCATGATTGAATGGTGGAGTGGACTCGATGGGCCGAATGGCCTTACTTCCACCCCCATGTCTTATGGTCTTATGGTCTTATGGAAAATGTTCTGAGACTGGGGAGACAAGTCTAGTCATAAAACACACAGGCAATATCATAATTAATAAACTATTCCTACTTTTCATCGAGTGTAGCTGTCTCTAAAAGGCCTTTTAAATCAAAATCACATTGGTGTGATCCGCGCATTTATTTTCAGAACTTAAAGAAGAAACAGACTCCAGTGTAATACATGTGTCACTGACACAAGTGATAGGGACAGGAATGGAGCATATTGTCCAAATATAACCAACATCCAGACCAATCAAGAAAAAGCAAAATATTAGAAATAGTGGAAATCTGAAATGCAAATGCAAAATGATGGAGAAATGCAACAGCTAACACAGGATCTGGGCAGAGAAACAAGAGTTAATATATCGAGTCTTATATGAACCTATCTTGAACAAGTTATGTTGGATTAAAAAAAAGTTAATTCCATTGTTCTCTGCTCCGATACTGCCTGAACAGTGCTGTTTCTCTCCAGCACTTTCAATTGGTGCAATGGCAGGAAACAGAGTAATGGTGGGTGGTTGCTTTTCTAACTGAAGGCTTATGCCAAGCAGTGTTTCATAGAGGTGGGTTCTGAGTTTTCTTTGTTTGTCATGTATGTAAATGATTTGCGTGAGAATATTGAAGGCATGGTTTGTAAGTTTGTAGATGACACCAAAACTGGTGGCAACTTGGACAGTGAAGAATGATTTCTAAGAATACAAAAGGATCTTGATGAAATGGGTTAATAGACTGACAGATAGCAGATAGAGTTCTAGTTGGATGAATGTGAGGTGCAGGCAATTGTGTGTGTTTGTTGCTGTCTGTTGCACCAGGAATGGGATGATTTTTTCCCCATTTCCTGAGTTCAAAACATCGATGTCCTTCATAATCTTTGAGAGGCCTAACCCTCTCTATGGTTGCCCTCTTGCTGTTAATGTAGTTGCACAATATTTTTGGATTATCCTTAACCTTATCTGCCCATTCTATCTCATATCGCCTTTTTGCTTTCCTGATTTTTCTCGAAATAATGCCCCACATTCTTTATATTGTCTAAGAGATTAAATTGAATAAAGTTGTCTGTATCTCATGTAAGGTTTTCTTTGATTCTTGCATAAAAGCTCAATAACGGTAGTCGTCCACTGTTCCTTAATCTTCCCTTCACTTTAACAGGAACATAATTCCCTCAACTCCCGTCGTCACACTGTTGAATGGCTCCCACTTTTCAGACATTGTTTTACCTGCTGACAGTCTACTCCAATCAAACTTGATAAGTCCTTGTCCCATGCCATTAAAATTTATGGTACTCCAAATAAAAAAAAGTAATGAACGGCTTCTTCTTTTCCATAACCATTATGAAACTAATAGAATTATGATTGCAATGCCCAAAACATTCCCTCACGTTTACTTCAGTCACTTGCCCTGCCTTTTGCACAAAAGAAGCCTAGTTTTGCTCCTTCTCTGTTAGAATCATCCAAATATTGATGAAGAAAATTTTTGTGAACATATTTGACAAATTCTTCACTATCCAACCCTTTAACGCTGTGGTAGTCTCCATCAATTATTAGAAAATTAAAATCCCCCATTATCACAACCTTAAGCTTATATGTATATCCGAGATTTCCCTACATGTTTGTTTCGCAATTTCTTTCTTACTGTTGCAGAGCATCTGGTACAATACAATCAACGTGTACTTTCCTTTCTTCTTTTTAATTTCGACTAATATATTTTCACTGGACGGTTTTTCATAAAAGAGCATTTAGTGCAATCTGTTCAAAGTTAACTTTATTTTCTTATTTTTAATACTACCTGCATATTTTAACTGGATAATCTTTCAGAAATGCCTTTCCCTGTTCCAGCAACAATTTATTCCTTAATCAAAAATGCAGTTCATCCCCTCCCTGCCCTCCGTATATATTTTCCACCCTTTCTATGACGCTTAACAACTGGAAGATTGAATTGCCATCTCTCAGCTTGAACATCTCTCAGGCGAAAGTGAGGACTGCAGATGATAGAAGTTAGAGTCGAGAGTGTGGTGCTGGAAAAGCACAGCAGGTCTGGCAGCATCCCAGGAGCAGGGAAATCGACACTTCAAGCAAAATCCCTTCATCAGCCCATTCCTGATCAAGGGCTTTTTCCCAAAACGTTGATTGTCCTGCTTCCCACATGCTGCCTGACCTGTTGTGCTTTCCCAGTACTACATTTCCGAGTTGATCATCTCTCAACCAATTTACTTTAATACATATGATGTCCCGATCCCATGTTCTTAAATATGCCCCGAGTTCATCAGCCTCCCCTGTAAGACCCCTCAATTGAAATAAATGCAATTTCGTGCTTCAGCATTACTATATACTTTTGACTCTCTTGTTTTTCTGTTCTAATCGCTGTGTACTCCTCACATTCATAAACTTCTCCATCCATCCTACCATTTGTAATTCTACTTGGAATATCTCCCTTGTTACCTCTATCAACATAAAGTCTCCCTACATAGAAGGAGCAAATCTCCCTGCTAAGATATTGGTTGCTTTCCAGTTTAGATTAGACCAATCCTTTCCAAACAGGTCATTTCTATTCTAAAATAGATTCTAATTTCCCAAAAATCGAAATCCCTCAATAACACAGTAGCTCTACAGCCGTTTGTTTTTCTCGGTTAACCTTTTGTTCCTTCCCAGTTGGGTTTGGCATTGGAGTAAACCAGAAAGTATTGCTTTAAAAGTTTTTTTATTAATACTCTACCTCACCTCTTAAGTTCACTCTGTACTGCTTTAATCTTTCCCTAAAACATATCATTACTGCCAATATCTACAGTAATGTTTCTCTACTCAATGTCATCTTGAACAACGTGCTTGAAATGTTTCGAGACGTTCTTAATCTTAGCACTGGAAAATAAACAAAGCATCCTGAATTAGTGGTCAATGCCACAGAATCTTGTGTTAGTGCCCCTGATAGAAAAGTTCACTGAAGCAATAATTCTACTAAATCTCCTCAAAAGCTGCTGAACATAAGAATCATTCCAAGTGTCCAATAATTGATTACTCTTCCATTTTCCTCAGAGAAACAATCCCCTTCAGCTGTTCTAAAAGCTGAAAAGCATTTTGGTAGAGGAATAGTCATAGGAGAATTTTGAACTACTTTCTTATCTTTCCTGAGAGCCAAACACCTATATGACTGATATGCTGGATAGTATTTTTTTTTCCAAATCTTCCAGCCGTCCTCTCTGTGCCTTATGAGACCTTAATAATATTATGCCTAAAAGCAGAACCTTTTTACGGCACCTTCTGTTACCTTTCATTACCGACAGACAATGTTAAAATTGAAAAATAGAGACATACACGTATCAAACATAGAAAGATTAAACAAAATAAACCATTTAACTAATTAAATTAATAAAAATATTCCTCTTCAATAAAGTCCGAGAAGAAAATAGTCTTCTCCAGAGCTGAAAATGTGTACGATTCTCCGGAATGAAGGTAGACCTCCTTATTTTAATTAATTAATTTTACAAAACAAAAAACCTTCTGCAGTATAATAAAAGAAACATTTTAAAATAAAAATAGACTTTTCGTTTTCTTTGTAAACCACCCTTAAACAACTCTTTTTTTAAAAAAAGTTCGTTTGAAAGAAAATCATGAGGTTTTTTTTGCTGTTTTGTTTGTTTTTGAATGTTAATAAAGCAAAATGGAAATAATTATATTAAATTAATAAACTATAACATCAACTGCAAAAAGACTATATTAAATATTTAACTGCCTGCATTCCCAGGAGCAGCTAGAAGGTCCACGCTGCTCTAAGAACATTTTTTTGAAAATGTTTTTGTAATAAGAAGAAAAGTGGGCATATAATTTATTAATTTGTTTCCAGTTCAAGGTGGACTTGACGAAATGATTTGATCTCCTTCTGTACGTCTATATACAGAAATTAGCTGAATCTTTATCCTTATCACTCCAACTATTTCAAACAAAATTGTGAATCTGTCACTATCGTCGACACGGAAACTTGCTTCAGCTCTGGCTGTTGCAGGGAACGATATAAAGAACATTTTCCAGATCCACATGGAACACAAATGTTGCAGTGAAAGCCATCTAAACCTAATCCAATACTAATTACGTACAAGCTAATCAATAAAACATACAGAGGAGCATAGTATAAAAGTAGAATTCAGCTCCATGTCCAAAATAAAATTGGTGGCTCCCTCGTGAAAAAGAACTCAACTGCATCACGCTGTAAATTCACCAAAATAGGAAAAAACAAGAGAATGGAATTCTCAATGCCTTCCCTTGAACAACATCTGAAGAACAGGAGAAATTCATGGCTTAGTTGTGAACTTCATAAACGATGAGGAGGAGAATGGGAGGGATGGAGTTTGGAGGGAATGATAAATAATGTTGTGGATGACACCAAGATGAGCTGGTGGTTCACAGTGAGGAGGACAGTGTGAGGGTACAGGAGGGTATAAACCTGTTGTTCAGGTGGACAGATCAATCGCTAATGAAATTTAACACTGATACCTTTCAGAAGTTACATGAAAAGAGTGTACTCAAACTGAAGAGAGGCTGGATCTACTTGATTTTACTTTTAAGCAAAGAAGGCTGAGAGGTCCTCCTGATGGAAGTGTTTAACAACATGAGGGGTCTAGACAAGGAAAACAAAGAGTAGCTCTTCCACTT
Organism: Chiloscyllium punctatum; assembly: GCF_047496795.1. Classification (NCBI taxonomy): domain Eukaryota; kingdom Metazoa; phylum Chordata; class Chondrichthyes; order Orectolobiformes; family Hemiscylliidae; genus Chiloscyllium; species Chiloscyllium punctatum. Next base: position 39,793,593 of record NC_092769.1, on the reverse strand, counting down.
ACTCGAAGACTCAATAATAAGGAAATAATTCATTGAACTAAATTCATTGAAATAATACACTGTTTTTTCCATTCCACTCGTCATTGTGCTCTAATACAGGCACATTTTCCTAATATGATCCAAAGACCAATATTTGCCTGTTCCTTGACATGCCGAGACCTATATAAAGAATTAAAAGGGACTTACCTTGGGAATCGGGCCACCATTTGCTGAGAGGTGTGAGGGAGGAGCGAACGACTTCTGGGAAGTCATATATTTGTGTGGTTGCGTTACTCAAAACACTACACGGGTCGTGTCTCCCACCCACCTCCTCCTCTGACCAAAAACAAACTTCTGTGCGCCAGATTGGTAAGGTAGCGAGTTTATTTTTTATTCCTTTTTTTTTAACATCTCTTTGGGAATTCACAATAATGGAAGGAGATGAGGGCAGTTGAATGTTCCTCCTGCAGAATGTGCGAGGTAAGGGTCACCACTCGTGTCCCTGCTGACTACATCTGCGGGAAGTGCACACAACTCCAGCTCCTTGAAAACCGCGTTAGGGAACTGGAGCTGGAGCTGGATGAACTTCAGATCATTCGGGAGGCAGATGGAGTTATTGAGAGGGGTTACAGGGAGGTAGTCACTCCTCAGGTACAAGAAAAAGGCAAATGGATTACAGTCAGGAGATGGAAAGGGAATCGTCAGGCAGTGCAGGGATCCCTTGTGGCCATTCACCTCAACAATAAGTATACCGTTTTGGATACTGTTGGGGAGAGGACTTACCAGGGGACAGCAGTGGGACACAGGGCTCTGGCACAGAGTCTGTCCCTGCTGCTCAGAAGGGAAGGGAGAAGAGGAGCAGAGCAGTAGTCATTGGGGGCTACATAGTTAGGAGGACAGATAGGAGGTTCTGTGGGAACGAGAGAGACTCACGGTTGGTGTGTTGCCTCCCAGGTACCAGGGTTCGTGATGTCTCTGATCATGTTTTTGGGATCCTTAAAGGGGAGGCGGAGCAGCCCCATGTCGTGTTCCACATAGGCACCAATGACATAGGTAGGAAGCCAGACGGGGATTTCAGGCAGAAATTCAGGGAGCTAGGATGGAATCTTAGAGCTAGGACGAACAGAGTTGTTGTCTCTGGTTTGTTGCCCGTGCCATGTGCTAGTAAGGCGGGGAACAGGGAGAGAGAGGAATTGAACACGTGGCTACAGGGAAATGCGGGAATGAAGGTTTTGGATTCTTGGATAATTGGGGCTCTTTCTAGGCTAGGTGGGACCTCTCCAAACAGGATGGTCTTCATTTAAACCAGAGGGGTACCAATATCATGGGGGAGAAATTCGCTAAGGCTGTTTGGGTGGTTTTAAACTAATCCAGCAAGCGGATGGGAATCAAAATTGTAGTTCGAGTATAGAAAATATTGAGAGTAGGGAGGTTCGAAATCAAGTTTCAGGGATGCAAGATGGAACCAGCAAGCAAGAAGTTGGTTTGAAGTGTGTCTACGTCAACGCCGTGAGTTTCCGGAATAAGGTAGGTGAACTTGAAGCATGGGCTAGTACCTGGGACTTCAATGTTGTGGGCATTTCGGACACATGGTTAGAGCAGGGACAGGAATGGCTATTGCAGGTTCCAGGATTTAGATGTTTCAGTAAGAACAGAGAAGATGTTAAAAGAGGGGATGTGTGGCATTGTTCGTCAAGGACAGTATTACAATTGCAGAAAGGATGTTTGGGGAATCGTCAACTGAGGTAGAATGGGCTGAGGTTAGAAACAAGAAAGGAGATGTCATCCTGTTGGGAGTTTTCTATAGGACTCCGAATAGTTCCAGAGATGTAGAGGACAGGGTAGTAAAGATGATTCTTGATAGGAGTGAGAGAGACAGGGTAGTTGTCATGGGGGACTTCAACTTTCCAAATATTGACTGCTAATGCTATGGTATGTGAAATATAGATGGGTCAGTTTTTGTCCACTGTGTGCAGCAGGGCTTCTTGCCACTGTATGTAGACAGGCCAACAAGGGGCGACGCCACGTTAGATTTGGTACTGGGTAATGAGCCCGGCCAGGTGTTAGACTTGGAAGTAAGTGAGCACTTTGGTGATAGCGATCACAATTCTGTTATGTTTACTTTAGTGATAGAAAGGGATAGGTGTATAACACTGGGCAAGATTTACAGCTGGGAGAAAGGCAATTATGATGCGATTAGGCAAGATTTAGGAAGCATAGGACGGGGAAAGAAACTGCCGTGGATGGACACATTAGAAATGTGGAGCTTATTCAAGGAAAAGCTCCTGAGTGTCCGAAATAAGTATGTACCTGTCAGGCAGGGAGGAAGATGTAGAGTGCGGGAGCCATGGTTTACGAAGGGAGTGAAATCTCTGGTCAAGAGGAAGAAGAAGGCTTATGTTAGGATGAGATGTGAAGGGCCAGTTAGGGCGTTTGAGGGTTACAAGGTAGTCCGGGAAGACCTAAAGAGAGAGCTCAGAAGAGCCAGGAGGAGACATGAGAAGTTGTTGGCAGATAGGATCAGGGTAAACCCTAAGGCTTTCTATCGGTATTTAAGGAATAAAAGAATAACGAGAGTAAGATTGGGGCCAATCAAGGATCGTAGTGGGAAGTTGTGTGTGGAGTCAGAGGAGATAGGGGAAGCATTAAATGAATATTTTTCGACAGTATTCAGTCTAGAAAATGACAATGTTGTCGGGGAAAATACAGAGGTACAGGCTACTAGACAAGGTGTGGTTGAGGTTCACAAGGAAGAGGTATTAGAAATCCTGCAGAATGTGAAAATAGATAAGTTCCCTGGACTGGATGGGATTTATCCTAGGGTCCTCTGGGAAGCCAATGAGAAGATTCCGAACCTTTGGCATTGATCTTTAAATCATTGTCTACAGGAATAATGCCAGAATACTCGAGGAAGGCAAAGTGGTTCCCCTGTTCAAGAAGGGTAGTCGAGATAACCCTGGTAATTATAGACCAGTGAGCCTTACGTCAGTTGTTGGTAAAGTGTTGGAAAAGGTTATAAGAGCTTTTAGTTATAATCATCCAGAAAGGAATAATTTGATTAGGGATAGTCAGCACGCTTTTGTGAAGGGTATCGTGCCTCACAAACCTTATTGAGTTCTTTGAGAAGGTGACCAGAAAGGAGAAATGAAAGCAAACCGGTTAATGTGGTGTATATGGATTTCAGCCAAGCAAGGTTCCCCACAGTAGGCTATTGTACAAAATGCGGAGTAATGGGATTGTGAGAGATATAGCAGTTTGGATCAGTAATTAGCTTGCTGAAAGAAGACAGAGGGTGGTGGTTGATGGGAAATGTTCATCCTGGAGTCCAGTTACTAGTGGTGTACCACAAGCATCGGTGTTGGGTCCACTGTTGTTTGTCATTTTTATAAACGACCTGGATGAGGGCATAGAAGGGTGAGTTAGTCAATTTGCAGATGACACAAAGGTCGCTGGAGTTGTGGGTAGTGACGAAGGATATTGTAGTTTACAGAGAGACATAGATAAGCTGCAGAGCTGGGCTGAGAGGTGGCTAATGGAGTTTAGTGTGGACAAAGGTGATTCACCTTGGTTTGAGTAAACGGAATGCAAAGTAATGGGCTAATGGTAAGATTCTTGGTTGTTGTGTTGAGTAGAGAGATTTCATGTCCAGGTACACAGATCCTTGAAAGTTGCCACCCAGGTTGACAGGGTTCTTAAGAAGGCATAAATGGTTTCGCTATTTATTAATAGAGTGATCGAATTCCAGAACCATGAGGTTATGCTATAGATGTACAGAACTCTGGTGCGGCCATACTTGGAGAATTGTGTTCAGTTCTGGACACCACATTATGAGGTGGATGTGGAAGCTTTGGAAAGGTTGCAGAGGAGATACCAGGATGTTGCCTGGTATGGAGGGGAGGTCTTACCAGGAAAGGCTGAGGGACTCGATGCTGTTCTCGTTGGAGAGAAGAAGGTACAGGGGTGACGTGATAGAGACATATAAAATGATCAGAGGTTTAGATAGGTTGGACAGGGAGAGCCTTTTTCCAAGTATGATGATGGCGATTACGGGGTGGGCATAGCTTTAAATTATGGGTGATAGATATAGGGCAGATGCCAGAGGTAGTTTCTTTACTCAGAGAGTAGTAACGTTATATAATGCTTTGCCTCCAACGGTAGTTGATTCACCAACTTTAAGTACATTTAAGTCGTAATTAGACAAGCATATGGAAGTATATGGAATAGTGTAGGTGGGATGGGCTTCAGATTGGTATGACTGGTCGGTGCAACATCGAGGGCTGAAGGGCCTGTACTGCGCTGTAATGTTCTATGTTCTATGACTTATATCCACTTCACATCTTCCTGTTTTAATCAATTCAATGTTGTATTTTCCCACAATACCTTCAACACATTTTTCATAAGATATAGTGTATGGACCCTTTCGAACAGAATATTTTTACTCAATATCTAACCAATAAATTTGCAACAATGCTGAACTGTTTTGTTGTCCCATCACCCAGTTCCAGCCTGCATGTGCAGCAAATAGTCATTAAATCTTAAAAGAATTTCCAAGTCTTTAATTCTGATCTAAGTGGTCATTTGTCCCTTTATTGTGAAATGGGCATATTAATTACGGACTGTCTGTATGACTGTAACATTTTGATGTGGATTACTCCAGGCAATTAAACATCAGGGGGTAAGAACAGGGATAGGCCATCTGGTTGCCAGGCCTGCTGTGGGAATCAACAAGGCCTGACTGCGATATTTTCTCCACATTAATGTCTTGTTCCAGACACATAGAGCAACCTGCATTTCCCACAACCAAACCTCTCGACTCCTGTGACCCCAGCCACCAACGGTGAATAAAATCCAAAGAACTGTAGGTGGTGCAACTGAAGAAAATAGAAATTACGACTGGCAGTAGGAAATTCAACGGTGCAGTTAACCACATTTAATACCATCTGCCAGATATAGCAATTCGCCCCATTTTCTAACCCTACCATTATTCATCTGTAAACTCTTTAGCTCCTCATTACAGGCTGTCTTACCACCTAGTTTAATACCATCTGTGAATTTAGTTGCTACACTCTGTCCCTCCTTCCAGGTCATTTGAGCAGATTCTAAACAATTGAGGTCTGAGAGCTGAACCCTGCAGCACCTCACTAGTTTCAGTTCGCCAGGGAAAGACCATTTATCCCGATGCTCTGCTTTCTGTTAGTCAGTCAATCCTCTATCCAATTCAATACTCTACCCTTAACCCCTCGGTTCTAACTGCCTAGATCAGTCCTTTATGCAGCACCTTGTCAAATGCCTTCTGAAGTTCAGATGCACAGCAGTTGCTGCATCCCCATTATCCACTTTGCTGGATACATTCTCAAAGAACTCCATCAGGTTTGTCAAGCACAACCTGCCCATCATGAAACTGTGCTGAAACTGGTGAATTGATCTTTGTTTTTCCAAGTGTTCAGTTATTTCATACTTTACAGTTGACTGAAGAAACTTCCCCACTACAGAGGTTCAACTCATTGGTCTACAGTTTGTGAACTTTTGCCTATCTCCTGTTTTGGGAACGAGTACTAGATTATTAATTTTCCAATAGATCAGTACCGTTCCAGAATTCAAGGATTTTTTTAATATCCTTACTAACACATCCACTATCACTGCTGTTACATCCTTTAATATGATATATTGCAGGCCGAGAGTCTGACCTGTCTATAATGCCATCAATGTATTTAACATCTTCTTCCTCGTCATCGTACTTCCATCATGATCCTTTGCAGTTGTTTAAATTTTGGGAAGAAATTATCTTGCACTGTGAAAACAGAAAGTGTTGGTTTTGCCTCTGCCATTTCTGGGTTTCCCATTATTACCTCGCCATTTTCATCCTCACAAAGACAAAATTTGATTTCAGCATTTTTAAGCTTTTTGACTATTCTGAGAAGTGTTCTTTATCATTCCTTATGTTTACTTCTCATTTTCCTTCATAGCCATTTTGATGATGTTTTTAGTAGCCGTTCGCTTACAATTAAAGTGTTTTTCTTTAATTCGTTAAAGGATGAGCGTGTTGCTGGTTAGACAGCACTCATTGTCTGTCCCTAATTGCCCAGAGGGCAGTTAAGCGTCAACCAGATTTGTATGGGTTTGAAGTCACATGTCGCTCAGACCAGGTAAAGGATGGTGTTTTCTGGACATAAAGAACATTAATGAAACATATTTGTGTTTCCACCAATGAGCAATGGATTCATTATCATCAATATACTCTTAATTCCAGGTTCATATTGGATTTAAATTCCACCATCTGCCGTGGTGGTATTTGAAGCCATGTCCCCAGAACATTACCTAGATTAGCAGTCAGCGATACTACCACCAGACAAGAACCTTCATGTTATTGTTGACTTCCTTGTTAAGACATGGATTGCTTTTCATCTTTTTACAATTCATCTTCCACTCAGGATTACACTTTGAGGGGTTTTGACTATCTCCCTAAGTAGTTGCCACTCTTCTTCAAATGTCTTGTACTTTAATCTTTTTGACATGTCCATTCAGGCCAAGCCATTTCTCAGGCCAGTAAAATTATCATTGTCCAACACTAAATCTCTCCTATGTGATTCTGTCTTCGCTGTTACAGTCTGAATATGAAACTCAAACAAGTTGTGGTCACTCTTTCTAAGATGATTCTGAACTACAATATGATTTATCACTCCTTCCTCATGATGTAATACCAAAGCCAGTTCTCTGGTTGGTTCCATTACATGTTAATCAAAGAAATAATCCATCATATATTCGACGAATCGTTTTTTGAGGCTACCGTTGCCAAATTGATTAATCCAGTCAATTTGCATGCTCTTATTCCCATAATCACTCTTGTGCTCTTGTCTCAAGCCATCGTTATTTCCTGGTTCATGCTATTCCCTACATTGAATGTAATTTGTCGGGGTGGGGTGGGGGTAGTTTGTGGGCTGGAAATGCTCCTACCAATATATTTCATTCAATGTGTTTTATTTCAAACTAGACTGATTCATCAGATTTGTCCCACGTTCTAATATCATTTCTTAATACAGCCTTGACTTAATCCTGAACGAATACAGGCACTCCAATTGCTGTTGCTTCTTATCTGAATACTGAGTAGCCTGGACATTTAACACCCCAGTCCGGACCTTCATGTAACCACATTTCAGTCATGCCCACCATGCCGTACTTATGTATAACTGTTTGCGCTATCAGCTCATTCATTTTATTCGAAATACTACAACTACACATATTTAGTTAGAAAACGTGTTAAAATAAGTTCTATCAATTTATCTTTCTCTTTTAATACTTGTGTGCACAGTCTCTTCGTCTTTATTTATTGATCCCTGATAATAGTGAGCCTTACTCCAACCTGCAACTCACATTTTTAAAATTGTTGTGATTAGTTCCCTCAGCATGGTCATTAAAATGGCTCTCAAGTTTATTTGACAAACCTTTACTTTCTGCTCAGTTTCTGACCTGCTGCTTTGGTTCCCATCCTCCTGCATCATTAGCTTAAATCTACGTGATCGCACCTCCCTTCCAGGATTTTGGGGCCCCTCCAGTTAAAGTGCGCACTTTCCTTTTTGTCCAGTTCTCACCTACCCTGGACATGATCGCAATCATCCAAAAATCAGAAACCCTCCTTCCAAACTAGCTCTTGGCCACATGTTCAACTCGACTATCTTCCTCTTCCTTGACTCACTTCTAGATGCCCGGGGAGTAATCCCAAGATTACAACCCTGGAGATCCTCCTTTTAAATTCACTCCAAACTCCCTGAACTTTCTTAGCAGGGCCTTTCAACCTTTCACTCTTCTTACCGATGTCATTTGTGTCAACGTGAACCACGACCTCTGGCTGTTTACCCTCTGATTTAAATACGCCCTGAGCATGCTCGGAGACATTCTTGATCCTGGCACCGACCTGCCTTTTTATAAAGAAATCATAGAATCATAGAATGCCTACGGTGGGGAAACAGGCCATTTCAAACAGCACGTCCACGCTGACACTTTGAAGAGTAACCCATTCTGACCCATTCCCCTACTCTGTTACTCGACATTTACCCCTGACTATTGCACCTAAGTGGCACATCGCTGAACACTATTGGCAACACAACCCAGACCCATTCTCTACGTTGTGTTGAATCAGCTTTCTCACAGGAGATACTGAAAGAACTACTGAGCATTTCCAGAAACCTCTGGTTTTGTCACCGATGTTGATTGCATTTTGATAAAAAGGTATGCATCACACAATTGAAAAAGAAAAGCTGAATTTAAACTCTCACGCGAAAACTAAATATTTGGTCGTTTAATGATCCCAATAAAGGTTAATTTCATTACTGCTGTTCGGTCTGTGAACACCATTTGTTCACTTTTTCAATCATGAATAAAGGAGGTTCTTACATCTTTTTTGGTATCAGAAACCTTGGAAACGTGGTACATTTACTCTTTCATATGGGAATGTGATAACATCTCATTCTTTCATGTCAGTCCAATTACAGAGAATTATTCACAAAACACACACATGCATACATATACACACATATACACACACATACACACACACATGCATACACACATAGACACACATGCAAGCACACACACACATACACACACACGTACATACACACACACATCCACACAATATAATTCTTTGTCGAAGAATACTAGTAACATTGTAAGTAATTGGAATGATAACTGGAAAGAAGGATTTAGGTAAAGGAAGGAAGAGAGAAAATGGGTCTTTTTGGGACAGAAAAGACGAATGTGTGAACTTACTAAGTTGATCAAATTTATGGAAAGGTATGCAGGGCAGATAAAAGTTATTGTTATTAAGGTGTAGAGATATATGTTACATTTAAGAGAGACTGGAAGCTGGCACAAAGTGTTCTGAAAGAAGGTAAATGCAACATTTGACTGTGCAATCAATAGCTGAGTTGGCACGAAACAAAAACCAATTCAAATTCGGCCAGTTTAAAATTTGCCCCAACAAACTGAAATCAAATTGAGTTTGAAATACTTGATGACATCAAAATCAATGAAATGGTCCGATGTTTAGAGGTGTAAAACTGGACATTTTGAACATTTTGGGAGAAGAACTGCTAAGGGCATCCAGAAAGATAGACTGCGAGCTGCAGGACTTTCTGAAAGGTACCTGTTTGTAAGAGGTTTGCTCCGCAGAACATCGAAGCCAATCGAGAGAAAACCCTACAGAGGAAAGTCTACAAAGGAGAATCGACAAAGTGCACTGGTTTTGAAACATGATAATTTTTTGTAAAGCTTTTTTTTTGTTTTATCGGACCAGTATTGTAGAGTGGGAGGTAAAAGATACGTTTAACCGAAGGGAGTTCTAAATAATTGTTTGTTTTATTATTCTCTGTTGTACTTAAATAGCAAAATTGTTAATTTTACTTTAAATTGTGACATCTGCAAATGGGTCTTTGCATCTCAAAATTTAATGGATTATGGCATGAACTTTTTCTCTGTGGCTGGTTTAAATTAGGAGGGGGTTAACCCTGTGTCGTAACAGCTTGGGGGCTTTCGTCCACGATATGAACAGGTTTAGACAGATCCAGTCTGAGGTTTGAGCAGATTTATATAGATTTGAGGGATGAAAAGAAAACAAAGTATATTTAAACATTTGCACGTTCGTGTCTGAGATCTTTAAGTAAAATGTCAGTGAGACAACTTGTTTAATTCCGATGACTTGTGTTTGTTTAAATTAAAAGTGAGAAAAATGGCTGTTAAACAGTTAAGAGGGGTTTAATGATGATTCTCAAATTTGCCACGAAATCTAAGAAGGAAAGATAAAGGCCAAACTTTTAGAATTAGCAAGGAAGTTAGATTTGGATTTAATCAAGGACAAAAGTAAAGCTGAAATTGTCCGGGAATTTCTCACATACTAACGTGTGTTAGAAACACATACAAGGGCTGTAGAGTGACAAAAAACATAAATTACAATTGAGGAAAATGCAGTTTAAAGATAAACAAAGGGAGATAAAGAGAGAGAGAAAGAAGAAACAGAAAGCAAGACAGAACAGAGAGAGAGAAAAAGAGAAGGTTCTTAGCTGACCAAAAAGAGAGAGAATTTGAACTTGAGAATTTGTGATTTAATCAGCAAAGACACATTAAAAAGATGGCGATTAAAAGAGACTGTAGTGTTATATGCAACTATATTCTGGATTAGTGGTGCTGGAAGAGCACAGCAGTTCAGGCAGCATCCAAGTAGCTTCGAAATTGACGTTTCGGGCAAAAGCCTTTCATCAGGAATAAAGGCAGTGAGCCTGAAGCGTGGAGAGATAAGCTAGAGGAGGGTCGGGGTGGGGACAAAGTAGCAACTATGTCAATACTCTGCATAATTTTAATGAGAAAGATTTTTATGCCTTCTTTATCTCATTTGAAAAATTGGCTCGGCATTTGGAGTGGTCCAAGGATTTAGGGTAATGCTAGTTCGGACTAAAGTGGTAGGCAGGGTGAGTGGCGTATTTTCTCCGCTGTCAGATGAGGGTCACGAGATTCTCAAGACATCAAACAAGCTCTTTTAAGTGTTCACGAATTGGTACCAGAATCATATAGACAGCAATACAAAAACATAAAGAAGTAATCAGGTCAGACTTATGTTGAGTTTGAAGTAGTTAAACATAGGCATTTTGATCGATGGATGCTTGCTTTAAAAGTAGATATGACCTATGAGGCTCTAATTGAGATTATTTTGCTGAACGAATTGATAAATTGACTTCTAGAGACGATAAGAATTCACGTGGAGGAACAGAAAGTTCAGAAATTGAGAAGGGTAGTAGAATTAGCAGATGAATACATGTTGCTGCATAAGACAAGCTTCCAACCAGAATTTCGTCCTGTGAAGGATCGCATTTGGGAGATGTGGAGATGCTACACTGTAAAAGAAACAGTAAAGAATAAGAGTTTACCACAGGTTAAAGAAGAAGCCAAAGAGGCCTCAGTTGCTTTCACTTAATAGAGTGGGGGCACGGAAAGCTACAGTGCCAGTGGTTTCAAAAGGGCATTGGGAAAAGATGTTTTCACTGCTATAAGAAGGGATATGTATGGTCACAGCACTGATCGTTAAGAAAGGGACTGTGGGAAAAGATATGGTAAAAGAAGGTAAGACAGTGACATTACTGAAAGTCTTAAAGGAAAACCCAACAAGAACTGAAGAGCTGCAGGAAATTGCACAGCATAGGCAGAGGCTGGCTATGGAGTTAGTACCTGATCTCTATAAGGAATTTGCATCTATGAGTAATATTTACTCAGAAACAACAGGGGGAGAATAAGAATAAGTCATAATTATGAGAGATACAGGATCAAACCAGTTTCTAATAGTAAGAGATGAGCTACTTTGCAGTATTTCTGATCTGTTACCCGAGAGTGTTATAATTTGTGGGATATATGAACAGAAATTAAGCTTTCCTCAAAATAAGATGAGGTTGGAGTGCCTTCTCAAGTCTGGGGAAGGAACCGTGGGAGTGACTGACAGAGTGTGAGTTCCAGGAATCCGGTTTGTTCTCGAGGATGATTTAGCAGGGTCCAAGTTGGGAGCGATACCCCTTGTTGTGGAGAAGCCCAAGAAGACTAAGACACTGAGGAGTTAAAACAGAAATATACTGGTATTTTCCCTGACTGTACAGTAACCAGATCCCACTATCATAAGTAACAGCAGGAAGCACAAACTAAAGACAACGATGAAGGAGTTAAGGTTCTGTTAGCTGACATCCTGTTTGACGTAATAGTGCAGGGAAAACATGAACAAAGAGAGGGTCAGACAAAGGTGTTTAGTCCTGAAAGGCGAAGGGATTTGCAACAGACAGGCAAGATAGTAAAAGATATATATGTGGATGCGTACTCTGAAAGTGAGGCAAAGTTATTCCTGAGGATTATTATCAGAAATATAGAATCGTAAAACGGAAATGGAGACTACGGCACGTAAGTGCAGAGGGGTAGTGTGCTGAAGTGCACCAGGTTGTGTTGCTGGTAAAATAGAACACAGGAAGTGTTACGGGTAGCACGTGAACTACTTATGGGAGGTCACCAAGGGGTACAAAAGACTCAGGTTAAGGGACAAAAACATTTTTACTGTCCTGGAATGCACAAAGATATGGTTAACTTCTGGCATACGTGTTATGCGTGCAAAATAGCAGGTAGGCCACAGGCAGTAATGAAACTAGGACCTCTGTCACCAATTCCCACATTCAGAAACCCCTTCATGTGGCTTATAAATTAGTGTGTCCTCCGGAAAAGTACAGGAGGGAAAGAATTGAAGGAACAGGTGCTGAAGGAACAGAGTGAGGAATCAATTCCAAATGGTGTGAATTTTAATGTGCCTCAAAATATGTTAAAAATGTAGAAGTCCTTGAGCAGTGGGATAGGTTCATAAACAATCTGCCTCAGGAGTATAGAACGCAGTTGAAGCGTTTGTTATTGCAATATGAGGGCATATGTAAGAATGATACGGGGAGAACTAATGCCATTGTACCTGAAGTAGACGTAAAGAATACTATTCCGATAAATCAACACCTCTATCGGCTTAAATCTCTCAAAGTAGACAGGTCCAGAAGGAGGTGGAGGCTATGCTCAATTAGGTCATCATCGAACCAAGCCAGAGCGAGCGGAGCTCGCCGATTATCTTCATTCCCAAACCGGATGGGACTCAATGAATTTGGTTGGATTATTAGAAGATCAACACTGTTACAAAATCAGACTTATATCCAATACTGACATTGGAAAACTGTATCGAGAAAGTTGGACAAGTCAGTTACACCACAAAGTTGGACTTGATGCGTAGTTTCTGGCAGGTACCTTTGTCAGAGACAGTAAAATAAATTTCTGACTTGTAACGCCACATGGACTGTATCAATTCAAAGTGATGCCTTTTGGAATGAACAACACACCCAACACATTCCAAAGACCTATGAACAGAGTTGTGGCCTGATTAATAAACTGGGCAATCTGTTTGGACGATGTAGTGATCTTTACTAAGTCCTGGAAAGATCACTTGGTACAGTTGAAAAAGCTCTTTGAATGAATACGTGAAACAAAACTGGTGATAAAATTAAACAAAACTAAATTCACGAAAGCAGACGTGATGTTCTTGGGACATAACATCGGTCATGGAAAGTTTACCCCATGGAACACAAGGACAAAAGTTACTCAGGAATTTCCACGACCAACCTCGAATAAAAAGATGTTTCGCTTCTTAGGAGTCAGCGGATTCTATCAGAAATTTGTTCCAAATGTCAGCAGTGTAGTGGCACCATTAACCAATTTGCTGAAAAAGAACAGATGGACAGAACAATGCCATGAGGCACTCGACCATTAAAAAGAAATATTGACCACCAAACCAGTTTTAGATATACCAAACGATTCAAAACCTTTCAAAGTTGCCGTGGACACTAGTGACGTAGGAGTTGGAGCTATCCTCCGACAGGATGATGAGATGGGATTGTACTTTTCAAAGAAACTCAACATCCACCAGAGAACATGTTCCATGATTGAGAAAGAACTATTGCATTTGGCACTAGCCTTACGACATTTTATTGTGTACTCACAAAACAGCGTGTTGGAGGCAGTTGTGTACACAGATCCCAATCTGCATACATTCATTGAACGCATTAAAGACTATTTCATTGGAGTCTTAAGTTACAGACTTTTAGTTTAAAAAATAGACATGTAGCATGTCGTAAGGATATAATCACAGATGCGTTCTTACAGATTTAACTGATAAAGTTTAGACGGAATTTGCATTTATCCAATGGAAAATATAGGTATATGGGAAAAATTAATGTGATCTTAGATTTCAGTTATCTGTATGTTATGGTAATGTGTTTAAAGAATAGAAAAACAAATGAGACCGTGTTTTCATTATGATGGTTCTTTTTTGAGAGAGAAGATGTTATGAACGTGTGAAGGGTAATGTACCTTTAAGAGAGTTGAAGGATTTACAAGCACAGTGAGTTCTGGAAAATTTAGAATGTAACATTTGGTTCAGCAGCTGGCAGAACCTGGGTTGCTATGAGATAAAAGATAAAATCAAATTTGTCCAATCCGTTTACATTATGTCCCAAGAAGCTAAACTACAATCGAGTTTAAATTTGGCATTTGGCAAGATTTTTTTAAAAATGTAATGAGCCGATGCTTTGTGATATCAAGCTGTAAACGAAATTGACCAGTTCGGGGAGAACTGCCACGTCACTAACATCTGCAGACTGCCCGGAGAATAGCTCTCTTAAATCCATCTATATTTATCAATGACCTGTGAGACAGAAACACTACGGAGAATAAAAGAAGACAGAGGAAGATACAAAGAGAAGATTCGATAGCTGGCAGGTTGTGCAATTTGTCTGCTTTGGTAAATCTGAATTGGGGGGTTTATCGGACCAGTATTGTAGAAGGGAAAGTAAAAGATAGGTCAGAGAAAGGAGTTGCAAATAGTTATTAGGTAATTATTCTCTGTTAGCCTTTAAAAACAAAGTTGTTAATTTTTACTTTAAATACTCACCTTTAGGATGGTTCTTGGCCTTCCGAATTTTTACAGATTACAGCACTGTCTAAATCTTTTCTGTCTTGCAAGTTTAAATTGGCGTGCGGGATGGGGGTGGGGGTGGGGTTTACCCCGTGTTGTAACACTTTAACTCTGATTTCTCTGCAAAGATACTGCCAGACCTGCTGAGCTTTTCCAGCACATACCTGTCTTCGATTTCTGGTTTACGAAATCTGCAGTTCTCTTGACTTTCTTATGCGTATCATTGGCAGCCTTGGCTGAAGTGCTGGAGGACAGGAAGGCAGCTAATGTTTTTATATTATTTGTAATAAGGCTGCAAGGAAAGCCCAGGGAACTACAGACCAGTGAGTTTGATGTCGAGGATGGGTGAGTGTTTGTAGGAGATTCTGAGAGGCAGGATTTACATGCATTTGAAAAGGCAAGGACTGATTAGGGATATTCAGCACGGCTTTTTGTCTGGGAATCCATGTCTCACAAACTAGATTGCAGTTTTTGAAGAGGTGATCAGAAAGATAGAGGAAGTTAAAGCAGCATGCGTTGTCTATGTGGACCTCAGTGAGGCCCAACAATGTTCCTCATGGTAGCCTCGTTCATAAGGTTACATCACAGGGGATCAGTGAGAGCTCGCCAATTAGACACAAAGTTGGCTTGATAGGAGGTGGTAGCTGATGCTGGGAGAGATGTGTTGTCCAAATTGGAGGCTCGTGACCAGTGGTGCGCCACAAGGAACAATCTGCTGCTGTTCATTGTTTCTGCAAATGATTTAGATGAGAATATATGAACCATGGATAATAAGTTCGTCGACAAACCCCACACAATTGGTGTTAATAGTGGACAGTACAGAAGGTTATCTTAAAGAACAATGAGATCGTGATCAACTGAGAAATTGGGCTGAGGATTGGCAGGTAGAGCTTCATGCAGCTAACTGTGAGGTGTTGCATTTTGTTAGACAAACTAGGGCAGTATTTATACAGTTAATGGTAGGGCATTGGGGATTGTATTCGAGCAGAGAGATCCAGGGTGCAGGTACATAGTTCCTTGAAAGTAGAGTCACAGATAGACAGTGTTGTGAAGAAGGCATTAGGCACACTTACCTACATCAGTCAGAGCATTGAGTACAGACATTGGGACATCATGTTGTGGCTGTACAAGGCCACATTTGGAGTACTGAGTACAATTATTGTCGCCCTGCTGCAGGAAGGATGTTATAACCTGGAAAGGGGACAAAGTATTTAAAATGATGTGACGGAGACGGGAGGTTTTAAGATACATGGAGAGGCAGGGATTTTGTTCCTTTTGCGTAGGAGGCTGAGGGGTGACCTTACAGAGGTTTATAAAATCAAGAGTGACATGGATAGGATAAATAGACAAGGTCTTTTGCCCAGAGTGGGGGTGTCCAAAATCAGAGAGGATAAGTTTAAGGTGAGAGGGAAGACATTAAAAAGAGATCTAAGAGCAGCTGTTTCTCACAGAGATTGGTGCATAAATGTAGTGACCTGTCAGAGGAAGAGGTATTGGTGAGTGCAATTACAACAATTGAAAGACAATCTGATGTGTACATGAATATGAAAGGTTTGGAAGTTTAGGAAACCTGGTGAGCATGGATGATTTGGGTCAAAGGGTCTGTTTGCATGTTGTATGAGTCTAAGAGTCTCTGACTCCAGAACTCCTCTTTTGTCACTACTTCTTCATTGCATTCAATTATTTTCCAAGTTAAAACTCCTCTGTAAATACTTTCAACGATACAACTCACTGAACGTTCTAAAATACAGAATTCCTGGCATTGTTGTGGTGCTGTACACCACAGCAGTAGCAGCAGCTGAAACAGCATTATATTCAAACACAATCTGTAACTTTTTGGCTGGGATAATCCCTCAGTCGACCATTTCCACCAAGCTGACAACTCTGACATCTCCCTGGGGAATGCGGAAAACTACTCAGCTACGTCCAGTTCTCAAAGCGAGAAATAGTTACAATCTGACTAATTATCACACCATCAGTGTTTTCATAAAAGTGAAATTAGTGGTTTTTTTTTCTGACAGAGCTGTCAAGCAGCACAGAAATAACCTGCTCAGTGTGGAATCTGATAGGTCCCCATGTGGAGATGGTGCTGTTGTGGAAATGTCACTGGATTACTAATCCAGACCAGGTTGATGCTCTGGCAGCTGGTGGAAGTTAAAACAATTAATAAAATATCAAGAATTATAATCTGGTGTTAGTAACAGTGACCTTGAAGCCAATGTCGATTGTAAACAGAATTTCCTTCCCCAATGTACTTTCAGGAAGTGAATCTCCCGTGCTTTCCTGGTCTGGCTTAAAAGTGACTCCAGACACAGAGACATGTGATACACTCTTCAATGGACAAGCAAGACACTCAAATGTATCAAACTGCTCCGAGGCTTGGAAGGATAAAACCGACTGAAAACTCGGTATTGAAAAAGGGAACAGGAAACGCAGTCCTGTTGACACTGCAGAGACCTCCTTCTTAACATCTCTGATCCTCTGACAGCTGTACTCCAGCTGTCTCCTGATCCATTTAATGTCCAGAAATCCATATTTTTTTTCAATGTCCTGGCTTCCACAGCCTTATATGGGAGAGAATTCCCCAGGTTCATCAGTCTGTGAGTGCAGACATTTATTATCATCTCAATGCAGAGTGACCTGCCTGCACCTAATACTGTGGCTCCTTGTTTTATCCGTCCCAGCCAATGCAATTACCATTCCTGCTTCCAATCTGTCTCGACCAGTCTGGGTTTTATATATTTCATTGATATCTCCATTCGTTTTCCTAAAGCCCATGGATTACAGTCCCAATCCAGTCAATGCAAGAGCTGCCCCATAACAAGCCTGTCATCCCAGAGATCAGTCTGGTCATCCTTCACTGCTCTCCCTCAATGTTAGGTTTATTCTTTATGAGGTACGGAGACCACATCTGCACACATTACTGCACAATGTTCGAGATGGGGTCTCACCAAGGCCCTGTACAGCTGCAGTAAGACACCCTTACTCCTGCACTTAAATCTCCCTGAAATGAAGGTCAACACGTTTATCTTCCTAACTGCTTTCTTTCCTGCAATATTGTTGTCAGTAACTGGTGTACAAGGATATCCAGGCCCTTTTCAATATTACAGGTCTCCTCTTGTTGGGTCTATGTTCACTGGTCAGTGTGCCAATACCATTCCCAGTATTGACTTCTGGGTTCAGAACTCACTGCCCTGCATGGACCTCGGAGGGCTGCACAGAAGAAACAAAGACAGAAAATAAATCCCTTTAAAGATCAACATGTTTCAACTTATCTCTTTTCAAATGATAGGTTGCTGTTCTATTGTTCCCACCAAAATACACACCGTCACATCCACCCCATTGCTCTCCATCTGCCACGTATTTGCCCATTCAGTCAACTTGTCTCAATCACCTTGTAGCTTTTCTACATCCCCCCACCCACGCACAATCCGACCTCATTCAGTGCTTGCAGCAGTTTTGGGAATAGTGCATTTGATTCCCTCAACTAAATGTTAAACATGCATTGGGAACAGCTGCGACCCAAGCACCAATCCTTGCAACACACTTCAAAACATGTGGCTTCCACTTCAAAACATATGGCTTTATTCATGTTCACTGTTTCCTGTCAGCTCTCTTATTCTAAAACCATGTTGATATTTTACCCCAATCCTGTAACATCTAATTTTGCATACTAGTCTAGAGTCTGTATCAAGATCATTCTGAAAATCCAAATGCATTGCATCCATTGCTTCTCCGTACGTATCAACCAGTCATTTTCTCAAGTATGATTCCCTCAAGTATTGACCCATTACATAAAATCTCGGAGCATCAATAAGATCAGGGCTGATCATTTCATGGCCTCAGCTCCACGGACCCGTCCGCTCTCCATAACCCTTTGTTCCTTTAATGCTCAAAACATTATCTATCTGAGCTTCAAAAACATTCAATGAGAACGCCTCAACTATTTCAGTGGGCAGGGAATTCCACTGATTCACAATCTTCTTGATCAAGAAGTTCCTTCTCAATTCAAGTCCTAAATCTGCTCCACCTAATTTTGAGATTTTGCCTTCTTGCCGAAGTTTCGCCTGCTACTGGAAACATCCTCTCTATTTCTATCCTATCTATTCCAATCATAATCATATATGTTTCTATCTGATCCTCCCACATTATTTCAAATTCCAATCAATATATAATTCTAGTCCACTCAGTCTCTCCACATAAGCCAACCCCCTCAACTCCAGAACCAACATAGCGAACCTCCTCTGTATCCATTGTAGCCAGGACATCCTTTCTCAAGTAGCGAGACCAAAACTGCACAGAGTATTGCAGGTGTGATCTCCCCAGCACCTTGTACAGCTGCAACATAACCTCCCTGTGTTTAAACTCAATCCTTTTCGCAATGAAGGACACAATTCCATTTGCCTTGTTAATTATTTGTTGCACCTGCAGGTCAACTTCTGTGATCCATGCACAAGGACATCCAGGTCCCTCTACACAGACGCATGCTGAATTTTTACCATTCAAATAATAGTCTTTTTTTACTGGTAGTCCTACCAAAATGGATGACTTCACATTTATTATAATTGTAATCCAGACCTTTGCTTATAATATTTATGTCCCATTGTAAAGTTTATCAGTTCTCTGCACACTTTGCTCTGCCACTCATTTTAGTATAATCTGCTATCGCTGAGACACTACACGTGGTCCCCAACTCCAAAACGTCGATGTAAGCTGTGAATAATTGCGGTCCCAGCATCGATTCCAGAGGCACACCACTCGTCACTGATCAGTAACCAGAGAATCACTCATTTATTCCCACTCATTGCTTCCTGTTAATTAACCAATCCTCCATCCATGTTAATACATTACCCATAATGCCATGCATCTTTACCTTCCGCAGCAGCTGTTTTTGGTGGCACTGTGTCGAATGCCTTTTGTTCATGTCGGTACACCACATCGACTGTGTCTCCGTGGTCATAATGTCTTCATAGATGTCTAGTAAATTGTTTAAGCATAACCTGTCTTTCATGAACTAATGCAGTGTCTGTCAAACGGGACAATTTCTATCGAGATGCATGCTATTTATTCCTTGATTGTAGATTGACATATTTTCCCCACTGCACATGTTAGGCTTAACTGTGTATAACTCGCCACTTTTTTCCTACTTCCCTTTTTAAACAGTGGTGTCTGATTTCTTGTTTTCCAACCTTCTGGAACTGCATTAGAGTCAGGTGAATTTAGAAAAGTTCCGCAAATGCATTTGCTATTTCTCGCACCATTCTGTTAGTACCCTGGGATGCATTGCATCAGGTCCTGGAGACTTACCTACCTTTAGATCCATTAGCTTGCCCAACACTCTCTCCATCGTCGGAATGGTTGTTTCCAGGTCCTCACCTACCTTCCTCCATTTGACAATTACTGGCATGTTATTGGTGTCCTTCACTGTGAAGACCGACTAAATATCTGTTCCATTGCTTGGCCATTTCCTCATATCCCATTACGGAAACCCCTTTCTCACCCTCTAAAGGACTAATGCTTACCTGAGCCACTATTTTCGTTTTATATATTTATATAATCTTTTGCTATCTGTCGTTATACTCTGAGGCAGTTTACTCTCATAATCGATCTATTTTATATTTCTTGACAGTTTTTTTGTTGCTCTTTTGACCTTTAAAGTTTTCCCAATCTTTTAGTTTTGCACTGGTCTTTGCCATTATTTATGCCATTTATTTTAATTTGATAGCCTTATTTACTGAGACATCCATGGCAGCTTACCTTTTTTCCTACAGTCCCTCCATGTCACTGTTATATGCTGTTGCAGAGCACTTGGAAAAATTGCTTTGAAAGCCATCCACTGTTCATATACAGTTCCACCATAAAGTATTTGCTTCCAGTTAACTTTAGCTAACTCTTCCCTCATCCCATTGTTGTCTGCTTTGTTGAAGCGTAGGACCCTGTTATTGGATTTTACCTTCTCACCTTCCATCTCTATTCTAAATTCAACCATACTTTCAGTTCCAATAATTTCTCCCAAAGCATTTATTTATTAATTTCATTCTTTTTCTCTTGAGACTTAGGCTTTCCAGTCTTCCTGGGAAGATTTGATTTGTTTTCTTCTGTGAGGACATCACTGAAATAATTGCTTCATAGTTCTGCTATTGCTCTGTTCTCTATTCTCCTTCCTCTGGGTTCAGACTGCAATGAAGCTGCTCTTGTTTACTCTTACCTTTTCCATTGACAGTTCACTCTAATAATTCTTGTCAATATTCTCTTCAGAAACCCATCAATTCATGTCCACACCTTACTTGTTGGGGAAGAGGATTAGCTCACCAGTAAAAACCATGATATGGAGTCGCTGGTTTTGAACATGGTTGGACAAGGTAAAAAATCAAACGACACCAGGTTAGAGCCCAGTGGGTTTATTTGTAAACACAAGGTTTCATTGCACTGCTCCTTCATCAGGTGTAAGAGAGAGGAACACCTTAAACACAGAAGTTATAAGGAAAAGATGAAAGGGTTGTACAACTTGTGCACATGAATTGTCCACACAACTGAGATGGCTCTTAAATACTTAATCAGTTAGAATGGGGATGCAAATTTGATTGATTATTATGCAAATCACAGAATTTATTTCGAGTCACTGCCTGGAGATACTTTCAGGTAAATGAAGTAACACTTGCGGTCAGACAATGTCTTCTAAGCGTGAGAACTTGATTGGACGCTGTCTGTGTCCTCACCTGGAGTCAGACTGGTTTTATTTACAAATTAGGAGTTTATAAAATATCACATTGACTGACTGAATACAAATTGTATGTTTTTGGAACAAAATAAAATGCATCTGCAAATACAAATGGTCAAATCCAAATTCTCCCCACAAATTTATATGTGCACACGTGTGTGTGTATGTGGGAGAGAGGGGAGCGTGTCTGTGTGAAGGGGGGAGAGAGAGAGAGACACTCTATGTACGTGAGAGACAGTGAGGGGGATTGTGTGTGTGAGTGCGGGAGTGAGAGAGAGAGGCTGTGTGTTCATGCGTGCATGTGACAGAGTGGAGTGTGCGTGTCAGCATGTGAGACAGGGATAGTGAGATTGTGTGGAGCGGATAGGGAGAGTATCCACAGTGTATGTAACGGGGAGAGTGAGAGTATGTGCTTGTCCAGGCGAAAACACAGACAGATAGAGCACATCCCTTTCCCCCCACACACACACACTCCGTGGCTTCAGAGCGTCACCTCTCTGCAGCATCTGCCCCATTTGGTGTCCATGTTACAGACCCAGCTACAGCAACTACAGTCCCCATGCTGCATCCAGTGTTGGGTCAGCAAATCCTCAGGTCTCCCTGAATGTGTGAGGCAGCTCACAGCACAACCTTCAGAAAACCATCCCCAGCCCCACCACTGATTGTTCAATAACAAGAGTCAGTCAGAAGCCCCACAGCTACAAGTTAGATGCCTGATCCTTAATAATTATACTCGAGGATTCTCCTCGTGTAACTGACTGCACGATTAACTGAGAGAGACAAACAGAGGCGTTCCGTGGGCAGGCCCATACCAAGTTTCAACCACTTGAGTCAGAGCTGCTGGAACACTCCTGCCAATGGAACACCACATGGGACACATCGGGAAGTGAACAACAGTCCGACACATACCATTTCAATGTTTCTGAGCTTCACCATGCCAGCACTCGATGCACGATGGAGTCGAAAACCAAGGCCAAGGAAAGATACAGAAAAAAAGCAAATAATTTATTAACTGATAACTTGCTGAAAATATGGATAAGGAGATGAGGGGATTGGGATAAGGGGATAAGGGAGACCAATGGTGGGTCCAATCCCAAGAACGCAAATATTGCCAGGTCCGCTACAATGGTCCATTGCCTCAAATTCTGATTCATCTTCACAGAACCAGCCCAGACACCATAAACTGGGGTAAGGTAACGGCTAATATGGAGAGCTGTGTCGGCCGTGCCAGTGGATTACTCGATAAACTGGATTATCTGCACAGCATGGGGAGCATTGCAAACCTTTGCCAGGATATTGCAACCCTCTACCTTCACCCTCTGCCTCCTACCTTTGAGCCAGCATTGCATCCACATGGATTTCATATGAACCAACCCTGATAAAAAGATGACCATGCACAATGTTATTCAATGCCTTACTGAAGTCCATATCGACAATGTACACCACTCTATCTCAATCTTTTTAGTCGCTTCTTCAAAGAAATCTCAGTCGTCAGTGAGACACAAGATTGCTTGCACAAAGACATGTTGACTATCCCTAATCAGTCATTACCTTTCAAAATGCGTGAAAATCCAATGACTCATAATCCCCTCCAACAATTTACCCACCACTGACGTCAGAATCACTAACTTTTCCTTATTACCCTTCTTAAATCCTTTAAGTAGTGGCACCACGTTAGCCAACCTCCAGTCTTCCGACACTTTACTTGTGGCTAATAATGATAGCAACGTGCCCAGCAATCACTTCCCTAGCTTCCCACAGAGTTCTAGCGTACATCTAATAAAATCCAGGAGATTTTCCTGCATTTGCATGTTTTAAGACCTCCAGCAGCTCCTCTGTAATACAGACACTTTCCAAGATGTCACTACTTTTTTCCCAATTTCTCTAGCTTCCATATCCTCCTGCACAGTAAACACTGATACAAAATATTCGTTTAGTACCACGCCCATTTCCTGTGGTTCTGCACATGGGCAGTTTTGCTGATCTTTAAGGATGTCCTATTCTCTCCACAGTTACTCTTTGTCCTTGACGTATTTGTAGAATTCCTTTGGATTCTTCTTAACTCTATTTGCCAAAGCTATCACATGTCCCCTTTTTATGCTCCAAATTTCCCACAAGTATACTCTTGTTGCCTTCCGACTCTTCTCGTGATTCACTTTAAATCAGGAATTAAGAGGATAATGATGACCATTCCGATTGATGGAGAAATCCATCTCGTTTACTGACACGCTTTAAGGAAACAAACTGCCAGTCTTACCTGGTCTGGCCTACACGTGACTCCAGGCACACAGCAATGTGGTTGACTGCCAACTGCCCTCTGGGCCATTAGGGATGGGTAATAGATGCTTGCCTAGCCAGGGACGCCCTCATCCCGTGAATGAATTAAGAAAACAATCCTCAATTCCTGCTGTCCATACCTGACATATGCTTCCCTTTTATCCGTGACCAGAACCTCAACTTCTCCAATCTTGCAGCATTCCTTACACGTACCAGCCTTACCCTTCACCGTAACAGGGCCATAATGTCTCTGTACTCCTGACATCTCATTTTTGAAGGCTTCCCACTTCCCAACTGACCCCCTTTTCTGCGAATATCTGTCCCAATCGTATTTGGAATATACTTCGTTAATATCATAAAAATTGGTTTTCAACAATTTCGAACTTTAAGTTTTAGACCTGGTTCTTCCTTTTCCATCTCTATTTTAAAACGAATAGAATTATGATGACTTGCCATAAAGTGCTCCCACACTGATACCAAAACCACCCCCTCCCCACTGTCTTAATTCCCAAGGGGAAGGTGACGTTTTGCTCCTTCTCTGTGATGGAGAGCATTGGTCAAGAAGCTGCAGTGTTGTAATTGGGATTGGGGTCAGCAGAGTCTTCGGCTCATTCATTTGAATCGAATAATAATTTGTCTCAATGCCATTTTCATTGAGTGTGACAGATGGATTATCTGCACAAGGTTGAGCTAGATTCCTCGTGTGATCGTATTGGCATCACCTCATTAACTACCCCACCCCACCCCATGGTGTCCCTCTCATTCAATACCAGCCTGATTCTCCCACCCATCAAAGTTGGAGGTAATCACCATCACCCGCATGCCCCTTGGTATTCCGTGATCTTTGGCACTGGCGCCATCTTTAAAAGGCCAATGGGCTCATGGTTGAGCTTTCTCAGGCTGGCACTGTCCTGCACAATTTATCCTGAACATGGCATATAAGGGGCAATTACACCATGGTTTGTTCACAGGGGCACGGAGGGGCTAGTGGATGGGCTAGTACAGAGGGGACCATTCTCTTCCCAGTGGGGGCCACACCACTAGACACAGCGAGCATGGTCTGGGCTTACCACCCAGCATGCAGCACCATCTCTCTCTCTCTCTCTCTCTTTCTTTCCTTTCTCCTATATCTCCCTCACTAATACCACTGGATGGATACAACGCTGTTGACTGACTCCCTCTGGACACGTCACGATTTCCCCCCTCCCCCACCTACATCAGCACTAACAGCAGAGTCACCCACTCTCACCCTCACTTCATCCTTCACCGTCTCCTATTCCAGGACAAACAGCTCGGAATAGGACACAAAGGGTGAAGTTGGGTTTCCCCAACCCACTCATTTACCTGTGTGTCTGTATTTGACTCTGTGGGTATCTATATGTGGGTGCAGGTCTGACAGTCTCTGTGGTGTTTAAAACGACACAATCTCTCCATCAGCTAGCCTCCTTACCCTGCTGCAATGACAGCAGCAGAGAGTGAAACCCTTCAAGAATTCAGTCAGGGAGGGAGAGACGGAAGCAGCTCACAGCACTATCCAAACTGACAACACCATCAACACGTACACCTTCCCCCAACGCCCTCCACCCCCCACCCCCACACACACTCACACACAATGCTGGTAGGTCGAGGGTTGTAAATATACTTAGATCTATCAGAATAGAAATGCTCGCTTCCGAGTGAAACATTTTGTCAGGAGATGAGATGGATTGATTTCTCATTCTGTGACTTGTAATGCTTAAAAATTATGTGAGAAAGTATTGAAAAGTCCCAGAATACGGCCAGTAATGTTGGTAATGACACAGGAACAACATTGTTTAGCATCAGACAAAACTGCTCTGTGCTTCCAAAGATATTATTTGAAAAATCAAACGGCCATGCAATTTGACAGATTCACAGCAGAGGATTTCTTATCTTCTCAGAGTTAAAAACAGTGACACCGATGCAGTGGTGTGGGTAGTCCAGCAGAGGGAGGTATTGTGTGAATCTAATCACAAAACTCAGAGGCGAGCACTGTTGCCTCCCAGCACCAGGCACCCGCACTCGTGTCCACTCTCAGGCGACTGTCTGTGTGGAGTTTCATATTCTCGCAGTGTCTGTGTGGGTTCCCTCTGGGTGTTCTGGTTTCCATCCACAGTCTAACATTGTGGATGTTAGGTGAATTAGACATGCTAAATTGTCCATTGTGCCGAGGGATGTGTAGGTTAGGGGCATTAGTCATGGGCAAGCGTAGGATAGCATTTGAACGAGTCTGGGTGGGTTACTCTTCGAAGGATCAGTGTGGACCTGTTGGGTCGAAGGGCCTGTTTCCACACTGGAGCGATTCGATGCACTCTATGAACAAAAGGGACAGACGGAGAGAGAAGAGGAGGAAGACTTTGATTCCAAGTTCAATCTATTTACTTCAAAAACAACTTTGCACAGAGATGCAGACAGAGGTACACACAAACTGAAATACTGACACTAACACACATAACACATGCCCACAGAGATACGCGCGTAGATATGGACATTTACACAAAAACGCACAAATATAACCCCATATAGAGGCACACACGATCTTTAATACAGAGATAAATACTTTTTTTTTAGAATAGTTGACTAGATTATATACAACGTGAAAACAGGCCCTATGGCCCAACAAGTCCACACTGACCTGCTGAAGCGCAACCCACACAGACCCATTCCCCTACATTTACTCCTTCATTTAACACTACCGGCAATTTGGCATGGCCAATTCACCTAACCTGCACATTGGTTTTGGATTGTAGGAGGAAACTGGAGCACCCGGAGGAAACCCACGCAGACACAAGGAGAATGTGCAGGGAAAATTAATTAATTTTTAGTTAATAAGTTATCATTGGTTAGTCGGAGAAGGCAGGAGAATGGGGTTCAGAAATACTTCAGCCGTGATCAAATATCATGGCAGAAAAGATTAGCTGAATGGCCTCATTCTGCTCCAGTGTTCATTGCTCATATGATCTTTCCTGGAATTGTCTTTCTATGAGGTCAATGGAGACTGAATTTGATATGTATTTGGTTTAGGAGAGTTAATGGGAATGTGGACAGGTTTGAGGGGCTGAGCGGTCGATATCTGTTTCTAATTGTCGAATCCTTATACAACAAAGAGTGGTGCTTGGTTTGAGGGGAACACATTTTGAGAATAAGGACCTTCCCATTTCAAACTGAGGCAGGGATGCTCCTTTCTCTTTAGGCTTGTGTAATCTGTGGTGTTCTCATCCCTGGGGAGCAGTGAAGACTGGATTACAGAAAACACTCAAGGTTCAGTTCCATAGAACTTTGATGAACTGGAGAATCCATGTTTATTGGGGACAGGAAAATTATGTTTATTTACAATCACATCAACAATGCACATTCCAAATGGTGCAGCAGGCTCAAGGGGCTGATTGGCCAGTTGCTGTTCCTAACACATGTGTTGTTCTTTCAAACACTCCGTACTGTTACAGAGGTAAAGAAAGATTCCATTCAGCCTGTCAGCATCATTATAATGAGACAGAAGGAGACCATTCTGTTCTCTAAGGATTTACGCATGAATAAACTGAAGTCATCATTCAACTCGCCAAGTACATAACACAGTGTAGGATGAGGCCATCCAACCTTTCTAGCCTGCTGCCCAGCAACAGGGGAAACCCAGTTAACTATCAGGGAATAAACATTCGGGATATTCAGGTTGTAAAGTTGTAACTGTGTTGGAGTTCCTCGGGGAGCAGTGTGAGATTATCAACTATTTAGAATCTATGCCAATGACGTGGATGAGAGGATTGATTGGCTTGGAGCTCAGTTAGCTCATTCACCAAGATAGTCATTTAACTGGACATGAAGACTCTGCAATGCATAGAGACGGGGAGGTTAGTGAGCAAAACCTTGGCAGAAAACAGCATAATGTGGGTTAAGAGAAATCAGTGCTGTGTTGAACAGAGAAAATAACAGTAACCCACTTAAATGGAGAGAAAATCACAGAACTCTGGTACAGAAGGATTAGTGCATTCCAGTAAATGAGCCACATAAACCTAGTCAGCAGATTCAGCCAATAATTAGAAAAGGGCATCGAATCTTGCTGTTTTATGCAAAAGCTATTGGGTATAATCATTAGGATGCATTACTGCATTTGTACGTGACAATTCTGAGACTACATCTGATATACTGTCTCTCGTAATGAACCCCTAAACTGAAACAAAAATATGCAATTGTTTTAGAAGCTATTCACTGATGTTTCACTTTACTCTTTGCTAGAATGAAGGCCTGATGGAATCATAATGTCATACAGCACGGAAACAGACCCTTCAGTCCAGCTTATCTGCACCGACCAGATATTCCAATCTGATGTAGTCATCTTTGCCAGCATTAGACCCATAATCCTCTAAACGGTTCTTATTCACATGCCCATTGCCTCTTAAATGTTATAATTGTAACAGCCTCCATCACTTTCACTGTCAGCTCATTCCGTTCACACACTACCCTCTTTACAGAAAGGTTACCCCTGCAGGAATCTTTGTAATCTTGCCACTCTTACCTTAAATCTATGCCCTCTGGTTTGGACTCCTCAGCCCTTGGAAAATAACCATATTCATGCCCCTCATGGCCTCTCCAAGGTCAGGGCACTTCAGGCCTGAGGATATGAGATGTTCACACTGAACCATAAAGGGCCCTGAGGAGAGCATACTGAACGTAGCTGAGGAATGAGAGAATAAAACTAAGGATTTAATTTAATAAAACAATATATGCATTTTAACACAGTACTTTGAAGAGATGAATTTATTATACAATAATTATGATGCCACACATAAAAGTATTTACAAATGATAAATTACAAATCAGTCCTAAATGGAGCAGGTAACAGGGATGGAGTATGCAATCAGGGGAATGTTTAACCAGACATTACATGGTTCACGTTGGTGTTCTGGTGACATTATTATATGTTTCCGCTCAGAGAGGAAGAAAATGTAACTTGTCTGAACAGCCACAGCCATTGATCCATCAATTTACTTGTTCGTCTCGACAGCAACATATAGAACATACAACATGGAACAATACAGCGCATAACAGGCCCTTTGGCCCTCAATGTTGGTCCGACCTGTGAACTATTCTCAGCTCGTCCCCCAACACGATCCCAAAATCACCCATGTGCTTCTCTAAGGATTGTTTAAATCTCCCTAATGTGGCTGAGTTGACTACATTAGCAGGTAGGGTATTCCATGCCCTTATCACTCTCTGCGTAAAGAACCTGCCTCTAACATCTGTCTTCAATCTATCACTCTTAAATTTGTAATTATGCCCCTTCGTACAAGCTGACATCATCATCCTAGGAAAAAGACTTTCACTGTCTCCCCTATCTAATCCTCTGATCATATTGTATGTCTCTATCAAACCCCCTCTCAGCCTTTCTACATAAGACCTTCCCTCCAGACCAGGCAACATCCTGATAAATCTCCTCTGCAACTTTTCCAATGAGTCCACATCCTTCATGCAATATCGGGACCAGAACTGTGCACAATATTCCAAGTGTGGTCTCACCAGCGTTTTGTATAATTGCAACATGACATTGTGACACCGGAACTCAATCGCTCGACAAATGAAACCTAACACACTGTATTCCTCTTTAAGAGAGAGCAGAAAATCTATCAGTCATCTTTACCACTCATGGAGGGTTCCTTTTGAGAATTCATTGGAATGTCCCCACTGCCAACAGAGAAGGGAATTCAGCCAAGTCCAACTGTTCCAGGAAGAATCCTATTGCCATCAGCATCTATGAGGCAGAATAACAATTGAGACCATCTCAATTTTCCTTTTGCCATGAAATTAACTATTATCTGGACAAAACTCTTCCAAACTAATATTCTGCAGAGTTTGTTTTTTTTCTCTGTTTACTTTCAGACGTATGTGTGTGTGTCTCTGATTTAAAGGAAAATAAAGAATGATACACATATCATCAATGTCCAAACTGTCTATCATTTTTCTTTCCATCGTTTCTTTGAATAACTTTGCTTTTGTTTTAAATAAATTATTTTTACAAATTTAAGAAACATGCCTGACATGTTCGGAACACTGTACCTGATCCAGTATGAGACGGATATCATTTACCATATCACACACTTGGTTACACTGATAATTTCTCGTGACAGATGGAGGAGTGGGACTAGAAACAAATACAATGACTCTCCAACCTCAGTAGGAGAAGGAGAAATTATCTAAGGACCGTTTGAGTTGGAATTGTCTTCCCCACAGGTCTGTGGCACCTGTGTGTTTGCATTTATTCAAAACTGTGTTAGATGGGCGATTTAGCATGGTCAATCCACCGAAAGTGTTTAGACTGTGGGAGGAATCTGGTGCACCTGGAGGAAACACTTTCAGACAGGGGGAGAATGTGAAAACTCAATACAAACAGTCTTGAGTGTGGAAGCAAGCCAGGCCCCTGGTACTGTGAGACAGCCGTGTTAACCACTGAGACACTATGCCACTTCCACCCCCTCCCCCCTAAACCCGGTCCATGGTACTGTGAGACAGTCATGCTAACCACTGACACACCATGGCACTCCCACCCTGCTCCCCCCAATGAATCCCTGTGCTAGGGAATACTGGGGAAAATGCAAATCTGTAATATAAACAGAAAACAGTGGCAAAACACTACAGATGAGCCAGTATCTGGAAAGAGAAGCAGAGTTAGAATATTAAGCCTGATATTACCCAATGTGGAAAAACTCATATTCGACTCAATAAGTTAAATCTGTTTCTGTCTGCTCCGGTTTTCCAGCACTTTCAACTTACTTAGTCTTTTGGACTGTGGATAATTGTCTGATCTGAAAGGGAACAGTGAAATTGCCATTTCTTTTGGCTCTCGAGTATTTGGTTGTGGCTTCTGAATGAAAATTTTTAAAGTATGAGAATGACTACCATTATGCATGATGAAAATGTTGAACTCAGTGGCACTGATATCACACAGTCAATCTTCTGTAAGTAACTAACTGAATTAACGATTCCAAATGTTATCAACGTCTTGTCATGCTCCTGATGTCACTGGCATCGCACTCATCCAGCAAGGTCTTACCTTTCCGAAACTTTAGAGTGTGCAAACATAAAATATCATGTGTTTATTTCTTTAACAGGACATATTCATCCAGGGTTTTGGAAGGCACTAGCAAGGGCAGAGTTTATTTGTCGTCCCCAGTAGCTCTGGAAAAGTCGCCAGAGAGCTACGTACTTGAACCTCTTCAATCCAAGTAATGCAAACCCACACAGAGCTGTTCCAAGATTTTTAGCAAATACTTGTGAAGGAAGAGCAAATTAGTTCCTTCGTCAGGATGCCATGCAACTTGGAAGATAACTTGCAGAGAGTGCTTTTTCCATTGTTCCCATTACCAGTGCAGAATGTTCTCTAATTACCATTAATCACAGTTTTGCTCAAGGTCCTTGATTCCACCCTCAGTCAAGTCCTGCTTCGATTGAAAGGGAAGTCACTCTGATCTCAACTCAAATTACATGGGAAGATCAGTAGAAAGAATAAGGAGCAAAAGCCAAGAACAATGTTTGTTAGAACAATGTCCTCACAATATTCAAAAGAAAATTTATACATTGCCTTCCGACTCTGTCAGAAGTTGTTTGTCCTTATGGTGATGAGGTCGTTTGGTTAAACATTGTGTCAGACGGACAGGAAGAAGCTCCAATCTGTACCAACAGTGAACAAAACTATCTGTTAACGGTGCATCAAACAGTGGCAAACATCCTATTGTCTGAAGCTATTTGACATTGATCACTCCAAACTCACCATTCACTAATGACCAGTAGTCGCACAGAAATCAACATCTTCTACTCTGACAGCAAAAAAGGGAAAGGGAGGGTCAGGGAAAGTGGGAGTGACAGGGGAAGTGGTATGTCATACAGTGCGAGAAGTGTGAAAGGAGATGGTCAGTGGCAGGGTATGTAGCATCAGAAGGGGCAATGTAAGGGAAGTAGGTGAGTAAGGAAAAAGTAGGAAGAGGGAGGAGGAGGTGTGGCAGAAGTCCCATCAGTGGCAGGGAAAAGCATGTAGTTGGAAAAGTGAGATTGATGTAAAATCCTTTGAAAATTAAGAAAAAAGTTCCTCATACTTCTTTTATTAACACTTGTTTCTTGATCATGTTGTACATTCACTCTGTATTTCTGTATCTCCATCAAGTGCAGACATTTTCTCTTTCCCCAATACATTATTGCAAAATGATGTCACTTGTTAAAACAATATTCAGAACTGGGGTGCTTGTTCTTTTAATTTGCTAGCAATTCAACGTAGAAATGAGAATGTGAATTCATCTGCTACAGTGTGTTAATAATACAGAATTTAATTTAATCTTTATCCTCATCCCTCTAGCTCTTTCAAACAAATTTAATGAATGAACCTGCGTCCATCCGACAGATGAAAAAAAAATCTTCAGCTCTGACTGAATGTTATCCAGAATAAGCTGCAGGCCCATATACAACGTTTCAGTGCACAGTGCGAAAGGCTCGTCCAAAACTAATGATATACAAGCCTTATGAATATTACATGCAGAGGTGCGGAGTGTAAAAGCAGAATTCAGCTCCATGTGCAAAATATTATTTATGGCTCTGTCATAAAAGACCTCAACCGCATCACGCTGACAATTCACCAAAATATGAAAACCTTGAGACTGGAATTGTCATTTCTTCCTCTGCAATAGATCTGTAGAACAGGAAGGAAATGAAGGTTTGTTTCTGATATTCATAAATGTTGATGATATGAATGTGGGATATGGGGTGTGTTGGAGGATGATAAACAATGTTGTGGATGATGCAATGATTAGCCGGATGGGTCACGGTGAGGAGGAACGTGTTAAATTACAGGAGGGTACAAACAGATTGTTCAGGGGACCAGATAAAAACTAACACTGAATTATGTGAGATGCTGCACTTTGGAAGAAGTAACAAGACAACAGAGAACTCAAACCATGAAGAAAGTCTAGTCTTGCTTTTGTAACAGAAAAGGGTAAGGAGTGAACCTGACAGAGGTGTATAAGAGCATGAGAGGTATGGGCAGAGTGAACAGACAACAGCAGTTCCCCTTAGTCAAAGGGTCAAAAACAAGGGTCACATGTTTAAAGTGAAAGAGAAGATATTGAGAGGGGAGTTGTGCAATATGTTTTGAATCTAGAGGATGGTCTGTGTCTAGAATGCATTGGCTTGGAGGATGGTTCAGGAAGGTAACTTCACAAAATTTATAAAGCATTTGCATTAGCACTGGGTGGTGCAGACTCGATGGGCCTTGTCTTTATATATGATTCCATGTGGTGGCAGCCATGAAAGCTCTGATACGTTCTGAAAAAGTAACCAAAGGTAACTTGTTGTCTTGTTCTGGCAAACCGTGCTCAGTAAGTGGCAAAATTACAAACGAGCCTCATCCCATGGATTATCAGCATTTACTAGCCTCGGACAGCCCAGCCATCTCTGAAATAATCCATGTTAATTCACATGCTCAGTGCAAGAATCCTCCAACGACAGCGCCAACATTATTCCAGCTGTTTGACATCATTATTTTAAGAACACCAATAACATAGAAACAGACTTCCCTTCATTATTATAAAGACTGGGAGCTGTAAGGTTGCTATTTCTCAGAAAAATAATAAATTGCATCCTATATGTTCGCTGTGACAATGAGTCCATTTTCCTGTTTTCCTGCGAGCTGTTCATCACAGCATGACGGCTTGCGTAACACTCCATCCACCACCAGTAATATTTACTCCCAGTTAAACCAGCACATGAGATGCACTGCTGATACTCCATCCTACCACCCACTTGGATGGACCAACATCAACTGGGACTGAAACGTCTCAAGGGCAATTAATGCTGGTCAAGCTCCATTAAAATCCCAAAGCAATTGGAAAGACAATCGGATTTTCTATCATTATTGAAAAAAGTAGTGAGTTTTATTGATCTGATGAGCTTGCTGCTCTCTTTATAGCTGTGTTATCTGCGTCCATGAAACGATTTTGTGCATATATTAAAAGAACAATAAACACACTCAGATCACAGATAATACAAGGCAATGCAACATTTAGTAAAAACTGCCAGGGCATAGTAGGCTATAGGTCTTCAGGTAACTGGGAATCTTATCCGTTAGTGTTTTCTGGCTGGCATTGATGAGTTGGGCTGAAGGGTAGATTTATATGCTGTATGACTATCACTTTCATTTTTGAAAACAGGAAATTTATTCTCACTATTTCTATAGCTTCAAATTGCATCAAATGGTGAGGAATAAAATCTGCAAGGTCACACAGCACACTGACTCGAAGCTATATCATTCTCCATTCACTATCAAATGGTTCAGAACCCCGTTTCTCTCTTTGTAACATACCTGCTAGTGTCCCTGCACCACTATAATCCCTGGGGTTTATTACCATATACTGAATAGAAATTACATATATGCAACTGAATGCTGGCCTTGCTAATGAAACTCACCTCACAAGAAAAACTGAAAGGAATGTGCAGAATTAAAGTTATCCATTCGACCCAATCTGAGATCGAAAGCAGTTTCAAGGCAGACCTTTACTTTGCGCTATGCTCCTGACCTTTCTCCAGAACCATAAAATTTCGCTGAGTGCTTTTGAGTGCTGTTAAAAAGTCACATATGGAAAGCTGTGCCCAATAATCTGAAAGGAACAGTCTTCATGCTCATGAGAATCATCTCATAATTTTTTAGTATCTAAAGACAATATAAATGCAGAAACCAGCTTCAGGAGTAAGTCACCAATAGAGGTCCGTCATGCAATAAGATATTGGATGAGCTGATTGTGATCTCAATTACACAGTCGTAGAGTCATAGAGATGTAAAGCATGGAAACAGACCTTTCAGTCCAACCCGTCCATGCTGACCAGATATCCCAAACCAATCTAATCCAACCTGCCAGCACCCGGCCCATATCCCTCCAAACCTTTCCTACTCATACACCCATCCAAATGCCTCTTAAATGTTGCAATTGCACAAGCCTCCACCACTTCCTATGGCAGCTCATTCTATACAT
Source organism: Chiloscyllium punctatum (assembly GCF_047496795.1). Lineage (NCBI taxonomy): Eukaryota > Metazoa > Chordata > Chondrichthyes > Orectolobiformes > Hemiscylliidae > Chiloscyllium > Chiloscyllium punctatum. The sequence goes on along the minus strand of NC_092769.1, from coordinate 39,759,068 downwards.
GCACCACCCTCTGCGCGAAAACGTTGCCCCTTAGATCTCTTTAATATCTTTCACCTCTCAACCTAAATCTGTGCCCTCTAATTCTGGACTCTCCGACCCAGGGAAAAGACATTGCCTATTTACCTTATCAGTGCCCCTCATAATTTTGTAAACCTCTATAAGGTAACCCCTCAGCCTCTGACGCTCCAGGGAAAACAGTCCCAGCCTGTTCAGCCTCTCCCGATAGCTCAAATCCTCCAACCCTGGCAACATCCTTCTAAATCTTTTCTGAACCCTTTCACATTTCACAACATCTTTCCGATAGGTAGGAGACCAGAATTACACACAATATTCCAACAGTGGCCTAACCATTGTCCTTTAAAGCCGCAACATGACCTCCCCACTCCTGTACTCAATGCACTGACCAATAAAGGAAAGCATATCAAACGCTTTCTTCACTATCCTATCTACCTTGCAAGGAACTATGAACCTGCACTCCAAGGTCTCTTTGTTCAGCAACATTCCATTAAGTGTATAAATCCTGTTAAGATTTGCTTTCCGAAAACGCAGCACCTCGCATTTTTCTGAATTAAACTCCATCTGCCACTTCACAGCCCATTCGTCCATCTGGTCCAGATCCTGTTGTAATCTGTGATAACCCACTTCGCTGTCCACTACACGTACGAAGTCTCCCTCTTATTCCTCCTTTGCCCTTACAATGTTAGTGCATCGTTCTTAGTCAGGAATCTGCCTGCCTCTGCCTTAGGAACATTCAATGTTTTATCCTCCATTGCTATCTGGGAAGAGAGTTCACAAATACACGACACTTTGAGAGAATTAAAACAACCACCATCTTCTTCACTGAGATAGTCTTCAGTTGTATAGCCAGCCCACTCCTGGTCATCTCTCACATAAGCTGAAATATTGTTTTAGAATTCAACTTGAAAAGACTACTTGGAATTTTTGGCCTTACCAAGATCACATGTTGTTCACCTAAACTCCAGCCGATCCAGAGTCAGTCGGTTCAAGATTTCCTCCTGAAATAAATGATTCACACAGGAGTCAGTTGAATGAATTTTTTCTGGACTGATTTGCATGTCAGTATGACCATTGTTCGATCGATGTTGTCTTGCCGCTACTCTGCAAAACTGGAGAAAATCTTCCCTAATTTTGCATGTATTCTGTTGCAGAAAGTTTCTACATTTATCTTACCTGCCTCAAAGCTTTTTACACACATAAAGGTTTTATTATGTCATCCAGGTGCCCGATTCCTCTTTGCCTCAAGCCAATTTCTCCATTGAAATAATACACTGCCTTTCAATTCAACCGGCCAATATCTTTGAGCGCATAGACAATATTTCCTACAATACTCCATACAACAATATTTTTCTGTTCACTTGACCCACCTTAATCTCTTTATAGTTTCAAATCCTCTTCATATCTTGCTTTTCTAACAGTTTCAAAAGTCTGTATTCCTCCCTAATACAGACAGAATATTTGGCCAAAGAAATAGATTGTGGCCACTTTCCAATGTAATTGACAATGTAATATTTTAATCAATGTCTAAACTATGAATTTTTGACAATGGTAAAGTGTTTTGCAGTCACTTCACTCAGTTCCCAAAACTCAAAGTAGGGACAAATGATGTGGAATGTGTGTGGATAGAATGGAGGAATGGCAAAGCTGAATAAAAAAAAACATATTTGGAGTTATATACAGGTCTACAAATCGTAGTCAGGAGCTGGGGCAGTGGACACATCAGGAGGTAGAAAAGACGTGTAGAAAATGCAAAGTTATAATGATTAGGAGGATTTCGATATACAGCTGGACTGGGAAAATCAGGTTGGTAGTGCTTTGTAAGAAAAGGAATTTGTGGAGTGCCGATAAGATGGGTTTTTTAAGCAGCTAATGTTGCAGGGAACAATCGAACGGGCAAGACTGGATTTAGTGTTGAGCAATGAGGCAACCTTGATAAGGGAGCTTAAGGTAAAGTAAACTTTATGAGGCAGTGGTCATAATATCATTGAACCTACTGTTCAATTTGACAGGAAGTAGATAGAAGTGTTAACAATATTACCAATTGAGTTAAAGCAAATACAAAGGCCTGAGGAAAGAACTGGGTTGAATTGATTGGGAGAGTAGGCTAGCAGGAAAGACAGTGGAACAGGAATGGCTGGAGTTTCTGTGAGTAATTCAGGAGGCACAGTAGAGATTCATTCCAAGGAAAAAGAAGCATGTAAAGGGAGGATGAGGCAACAATGGTTGACTGGGGAAATCAGGGTTAGCGTAAAAGCAAAAGAGAAATCAGATAACATGGCAAATGGCAGTGGGAAACCAGAGGAGTTGGAAGCTTACAAATACCACCAGAGGGCAACAAAATAAGAAATATGAGGAAGAAGATTAAATATGAGGGTAAACTAGCCAGTAATATAAAATGCTAAGAGTTTCTTTAAATAGATAAAGTGCAATAGAGAGGCAGAAATAAATATTGGGACGCGGAATACGACGCTGGCGATATAGTAATGGGGAACAAATAATGGCTGAGAAACTGAACATTTATTTCACGTCAGTTTTAACAGTGAAAACACGGATGGTATCACAGAAATTCAAGATAGCGAGGGGACAGTGGAGAAATTGCTCGAAAAACTAAATGGGGAAATAAACTGGACTAGATGGACGATATCCCAGGGTTGCAAGGGAGATAGCTGAAGAAATGAACGAGACATTTGTGGTGATCATTCTGGAATTTCTAGAATCAGGGAGAAGCTCACAATACTAGAAAGTTGCTTACATGACACCCTCTTTAAAAAGGAAGAAAGCAAAAGGCTGAAAGTGTCAGAACAATTAGCCTAACCTCAGTCGTGTGGAAGATCCTGGAATCCATTGTGAAGGATGAGAATTTTAATACTTTCAAGTGAATTGTAAAATTGGGCAAAGTCAGTATGGTGCCATCAATGCGAGGTCATACCTCATAAATCTGTAAGAGTTATTTGAGGGTGTAACAAGAAAGTGAGTCAAAGGTAAGCCAGTGGATGTTATCCACCTGGACTTCAAGGAGGACTTTGACAAGGTGCCGCACAGGATGCTGCTTAGTAAAATAAGGGCCCATTTTGTTCGAGGCAAGATACTAGTGTCTGCAGAAGCTTGGCTGTATGGCAGCAAGTAGAGAGTGGGGATAAAAGGGTCCTTCTCAGGATAGCAGCTGATGACAACCAGTGTTCCACAAGGCTCAGTGTTGGGACCGCAACTTTTTACGTTGTGCATTAACGATCTACATGAAGGTACTGAGAGTATTCTGGCTTGGCTTTTAGATGATACAAAGGTAGGTAGAATGACAGGTAGCATTGAGGAGGCAGGGACGCTGCAGAAGGATTGAGACAGGATAGGAGAGTGGGCAAAGAAGTGGCAGATGGATTACATCTTGGGAAAGCGTGAGGTGATGGGAGGGAAAGAGGCATGGACTATTTTATAAATGGAGAGAAAATTCAGAAGTCTGAAGTGCAAAGAGAGCTGCGAGTTCTCATACAGGATTGTCTCAAGGTAAACCTGCAGGTTGAGTAAACAGTTAGGAAGGTGTTGTATCTGCTGCACAGTATGTTTAAAGTCTTCTATTCAGCAAAAGAACTGACTCAACTCTTACAAACAACTATATTTGTTTATTGAGCACAATCAATGTTAGTACAATACAGTTTGCTATAAAGTTATGAAAAATACTACAAACTGATTTAGCTGAACTTTGGCTGATTGTGTACCACCACATTAGAAATTGGCCAGGATCCACGTGGTGATGCCTTCTTATTCTTCTGATGGTTTTGGTGTTGTCTTCTTTATCAGTGGTTATTCTCCAGTTACTGCACTCTATGGGGATTTGAGGTGATTGTAATCCTTCCAAGTCTTGAAGCCCTTGGGAAGGTATAGAGGATCTTCCAATGAAATGATCAAGTTCATTTACCCAGATCAATCAATCCCAACGAAGGGCTGGCACATTGATGGCCCAAGGGTGACATTTCATTGTCCCATTAAAGTCCATCTTCAGGTGGGTATTGCAGGGTCTGTTGCTGTCAGGTTTGTTTGCAAACCGTCCGTGGGGAGCTGTAGCCTGGCTGGATTCTGCAGCTATGGATTAGCGCAAAGAGTTTCCTGAAGATTGGGATCCATTCCCCATCATGCTTTAATCATTGTTCATTTTTGTAACTCCATGGTAAGTTTATTAATGTCCACTATACGTTCATTGTTTCGAGTGGCCTATCCGGTCAGAAAGACAAAGTGATGACATTTCGTTTGAGAAGACTTGAATATTAAAGCAGGAATGGATTTCTGAGGCTTTACAAGGCTCTGATCAGACCGTATTGGGGTATTTTGTTTTAGCATCATTTAAGATTTACCTAGACAGACACATGAATGGGCAGGAAGCAAAGGGATGCAGGTTCTTAGAAAATAGGCGGCAGTTTTAAACAGAGGTTCTGGATAGGTGTCGGCTTAGCAGGATGAAGGGCCTGCTTCTGTGCTAGAATGTTCTTTATTCTTCATTCTTTATTATTCATTCTAAAAATGGCAAGTTTTCGACATATTGTTTGCTCCAATTTAATGACATAAACCATTTATTATTTGACAGTGCGTGCTAAATTATTGTCATTTCTAAATTTGAGTCATAGAGTCATAGAGATGGACAGCACAAAAACAGACCCTTTGGTCCAACCCGTCAATGCCTATCAGATATCCCTACCCAATTGAATCCTACCTGCCCACACCCGCCCATATCTCTCCAAACCCTTCATACCATATACCAATCCAGTTGCCTTTTAAATGTTGCAATTGTACTAGCCTCCAACATTTGCTCTGGCAGCTCATTCCATACAAGTATCACCCTCTGCAGAAAAACGTTTCCCCTTAGGTCTCTTTTATATCTTTCCCTCTCACCCTAAACCGATGTCCTCTAGTTCTGGACTCCCACACACCAGGGAGAACACCTTGTCTATTTACCATATCCGTACCCCTCATGATGTTCATGATTTGGAGATGGCGGTGTTGGACTGGGGTGGACAAAGTTAAAGATCACACAACACCGGGTTATAGTCCAACAGGTTTAATTGGAAGCACACTAGCTTTCAGAGCGATGCTCCTTCATCAGGTGATATTAGAGGGCTCAATCGCAATACAGAATTTATAACAAAAATTTACAGTGTGATGTAACTGAAATTATACATTGAAAAATTGATTGTCTGTTAAGCCTTTCATCTGTTAGAATACAGTGATAGTTTCACTTCTTTCATGTGTAAATCATGTTCTTCGTGACCTGCATCACATTATCAATGAGGATGAGCACCTCACCAAGACCTTCCCCACACCTCCACTACTTGCCTTTAAACAACCGCCAAACCTCAAACAGATCATTGTTCATAGCAAACTGTTCTGCTCTCAGGACAACTCCATACAACCCTGTCACGATGGACGCTGCAAGAAGTGTTGGATTGTTAGATTGTGGACATAAATACCACTATTACGCGTGGGAAAACCTCCTACCTTGTGCATGGCAGGTACTCGTGTAACTCAGCCAACGTTGTCTATCTTATACGTTGCAGGCAAGGATGCCCTGAGTCACGGTACATTGGGGAAACCGAGCAAAGGCTATGACAACGCATGAATGGGCACTGCACAACAATCAACAGACAGGAGGGTTCCCTCTCAGTTGGGGAACACTTCAGTCGTCCAGTTCATTCAGCCTCGGACCATCGGGTGACCATCCTCGAAGGTGGATTTCGGGACAGGCAGCAGAGAAATGTGACCGAGCAGAGGGTGATAGCTAAGTTCGGTACCTATGGGGAGGGCCTCAACCGGGACCTTGGGTTCATGTCACATTACAGGTGATCACCATTGCACTACACACACACACACACACACACACACACACACACACGGACACAGGTACACACAGACGTGCACACAGACACCCACACACACCCTTACAGACACACACTCCCACACTCACACATGTACCCCCTCACAGACCTAAGACACTCTGCACTCACTACACACACACACACACACACACTTTCTCACACTCACAAACCCCACCCCAGACAGAGACACACAAAAACCCACATGCACACATGTATTTTGTGGGATGAATTTGTACTTGCAGAGCAACATTGTACTTTGCTCAAAAACTGCATGCATTTATGTAAAACTCTGTTATCTCACTTTTTAAGATTAGAATCGATCTAAACACCATGGCATAGACAGAACACAGGGGGCCAACACCTTCAACATATTGTCTAGCTATCACCATTGTTAACAGCTAACCCAAGAATGCAACTTAATAAAAAAAAATGTTTCGTGATTTACACATGAAAGAAGTGAAACTATCACTGTATTCCATCAGATGAAAGGCTTAACAGATAATCAATTTTTCAATGCATAATTTGAGTTACATCACACTGTAAATTTGTGCATTCAATTCTGTGTTACGATCGAGCCCTCCACTATCACCTGATGAAGGAGCGTCGCTCCGAAAGCTAATGTGCTTCCAATTAAACCTGTTGGACTATAACCTGGTGTTGTGTGATTTTTAACCTCATGATTTTATAACCCTCGATAAGGTCACCCCTCAGCCTCCGAAGCTTCAGGGAAACAGCCCTAGCCTATTCAGCGTCCCCCTACAGCTCAAATGCTCCAACCATGGCGACATCCTTGTAAATCGTTTCTGAAACCTGTCAAGTTTCACAACTTCTTCTGATAGGAAGAAGACCAGAATTGCACACAATATTCCAAAAGTGGCCGAACCAATGTCCTGTACAGCCTCAACATGACCTCCCAACGCCTTTTCTGAATACTCTGACCAATAAAGCATATCAAACGCCTTCTTCACTATCTTATCTATGGGCGACTCTACTTTCAAGGAACAATGAAACTGCACTCCAAGGTCTCTTTGTTCAGCAACACACCCAAGGACCTCACTGTTAAGAGTATGACTCCTGCTAAGATTTGCTCTCCCAAAATGCAACACCTCGCATTTATGTAAATTAACTCCATCTGCCACTCCTAAGCCCATTGGCCCATCTGATCAATATCCTGTTGCAAACCAAGGTAAGCTTCTTCGCTGTCCACTACACCTCCAATTTTGGTGTCATCTGCAAATTTACTACTATACTTCTTATGCTCACATTCAAATCATTCATATAAATGCTGAAACGTAGGGGACCCGCACTGATCCTTGTGGCACTCCGCTGGTCACAGACCTCCAGTTTGAATGACAACTCTCCACCGCCATCCTCTGTCTTCTACCTTTAAACCAGTTCTGTATCCAAATGGCTAGTCCTCGTTGCATTACATGACAGCTAAACTGGCTAACCAGTCTCCCATGGGGAGCCTTGTCAAAAGCCTTACTGAAGTTCAAATACATCACGTCCACCATTCTGCCCTCATCAATCATCATTGTTACTTCTGCAAAAAAACTCAATCAAGTTTGTGAGACATGATTTTCCACTCACAAAGCCATGTTGACTATACCTAATCAGACCTTGCCTTTGCACATACTTGTACATACTGTCCCTCAGGGTTCCCTCCAACAACTTGCTCACCAGCACTGTCAGTCTCACTGGTCTATAGTTCCTGGTGTGTCCTTACACAGAACATAACAACCTTCCTCCAATCACCATAAAATTACGCCCCTTGTTGGAAAGACTCTGGCTATCCAATCTTTGTCTCTCAACATCGCGTACACCTCTATCAAGTCAGCTCTCTCTTCGCTCCAGGGAGAAAAGTCCTAGCTCCCTCAAACGTTCTTCTTCAGACATGTCCTCCACTCTTGGCAACATCCTGGTAAATCTGTTCGGCACACTCTCTGAGGCTTCCCCATGTTTCCTATTATGAGGCAACCAGAACTGAACACAATATTCCAACTGTGTTTGAACCACAGCTTTATAGAACTAAGCATTAACCTCGCTGCTCTTAAATTCAACCCCTGAACATGAAAGCCAACACACCATACACCTTCTTAACAACTCTATCAACTTGGGTGGCAACTTTGTGAGATCTATTGACATGTACCCCAAGGTACCTTTTTTCCTCCACATTGCCAATAATTCTACCTTTAACCCTATATTTTGTATGCAAATGCAACTTTCCAAAATAAATCACTTCACACTTTTTAAGTTTGAACTCTATCTGCCACTTAGCAGCCCTGCTCTGCATCCTGTCAAAGTCCTGCTGCAACCTACAGCAGCCCTCCACACTATACACAACTCCACCAACCTTCATGTCATCCGTAAACTTACTAACGCACCATTGCACTTCCTCAGCAAAGTCATTTATAAAAATCACAAAGAGCATAGGCCCCAGAGCCGATCCCTGTGGAACACCATTGGTGAGCTCTAGGCTGAAAACTTTCCATCAGCTACCATCCTCTCCCTCCTATGGGCCAGCCACGCCTGTGTCCAGACAGCCAAATTTCCCTACGTCCCATGCCTTCTGAATGAGACTACATTGGGGGAATCTTATGCTTTTCTAAAATTCTTGTTCACCACATCTACTGGTCTACCTTCATCAACATTTATTTTCACATATTGAAAGAATTCAATAAGATTTGTGAGGCATGACCTGCTCCTCAAAAAAACATGCTGACTATCGCTGATCAAACTATCGTTTTCTATGGAATGGTAAATCCTGCCTCTCAGAATAGTATCCAATACTTTGCCCACCACTGGTGTAAGACTGACTGTTCTATCATTCCCATGGTTATCCCTATTCCCTTCCCTGAACAAGGGAATAACATTTGCCACTCTCTTATTATCTGGCACTACCCCAGTTGATCGCGAGGATGCAAAGATTATCACCAAAGGCACATTAATCTCTTCCATCATTTCCTGGAGTAACCTAGGGTATACCCCATCTGACCCAGGGGTTTAGCTATCATTATGTTTGTACTTCAATCAGTCTGTACTTCCCCTCAACTTGTCTACACACTGTCCAACCAACTGATTGACTGCTTTCCATTTCAGTGCCACATGCAGTGCTGCCTTCCTAAGCAAGTACGGTTCCCGACGTCCTGCGAATCATGGAATCAAAGAAAAAGGAATGCACCAATCCCTTCCTGACAAAGAGCTCAATACAGAGATAGGAAAGCAAGGCTGGAGATGTTACAGAGATAGCAAAGCAAGGCTGGAGATGTTACAGAGATAGCAAAGCAAGGCTGGAGATGTTACAGAGATAGCAAAGCAAGGCTGGAGATGTTACAGAGAGAGGAAAGCAAGGCTGGAGATGTTACAGAGAGAGGAAAGCAAGTTTGCATATGTTACAGAGAGAGGAAAGCAAGGCTGGAGATGTTACAGAGAGTGGAAAGCAAGGCCAGAGATATTACAGAGAGAGGAAAGCAAGGCTGGAGATGTTACAGAGATAGCAAAGCAAGACTGGAGATGTGACATAGAGAGGAAAGCAAGTTTGCAGATGTTACAGAGAGAGGAAAGCAGGCTGGAGATGTTACAGAGAGAGGAAAGCAAGGCTGGAGATTTTACAGAGATAGCAAAGCAAGACTGGAGATGTGACATAGAGAGGAAAGCAAGGCTGGAGATGTTACAGAGAGAGGAAAGCAAGGCTGGAGATGTTACAGAGATAGCAAAGCAAGGCTGGAGATGTTACAGAGATAGCAAAGCAAGACTGGAGAAGTTCCATGATAGGAAAGCAAGGCTGGAAATTTAACAGAGATAGGAAAGCAAGGTGCAAGATGTTACAGAGAAAGGAAAGCAAGACTGGAGGTATTACAGAAATAGTGTGGCCTGTGCATGCTATGATAGATAAGTGAGATATTTTTGAACTCATTCACAGGATATGGGGAATGGTGAAGCAGCTGGAGTTTAGAGAGATAGGGAGGGGTGTAGGGGCTGGCGGAGTTTACAGCGATAGGTGGGGCTATAGTATGATATACAGATTGTAGTGATATGGAGGGTTACTGATATCCATATCGATGTCGCAGCTGGAGGGAGATGACAGGGAAAGATACAGAGATACACATAGATAGTTTAAAGATGGAATTGTGCAATGCCTTAATAGAGAAAATATTGTAGAAATCTGTGGAATAGACAAGGCACTGGGAGGAACTGAATAAGTGAGACTTTGGACTGTCCAATCACAAGAGTCATAGAGTGGGTGTCATACAGCACAGAAGAGGCCCTTCGATTGATAGTGATAGAAAAGTAAAAGCCATGCAGACATTAGAAATCCCTCCTTCCTAACGTCTGGGGGCTAGGGCTAAATTTGGGAGAGGCGTTTTACAGACTCCTCAAGCAACAATTTGACATAACGAAGCCTCACGTGTCAGATCAAACACAGACACGGAAACCTCCTGCTGACTCCCTTCCTTCAGCTGATGGATCAGTGTCCATCTGCATTGAACAGAGTGAATGAGCTGGAGAATGTATACTGGGTGGGCTATTTCAAAATCACCACCAAGAGGGGCTCAGCAGCAGCATTCCTGATCGAGATGGGCATGTCCAAAAGTACATAGCTGCGAGACTGGGTCTGCACCAGGTGGGGAGGGAACGACTGACAGGGAGAAACACACTTGACCTCATCTTCACCACGGCTGCAGAGACATTGATCGATGGCCATATTGGGAACAATGACTACCGCACACAGCATTTCTGGAGACAGACTCATTGTGTGTGTGTGTGTGTGTGTGTCTATATACATGAGCGCACATGTGAGAGATACTATGCCCATGCTAAACGGGACAGATTTCGAAGAGATCTAGAACTCAGCACTGGCCTGCATGAGGTGATTCGGGTCATTACCAACAGCAGCAGAATAGTACTCCAGCACAATTTCCACTTCACTACCTGGCATATGGTCCACTTTATCCTGACCATCAGGCCAGAGGATAAACCCTTGTTGAATGAAGAATACAGGAGGGCTGGCCAAGAGCAACACTAGGTACACCTCAAAATGAGGTAACGTTACCAAACAGGACCACTTACTCACCAAATAGCATAAACAGCTAGTGACAGACAGATCTAACCAACAAATCTGACCTAATCTCCGCAGTCCTGTCACATGCAGTCAGGTTAAATGGTGGTGTCAATCAAACAACTCACTGGAGGAGGAGGATCCCCACATATCACCTTCCTCAGTGACCGAAGAACCCAACACAACAATAGAAAAGCTAAGGCTAAAATGACCAGAACAGTGTTCAGACGAAGTATCGATAGGATGATCTATTTTAGTCTCCTCCAGCTGGCAGTCTTCAGCTAATTCGATTCACAGTGTGTGGTAATTCCAAACGGCTGGAGGGATGGGGAATCAAAGTCTGTGGGCCCTGAGAACATTACATTCAAGCAGTTCCTGCAGGGATACAGCACTGGCATCAACCTGTCAATGTGGGAAACTGTCCGGGTATGTCCTTTACACACACAGACAAACCATCAGACAATCATTGACTGCCCCATTGCTCTCATCTCTATCATTATTAAAGGGATGGAAGATGTCACCCACAGTGGGATCAAGCAACATTTCCTCAGCACCAACCAGCTCACTGAAGCTCAGATTGGGCTCTCAACCCTCGGGCTCATTGAAGCCTTGGTTTAACGATGTACAACAAGAGACCACGCAGCTGAATTCTCGAGGTGAGGCAACAGTGACTGCACTTAACATCATCATAACTACATTTGACCAAGTGTCATATCCAGGATTAACTGCAAAACTGGAGCAAATAGGAATCATTTGCACTGGCTGAAGTTATACCTGGTACAAAGGAAGGTGGTTGGGGTTGGAGTTGGAGGAGAGCAGCCATCTCAGCTCCAGGACAGCTCCGCAGCAGTTTCCCTGTGTTGATGATTGAGTTAGCCTGTAGATAAGAAATAGAAAATAAGGTACCATACTCTTCCAGCATGATAGGGTTGCTCTCTCGTTAGACAAAGATGACTGGGGTAGTTTAACTGGACATTCATTATGCCTCAAGTAAGGGAGATGTTGGGTTGGACAGCCCTTTTCAGTCACCTCAGTCAGTGCAGCATTGAACCCACAGTGTTAGTATTAACCTGCATTACAAACTAGCCGTCCAACTGATTGACCTAACCAAGTCCTCACTCAGCTCCTTGGGTTAGATATTGTAATATTATTCCATTCAGATATGTTGTTAGACACCTCTGGAGCAGGTGGAACTAGAAGCAAGCTTCCTAACTCAGAGAGAGGGACAGCATCAGTGAGCAGTAAGAGTGCTCTCTGCCCTAGGCCCAATAATTTTCAGCTGCTTCATAAATGGCTGAAAAATCACAAGTGGGGATGTTTGCCAATGATTATGCAATGTTCAACACCATTCGTGATTTACTCACATACTGAAGCAGTCCTTATCCAAATGGAACATGACCTGGAAAAATGACAATACCATTTCCATTACTCGTGTGCCAGACAACGATTACTTCTAACAATGGAAAATTGAACCACATCCACTAACGTTTAATGCCACCACCATCACTGAACACACAAAATGCAATATCGTTGAGATTACCGTTAACCTGAACTGGACTGACCATATGATTTCATTATCCATTTCTGTGAAGGGCTTATGCTGAAGCATTGACTCTCCTGTACCTCAGATGCTGCCTGACCTGTTTTTCCTTTTCCAGCGCCACTTTTTGACGCATATTGGCTACAAGAATGTGTCAGGGGCTCGAAATTCTGCAGGAATTACTCACCCCAAAATTTCCGAAAGCCTGTCCCCTATTGCTAAGACACATGTTGAATGTGTGTGTGATTGAATACTTCCATTTGCCGGGTGAGTGCAGCTTCACCCCTCATCCACTGACACTCAGTAGCAGCAATACCTGCCATCCACAAGGTGCTGTGCAGAAATTTACCATGGCTCCTTACAACGTACCTCTGAACCCCCGACCATCGAAAAGGACAAGGGAAGCTGATACACGGGACCTGCACCATGTTCGCTTCTGTTCCAAGCCATCTACCATCCTGATTGGGAAGCATATTGCCATTCCTTCAGTGTCACTGTTTCAAGTTCCCTATCTATCAATAAATGCCGTTCCAATCACATTTCATGAATAAATTAACATATAAAAAAAATTTCTAGACCTGTTCAATGGTGGGTTTTGTGAGTTCAGGCTGTTTGGTCCAGACAGTACCTTGCTTGTTGTGAACAGCTGAAGGGATATGATGTTTTGAAACAATCTGTCAGTCTCTCAGAGGCATGGCCTACATACTGAGCACCACAGACACGGCATTGTCATCCCACATTACTGAGCTCTGAGATAGACAGAAGCAACTGAAAACGTACTCATATTTGACTGGAACATGTTTAAACACAGTGATATTGTTGCCACGAAAATGATTATGAGTAAATATTAGCAGGGAGAAAGTGAGGACTGGAGATACTGGAGATAAGAGTCAAAAAGTGTGGTTCTGAAAAAAAAAACCTCAGATGTTCAGGCAGCATCTGAGGAGCAGGAGAATCGACTATTAGTTAACAATATTAATACAAGGGAAAATAATTGTATATTTTCAAAGTCCTTCTACTTAATAACAATTTGGTCTTGGGTGTGGCAATGAGACTCATCATTTCAATTTACTGTGAGTTTTCATCACATTGTTGTTATAACAGTGTATTGAATAAATGGTTGTATTTTGTGCTTATTGGACAATCTAAAAGTTGGTATTATGAAAGGCTATCGGACCTTCAGGAAAGAGACTTTACTCAATGGCTGTTAATGGTGAGAACAATGCTGCAAACACTTACACAGAAATAACCAGCTCAAGTAAAACACAAGGTCATTGGGCTGGGATCACACTGGCCATCAATGGAGCTGCACAATTCTGTTTCGATACTGACATTGTGGAGCTAACATACACTGGATATGGTTTATGAGGGATTCAATGTCAGATGCCATGTGCTGCAGGAGTCCATCACCTTTATAACACAGTCCTTCAGGATCGGGTCCAAGGTACAGAATTACAGAGTTTAGGTGGCACACAAGAAGAGATATACTTGCAAGACATGGCTGTTTACAGGTCGTTGTTATAAATATTGAACTGCATCTAGACCAGCGCCATGTGCTAGTCCATTGACCAGTCTGAACCACACACATCTCCCTGTTGTTCAGTTATGTCTCTAACCAGTCTATTGTGAGGGATTGTGCGAGTAACTGCCCAGCTCCAGTTTGGGAGCTCTCTGGACAGAGTTTGGAGATGGCCAGTGTTTTGGAGGTCGTGGTGAGGCCCAATAACACTGTCTGAATTCAGGCTTTTCCTCAAAGTCATTTTCAACAGCTTTGCTGCCTGCGAGATGGTGTGTTCACTGATCTGAACATGAATCGGCTGTTTACTACAGTCACTGAATTGTGGAATAGTTCGGTGTGCGCTCTGGTAATTCAATTATTGTTCACTTCAACAGTTCTCAACTGAAAAATAATGATGTTTGGTTTATTTTAAAATATGCAAGAAATAAAGTGATATTAACTCTTCATTACAGAAAATGTGAAAGTGACCTGTTATATATTTCCCATGAACTAATCAGCAACAGTCAGATTTTGTCTGTAAAGCAGGATTCTGTGAACAGGACTATGTCCCAGGCAACATCACCACCCTCGTTGGTAGGTTCTGTCCCACTGACAGGACACAGCCAGGCAGAGGGGGACAGCTCATTGGTATATAGTCAATATAGGGTGGCATGGTGGCTCAGTGGTTAGCACTGCTGCCTTATAGCACCAGGGTCCTAGCTTTGATTCCAGCCTCGGGCAACTGCCTGTGTGGAGTTTGCACATTCTCTCTGTGTCTGCGTGGGTTTCCTCCCACAATCCAAAGCTGTGCAGCTCTGGTGAATTGGTCATGGTAAACTGCCCAAAGTGTTCATGCATTACTCAGAGAGGCGTGTGTTACTCCTCGGAGGGTCAGTGTGGACTGGTTGGGCCGAAGGGCCAGTTCCCATTCTGTATGGAATCTAATCCAATGATAGTGCTCAGCATTGATGCTGGGTCCTGTGGCTGCTAGACTGCTCTGTGGCAGGTTATGGTGGAATCAATAAAAGGGAAACATATAATTGATCACATCGTCACCGATCTGCCTGCTGCAGATACACCTCTCCATCTCAAACATCAGTCAGAATGGTCACTCCACAATGGGGAGCAAGGGCTATCTTCACATTTTGCAGACCCTCCTCACCATGATATGTAGCCCGTTGAGTACTGAATGGGACAGACTGTAAACAGATTGGATAATTAATGATGATGCAGCCTTGAGGTGCAGAGGGCCATCGGCAGCAGCAGAATCATACTCTGTACAGCTCATTCACTCTTCAACCTCACAGCTAGACAGACCTCCCACTGTACAGTAACCATCACGGCCCATCGTATGTCCCACTCTACGGGAACCATCAAGAGTGGCATGGTGGCTCACAGCGCCAAGGTCCTGGGTTCGATTCTGGCCTCAGGCGACCGTCTGTGTGGAGTTTGCGCATTCTCCCCCGTGTCTGCATGGGTTACCTCCCACAGGCCAGGTGAATTGGCCATGCTAATTATTTAAGTGTTTTAGTCAGAGGGAATTGGGTGTGCGTGGGTTACTCTTCAAAGGGTTGATGTGGACTGGTTAGGCCAAAGGGCCTGTTTCCACACTGTCAGGAATCTAATCTACTCTGCAAGGTTCAAGTCACGAATATGATAGAATAATCAATTGTCTGAATGAGTGCAGCTCCAACAGCACTCTAGTATGGACTTACTAGCAACAGGCAACGCAGTTGCGTGTGGAGGATCATGTCTCACAAAATTAATTGAATGTTTTGAGGAAGTGACAAAATTGATTGATGAGGGCGCGGGGCTGAATGTTGGCCAATTGGACCTTAGCAAGTCCTTTGATATGGTTCCTTATGGCAGGCTCATGAAGAAGGTGAAGTGAACTGGGATCAGCGGTCAGTTAGTAAGATGGATAGAGAACTGCTTGGTCATAGAAGACAGAGTAGTGGTGGAACAGTGTTTTTGTGACTGGAGATCTGTAAATAGATTGGCGGAGTTGCATATTGGGTGGATGAGTACCAGATAATACAGCAGGATATAGGTCAGCTACAGACTTGGACAGAGAAAACACTGATGTAACTTTATCTGGACAGTTGTGACGTGATACATTTTAGAAGGTCTAAAGTATAAAGTGGATGGAAAAACTATTGATTGCATCAACATCCGCAGGATCTTGGTGTACAGCTCCACAGTTCCCTGAAAGTGGTAACACGGGTGGAGAGGGTGATCAAGAAGACTGACGGCAAACTTGCAGACAAGCATCAGAGCATGCAGTATGAAAACTAACAGGTCATATTGCTGCTGTAGAGAAACTTAGTTTGAGTTACATTTAGAATTATGTGCTCAGTACTAGTTGCCACACGATGCTGAAGTGTTGGAGAGGGTATGGAAAGGTTTTACCAGCATGTTGTCTGGTTTGGAGGGTATTACCCAGAAGGAGAAGTTGAACACACATGATTTATTTGCACCTGGGCATCATTGACTATGG
This sequence comes from Chiloscyllium punctatum, assembly GCF_047496795.1. NCBI lineage: Eukaryota > Metazoa > Chordata > Chondrichthyes > Orectolobiformes > Hemiscylliidae > Chiloscyllium > Chiloscyllium punctatum. The sequence continues at coordinate 39,742,595 of NC_092769.1, read as the reverse complement.
GGCTACCTGGTAGATATTTACAAAATCATCAGAGGCATAGATAGAAGGACAGCTAGAGGCTTCCCCTCACCACCCCCCACCCAGAGTACAAATATCAATTACTCAGGACCATAGGTTTTAGATAAAAGGGAGAAAGTTAAGGCGATGCGATAGGTTAGGGTTTTTTTTTTGCTGTTCCAGACAGAATGTGAAAGTGCCTGAAATGCACTGATAGAGGGGAAGAAGCCAATACAGCAAGGTTTAAGAGGGATCTTGGCACAAGTATGAGTAAGTAGGGAACAGAATGACATAGAGGGTATTGGAGCAAAGACTTTTGTTTTAACTTTAGAAGGTCATCCTGTATCAATGCGGGCTTGCTGGGCTGAAGGGCCTGTTCCTGTGCTGGACTGTTCTTTAAGACAAGATTTGAGCACGGGAGTGGCGAGATGCTCACTGAATGATTACTGATGATCAACAGCCACATTATTGTGGATCCCTCCCCTCATCATCTTGCAGCTTCAGATCGTTTCCCAATGTGGGGAAACTGAATATTGAGAATTTGACATGAATGTCAGAGCTGGTACCTGGTGAAGCCACCTTGACCCTCGCTCCTGCAGACTTCTGTCTTGGACACCAACGTCTCCGGGGACACTGCACTGACAGAAGCTGCATGTACTCCACACCCACCAATGCTGGCATCTGACACATGCCAGCTTCACCATGCCATCCCAGTATATCTCCGACCCACCGACAGTACGCTTCTGTACTTCAATGCTGCAGCTCAAGGTGCACTGACAACTCTCATTGCAATGCTGCTACAAAGACGCTGTGCTCAGGGACACACACCCAGCTCATGGTCTGTCCCTCTGGGCTGCTCACTCCGTGTTTGTACACACACAATCCTGCTGCAAGGGCACTGTACTCAGGGACACCCACCCCGCTCATGGGCTGTCTCTCTGGGTTGCTCAATCCATGTTTGTACACATTCACTTTGAACTGACTTGAATGCTCACAGAATTATTGCCTTGCCTTACACTGCCTTTAGCAGCGTTTCTCCTCAGCGACATCTACCAGGCTCACTCATCTGCTGTGTTGTCTTAGTGTTTAGCAGATACACAAACCCAGGAAGCTTGATATCATTGTCCACAGTCAGTCACGGTGCCCAGCACAGTGAGTCAGGGGGAGTCTCAGATCCCAGTCCGGGAGCTTGGACACGGTCAGTCACGGTGCCCAGCACAATGAGTCAGGGGGAGTCTCAGATCCCAGTCTGGGAGCTTGGAGACGGTCAGTCACGGTGTCCAGCACAATGAGTCAGGGGGAGTCTCAGATCCCAGTCTGGGAGATTGGACACGGTCAGTCACGGTGCCCAGCAAAGTGAGTCAGGGGGAGTCTCAGATCCCAGTTCGGGAGCTTGGACACGGTCAGTCAGCCTCTCATGGTTGTTAGGGTCAGGATCCTTCCCCTGTGAGGGGGTGAGGAGTTGACTGTTAGGCTGCCCCATATCCCTCTTCGCTCTTTGTGCCCTAGTGTGGGATGGTTCCTTCCGGAATGTGAGAATTACCAAGTAGGATTAGTGAAATGGAAGTGGTTGGTACAGCTGTTAGTGCTGGCACTACTGGGGGAGAGGTGTCGAGGTGTTCTGAGTGAGTGAGGGGGCAGCACAGACACCAGGCAGAGTTGGGCAGAGGGGCAGAGAAGAGATTACAGAGAGACTGAGAGAAGGTGCTGCATTCAGTGAGGGTGGGAGAAAATGAGCCTTGCTGAGAGGTGGGTGCAGTAACAGAGAGAGAGAGTGAGGGTGAGGTCACAAATTTCAGATGGTGGCACTTACCCTGGTGGAGTGGAGAAGGTCACTGACCTCCTTCCTATACTGCTGGGTATGCACGCAGAAGGCTGGTACCTCACTGACCTAGGGGGCTAGCCTCGGACGAAGCTAGCAGGGTCTGGTGTCATAGCTTCCCCTGCCAGCCCTTTAGGAAGATAATGTCCCTCTCCTGCACCATGCCATCCACCAGAAACTCAGGGCTTGGCCACAAAGTGAGGCCCCAGTTTTACCCCCTCTGCCATATCCAGGGCAGTTTCAGATTCACAATCCAAGAGTAAAATTACTTTTTAAAAATGGCTTTTGGAAACAGGGAGGCCGGTGCATTCTGGGATATTCAGGCAGAGGGCAGTTGTTATGACAAAGGGGAAAAATCATTGTGTTAGTGTCAGATGAGAGGAAGACCACGCGGGCAGGGAGAGTAGTTAATCAGACAGATTGGGGATGGTATCATGAGAAAATGCAATTCACCTTGTGGAGAGAAACCCTCCATAAAACCCGATTAAAATGAGACTTGACCAATCATAAGATGGGTTAGGCCTTTTTCTGTCTGGATCAAAATAGGGATGAAATATTGGGAGCAACAAACTTGGAGCGGACAAATATACAGAAGATTTAAATCCTTAGAAAGAGGCAACGCAATGTTCCAGACTGTTAAAAGAAGCCAGGGAAAATTCCCGGCCTTATAGTTACCTACATTATCCAATCCTCACCGAATGCAGGGATGGTGCTGGAGGCCTGGAGAATGGCTAATACCCAACTTTGTTTAATGTAGAGCAAGGGACTGACTGAATAGGTCGCGGCTGGAATTCTGAGACAGTGGATAAACGGTCACTGAGGAAGTCCCAGGGCCTCAAGGACAGTCGGTCTGGATTTGTGCAAGGAAGATTGTGTGTAATTAATCTGACTGTGTCGGTTTGAGGCACTAACCTGTAACTGCATGTGAATTTCTTGGATTTGACGAGAGATCCCATGGCAGACTGTTTAAAAACAGAAACTCTCGGATCCAGGGGAATGGAGCAAATAACCCAGAGAAGTGCAAGGCAAGGCATTTGGGGACATCAACAAGAGAGAGGAATAAACAATAAATGAGAGTATGGTCAGTGAGGGCAGGTAAATGAAGTAGGCTGGACTGGAAAGGGAATAGAGGAGATCCGTTACCCTGTGACAGTGGAAGTGCAGTTATGGGGAAAGATTGAAAATGGAGGATACTGAGATGAGATTTGATTGGGGTGCACATAATGTCAGGAGTCTGGATAGAAAGGGAGAGAATACCTTGTTCCTGTTGGAGAGCTCAGTTACCTGTGGCGAATACTTAATGTATGTGGTTGAAATAGTAGAGACGTGATGAGGAAAGTTGTGATTTCACCCAGAGTATGGTCGGGATCTGGGAGTGACACATGGAAGCGGAGTAGAGGCAGAAACTCTCAAACCATTTTAAAAAGGTGTCAGGATCTGCACCTGAAGTGCTACACTGTCTGGGGAGACAGAACTTGGGCTTTAAAAAACAACGTTACATCTTGTGCAATGCAGACAGTGGACAGACGTATCTCCTCTATACTGTGCTATTTTCCGAAGTTTGCAAAGGTGACCAATTTATTAATAAATAAGGATTAATACGCAAGGATGAGGGGTTAGGGCAGAGAGGAGCAGTGTATAAATTGATGAGCATCACAATAATACTGGTCCCATCCTTTATACACATTGCTACATCACTGTGTTGGCCTGTTTATCCTTCCTGTAGAAATGGGGAAATGATTTGATTATCCAGGTCTGTCGTGGTCACACTACAGCCCCATCTCCATCTGATCTGGTTCACACTATTTAACGCAACCATTTCACTGGCCTTGTTGAAAAGTTCCCAGCTTCATTCTTGCCACATTGAAGACTGCTGTCAGTCAACTAATGTTTCTCACTCTCAATTATTGCATTTCATTCTCTACCACTATCCTGAACTTTACAATAAAATGATTGCTGCGCCCCAAAACCATCCCCTACTGACACTGAATCCACTTGTCCCACCTCTTTCCCAAGGACCAGGTCCAATAGTACATGCTCTCTTGGGTTGGATACATACTCCTGCAGTGAGCTCTCCTCCATGTAATCCAGGAACACTTGACCCTCATGACCTTTCACCACCAGTATCTCTGTCTACATCTGGAAACATTAATTTTCTCAGTATAACTAATCTGTAGTATTGTCATCGCTCTCAAATGACCCAGCGTATTTATTGTCTCCATCATTTCTTTGGTTCCTGGCAGACAGACTGTACCTGACAGTTTAATTGCATACTTTTTGTTGTGTAGCTCCAGCCAAATTCTGTCCTTGGACAGATCCTCTTTCTCTTGGACGCCCTAACTAATGCTAATCTAAACCAATACTTCTACATTCATTCTTTCCCTTCCCTTCTATCATTTTGGAATCCTTTATACCCAGCAATATTTAACACACAGTTCTGCCATTCCTTGAGCCAGCTCTCGGTGATCAGTGCATCAGATTTCCACACACTAATCTACATCTGGAACTCCCTACTTTCCGAGTATTATGTTCATGCAGAGTACGTCAGATTAAGGCTTCCTTTCTTACTCCATCTTCCAGTAATTAACTTGTTGCTGTAAATTAGTACCAACTGTAGCTCCCATTATTTTGAGAATCCTGGTAGTCTCCTCTACTATTCCTTTTTGGATCCGAAGCACACATGAAGTTATTTTCAATCCCTCCCACACAGCCCACAATGAATTCAGTCCCAGCTCTGTCACGTTAGCCCATCCAGCCTGTCCAGTTGCTGCCTTCCACAGGACCAGTCCCAATGTCCCAGGAAGCTGAAGCCCTTCCTGCTACACCATCGTTCCAGTCACACTCTCACCCACCTAAAACAGAACCACAACAACGAGTACCCGAGCTACAAATCTTCTCCCAAACGTTGAATTGATTATTGGCTCACAATTTCACTTCTCCCTCTTATTTCTGTGCTCAACCCTTATTTCAGAAGTTAAAAAAAAAATTGCTAACTTACAGCAATTAACTGACAGTTGCTAATACCGGTGTATTTATCAGCCAATGAACTTGCAGATTTTTCTGTGATGGCTCTTGCACTTCTTTCAAACTCAGTGCAGGCAGGTTCCAGCAGCAGAAAGTTATCTCTGTGACTCCCAGGGACGTGTAATCCTCCAGCTCCCACTCCACTCCGCTCCCTCACAGGGTCACCGTCTCTGTGACTCCCAGGGACGTGTAATCCTCCAGCTCCCACTCCACCCTGCTCCCTCACAGGGTCACTGTCTCTGTGACTCCCAGGTACGGGTAATCCTCCAGCTCCCACTCCACTCTGCTCCCTCACAGGGTCACCGTCTCTGTGACTCCCAGGTCCGTGTAATCCTCCAGCTCCCACTCCACTCTGCTCCCTCACAGGGTCACTGTCTCTGTGAATCCCAGGGACGTGTAATCCTCCAGCTCCCACTCCACCCTGCTCCCTCACAGGGTCACCGTCTCTGTGACTCCCAGGGTCGTGTAATCTTCCAGCTCCCACTCCACTCTGCTCCCTCACAGGGTCACTGTCTCTGTGACTCCCAGGAACGTGTAATCCTCCAGCTCCCACTCCACTCTGCTCCCTCACAGGGTCACCATCTCTGTGACTCCCAGGGACGTGTAATCCTCCAGCTCCCACTCCACCCTGCTCCCTCACAGGGTCACCGTCTCTGTGACTCCCAGGGACGTGTAATCCTCCAGCTCCCACTCCACCCTGCTCCCTCACAGGGTCACCGTCTCTGTGACTCCCAGGTCCGTGTAATCCTCCAGCTCCCACTCCACTCTGCTCCCTCACAGGGTCACTGTCTCTGTGAATCCCAGGGACGTGTAATCCTCCAGCTCCCACTCCACCCTGCTCCCTCACAGGGTCACCGTCTCTGTGACTCCCAGGGTCGTGTAATCTTCCAGCTCCCACTCCACTCTGCTCCCTCACAGGGTCACTGTCTCTGTGACTCCCAGGAACGTGTAATCCTCCAGCTCCCACTCCACTCTGCTCCCTCACAGGGTCACCATCTCTGTGACTCCCAGGGACGTGTAATCCTCCAGCTCCCACACCACCCTGCTCCCTCACAGGGTCACCGTCTCTGTGACTCCCAGGCACGATTCGGCCTTGATCCACAGTGTTGATTTATATCCTCCCACTTTGCTGCCTCTGTAATTCCCAGGTGTGAGTTAGCCTCATGCTCCTGCTCCAAGTTGTTCTGTCACATTATCACTCCCTCTGTGATTCGGTGCTGATTTCGAGGCTCCTGCTCTGCTGTTTCTCCAACTCCAAGTCCCAGTCGGCCTCGATCCTCGTTGCGGATGTATATTCTCCAGGTTTGTGCTGCTCTCTCTCAGGTTCTCTCCATTTGTGACTCCCAGGTAATGGTAGGCCTCAAGCCTCAGCTGAGGTTTATAACATCCCATTCCGCACTGGTCTCTTATAGGATTGCTGTTGTGCCTGGAAGACAGTGAGGAAGGGGAGGATTAGACAGAGCAGAGGGTGTTACAGTGACTGAGCGAGCTGTATGGGATGGAACAGGTTATCTGGGGAGCTAGGCAGACCTGCAGCAACTAAAGAAGTTTACTGGAAGATACAGTGAGAGTTTCAGACATTGAAGAAGGCAAAGGAATTAGAGAGATAGTGGCTTGTTCATGACGGTGCTTTGTAGAGTCTAAAAGGCTTTTTCTGCGCTGCTGACAGAAATGTGTCGACTTCAACAAATGCAAATTGACAGCCAGCAAGTGGTGTAAGGTACTGGAGACTGTTACATGTTACAGAGTTAGAAGACTTGCAGCAACTGGGCGGAATATAAACTTTTGGAGCACTTGTGATGTTCAAGGACCCTCAGGATGGTGGCACGGTGGCACAGTGGTTAGCACTGCTGCCTCACAGCGCCAGAGACCGGGGTTCAATTCCCACCTCCGGTGACTGACTGTGTGGAGTTTACACGTTCTCCCCGTGTCTGCGTGGGTTTCCTTCGGGTGCTCCAGTTTCCTTCCACAGTCCAAGGATGTGCAGGTCAGGTGAATTGGCCATGGTAAATTGCCCGTAGTGTTAGGTAAGGGGTAAATGTAGAGGAATGGTGTGGGTTGCGCTTCGGTGGGGCGGTGTGGACTTGTTGGCCTGAAAGGCCTGTTTCCACACTAAAAAGGACAGGAGGAGGTACAGAGAATGGGAGCATTCCAAATATGGGATTAGAGGAGCTGGAAGTTCTTAGATGGATAAGGAGGATGAAAAGTGGCAATTTAGCACACACAACCATTGTAATTACAGAGATTTAGGAAGGGAACCTGTGCTGTCATTGAATACAGTTATGTGGAGAGTTATAGAAGCTTAACGGTTTACAAATTTAAAAAGGGATAGAGTTGAGGTGATCAGAAGTTTAAACAAGAATAAAGAAATTTTAGAGATGTCAGGCACAGATGGGATTGGATGAGGTGAGATATTGTGAGGAACTACAAGAGTTATAAGTCGGGGAGGATGTCAGATATAAAAGGGAGAGCTGCATTGTCTGTGTGTAGTTACAGACATGAGGAGTGTTGTAGCGCCTGCTGGAGGGTACACAGATAACAACAGTTCCAACGGCTGGTGCAGTGGCTCAGGAAGGCAGCTCCCCATCACCTTCTCAGGGACAACTCCAAATCAACAATAAATACTGGCCCAGCCAACAAAGCTCATCTTCATGAATGAAGGAATAAAAGATCTACAAGTAGCACTGAGATCACTCAGGAAGTATCTTTCAACAGTACTTCATAAACCCGGAACAACTATATCCTGGAAGGACAGGAGCTCCGGGTACATGGGAACACCAGCATTTCCAAGGTGCCCTCCAAGGCACACTCCATCCTCCCAGCACTGTGTCTGTCCCTACACCCAAAGGACTGCAATGGGTCAGGAAGGCAGCTCCCCACCACCTTCTCCAGGGAATTACAGATGGGAAGGTAATGGGGAAACTCTGCTGTTTACAGCCAGACAGAAAAATAAATCCAACAGTGGGTGTGAAATGAAATTTCCCTGTCAGAACAACATGCTGAGCATGGAGAGAGGATTTGTCTGATTGGCACAAGACAGAGAGTGTGAATAAAGGGGTCTTTTTCACGATGGGAACTGGTGATGAGAGGAGTTCCGCAGGGGTCAGTGTTGGGACTACACTCTACACGTTATTCGTTCAGAGTCTGAACAAAGGATGTGAAGGGGTACGAGAAATGGGTATCCAAGAAAGATTTCAGGAATGAAATTTGTGTCATATGAGGAGCAGGTGAAGTCTCTGGGTCTGCACTTGATGAAGTTTCAGAGGAAGTGGCAGAATCTCATTCAAACTTACAGAATACTGAGGGGCCTGGATGGAGTGGATGTGGGCAAGATGTTTCCACGAGCAGGAGAGACTCGGGGCCATGGGCACAGCTTCAGAGTGAAGGGACGACCCTTCTGAATAGAGATGTGGAGGAATTTATTCAGTCACAGGGTGATGGATCTGTGGAACTCACTGCCTCATGGGGCTGAGGATGCGAAGTGATTCAGTGTATCTTACTCAGAGATAAGCAGGTTCTGGATGAATAAGGAGATCAAGGGTTACAGGGAGTGAGAGAATGGGGTTGAGAAACAATTCATACACAATCGAATAGTGGAATAGACCTGATGGATTGAATGGTCTAATTCTACCCCTATATATGATGGTCTTATGGGCTGCACTTATTCCATAGGTTTCTAAGTATGCAGTTAATATTTCTAGCATATCGTTTAACATACATTCCAGCACTTTCGTGATTATTGCTGTCAGCTCTTGGTTTCAGATCAACTGCAGAAAGCTACACCATGGAGTATCTTGGGAATCCTGGTGTATAAATCTCAGAAAGGTAGCATACAGGGCCAGCATGACATAGAGAAGGTAAATGTAATGCTGGCATTGATTTCAAAGGGAATGGTGAATAAAAATAGGGAAGGCGTGTAATAAATATAGAGGACTCTTGTCAGCCCACACTGAGAATACTGTGAACAGGTTTGGTCCGCTATCTGGAGGGAAAATGCCCTTGCATTGGAGGCAGCCCAGAGAAGGTTCACCAGGCTGGTCTTCAAAATGGAGGGATGTTGATAAAAAGAGGTGGAGAAGATTGAACTTGCAGTCGTTAAAATTTAGAAAATGAGGCAAATTTATTGATACACCAAAGATTCTTGTGTTCTTACAGATTCGGTACTGAGACATTGTTTCACTGAGCAAGGAGCTGTAACCGGAGATGAAGGGGAATACAGTTACCAGAGAAGCTAACAGAGAAAAGCTGGGCTGTAGAGACTGGTGGATGTTACAGAGTTCGGTGGTTTGAGATCAGGTGGTTATCGGGCTGAAAGATGTCAAGTAGAGTTACAGGATTATCGGTTCTGAAGGATTTACAAAGATTGGAAGGAATATAGGGACTAGAGATTACACAGATGCACTGGAGAGTAGGCAGATGGGGTGGTTTTGGAGCTACAGGAGTTAATAGAGAAAGGGAGGATTGGAGGGACTGGACAGTACACAGGTAGGGGTGGTAGTTGGAGCTGAAGGAGTTTATAGAGACTGGGAGGATTGTTGGCGCTGGTAATTACAGTGACATGGACAAAGGTTGGAGCTGCAGGAGTGAGTGAGCTAGGGAGGTTTGAAGGGGCTGGATCAGTTCACACAGCCAGGGAGAAGTGTAGGGATTGGAGGAGCCAGAGATGCTGAGGGTTGTAGGGCTGCAGAAGTTCAGAGAGTTACTGAGGACTGTGAAGGCAGGTTTACAGCGTTCCTATCAGCTACACAGAGATGTGGAGTGCTGTTCTGGAGTGGCTTACAGAAATCGACAGGGTTGCAGATACTGGAAGATATTACAAAGACAGTGAGCTGTAGTATTTGAGGAGGTTACAGCGACAGGATGGATTGAGGTGTTGGTGGCTGCTGCAGGTGTTAAAGGTGCTGCAAGGGATCAATAACCTTACATTGATCAGGGGGATTGGAAGCTCTGGAGATAAAGAATGAGAATTGCAGTAACTGAAGAATATCACAGAGATGCAGAGTAACATATGAGTTAGAGGAGTTATAACATGAGATGGCCTGTATTCAATGGAGTCAGGGAAGATACAGGGAGATCTGAAGGGATTACAGGTGATCAAAAGGACGGAGAGTCTTCTCACTGTCGGATTGGGTCAGTTTACGCAGGCATGGGCTTTTTAATGGAATTGTGCTACTTACAGGGATTAAGAGAGTTGTATAGAATTGAGGAAAGAAGATAGATATGGAAGGCTGTAGTTAATGAAGACTTTTGTTGATGTCAGATGCCGAGGTTCTGGAAAGAATATGGACCGGCAAGCTGTACAATCTGTCAGAGGTTACAGAGACAGGAACAGCAATAGATCCTGGAGACACTAACACAGATAGGGAGTATTGCAGACACTGGAGGAAGTTTCTGCTTTAGGGATGGTTGTAGGGGAGTGTAATGTTTACACAGATAGGGGTGTAAGACCTGGAGAAGGTTATGGAGATGATTAGATTGGTGGGGAGACCGGAGGAGCTTACATTGACAGGGCGGGTGATAGTGACAGGAGGATGTTACATAGATAGTAAGTCTTGTAGAAACTGCTCGGGAGAGTCACAAGCCTTGGAGCTGGTTCCACAGATTTATGGTTTTACAGGGTCCTGAGAGGATTACCCAGATAGGGAGGTTTGTAGGATGTCCACATTTTCAGAGTGTTTCAGGAATGGAAAAGGTTACACAGTTAAGGAGGGATGTTGGAGCTGTGAAAGTTCACAGAGACTCGGAGGTTTGAAGGGGTTGGGGCTGATTATTGATAGATGGATATATTTAGGGGCAGTAATATGGAACGCAGAGGGAGAATTTAGATTAGATTCCCTACAGCATGAGAACAGGTACTTCGGCCCAACAAGTCCACACCAACTCTCCAAAGAGCAACCCACCCAGACCCACTTCTCTCCGACAATGCACCTAACACTATGGACAATTTAGCATGGCCGATTCACCTGACCTGCACATCTTTGGACTGTGGGAGGAAACTGGAACATCTGGAGGAAACCCACGCAGACACAGGGAGAAGGTGCAAACTCCACACAGACAGACAGTCACCTAACGCTGGAATCGAACCTGGGTCCCTGGCACTGTGAGGTACCATCGCTCACCACTGAGCCACCATGCTGCCCAAATTGTAGAATTACACAAAGAGAGAGTGTTGGAGGTGCTGGGAGGACTGTAGGGAGTGGACGAGCAAACAGAGATGTGGAGTGCTGCTGTGGCTTGAAAAGGGTCTGGTGGTGCTCATATCGGTAAGGAGGTCGGGAGGGTTGGGAGAAGGTTACTGTGGTCGTGTGGTACTATAGGCCAGGAGGCAGGAGTGTGATCGGACCTGCAGGAGGTTACAGTGATCTCATGTTTTCTTGGGGCTTGAGGAAAGTACACAGGTGGGTATTTTGCTCATAGCTGGAAGGTTTTACAGAGACGGCATTACTGTAAGCATCGTGCAAAACTATAGAAATGGGAATTATTGTACTGAGTGCATGAGATTATTGTATGAGATTATTGAGATTGGTCATATCATCGAGACTGGAGCAATTTACACAAAGGGACAGTCGTCAGCATCGGAGTAGGTTTCAAATATACAGCGGGAATTTGGGAGGGGTGGAGGTTACAGAAATAGGAAAATTTCTGGGAATTACAAGCATTCAAGACATTGGCACAAACAAGTTAGACTGAAAGGCATGTTTCCTTGCTGTATAACTCTATCACATGACAAAAGATAGCGTGAGGAGGGACTATAGAACAGAAAGATCCCAGGTTTCAATACCATCTCCTTGAGGGAGGCCTGCTTTCCCCTCTGTTGTACTGATCCTCACTAAGATAGCACAGGCCTGAATTGATAACTGTCAGCTTACTGTATTGACATAGGAAGGCTCAGTACAGCAGAGATGAAAATTAACAAGAGGTGGGGATTGAGCCTGGGACCATCATGCTCTGTGTTTACCCTTCAACACTGTATCTGTGTCACGTCTTCTGGACCAAAGTTCAATCCCCTAAATACACTCTGCTCTCTTCACTGTGAGTTATCTTACCTCGCTGCAGGATTTACTGAAGGCTCCAGATCTCACTCTGCATCTCTCTGGCTGACCAACTGTCTTCAGTGTGGTGATGGACGAATCAGGAATTGGGAATTCTGTTGAGTCAAGAGCATCCTGGGTATCTACAGGAAATAGAGAAACAGACAGAATGGGAAATTACACTGATGCAGTGAGGGTTACACATGGAGACTGGCACTGAGTTCCACAGAGATCTGGAAAATCCCAGTCTCCATCCCTGGTCTGAGTTGCCTCATCTCCCTGGAGTGGAGAATTCTGTTGGCTCAGGATTTGGAGTAGCTGCAAAAGGTGCAGTCACCGGCATCAATTAGACCCTCACAGTGACAGACACCACATGGAGAGAGACTGTGTGATATCACCAGAGTGCAGGAAGGTATCAGGATCAAATCACGGTCAGGAAGAAGGTGCACTGGGATCAGTACTCAGGGATGAGGGAGCTATCAGTGGACCAGGCAATGACCTCGTGTTACTCTCACTAGACTGTTCATCCAGAATTTAATGCCAGAGTCAGGGATACACATCTAACCGCTTAATTATACCCTTTCAGTAAGCAAATCTGTTATAGGCTGCCAGTCTGGCCTACACATGAATCCAGACCCAGGGCAATGGGATTGACGCTGAAATGCCCACTGTAATGATCTGACAAGCCACTCAGCTCTAAGGCTGGTCAGGGTGGGCATGCGATGCTGGCCAGCCAGAGACAGCAATATCCCATGAGTGATTTAAAATCAACACTGCTGGGAGCAGTGTCCTGGCCAATCATGTCGGTAGGTTTATGGATAGGGCTTTAAACTGACATGGAGGGTGCAGGGACATAGTTCAGATGAAAGGAGCTTTCCAAATCCAAAGAGAAAATGTGAAGCCTCGGAACAGCATGGGAATGTGACTGAAGACAAGCAGAAAGGAACAGGAAGGGACAGAGTTTAACTAAAACTGTACATCAATGAATCGGTTTGTGACAGGACATTGTGGGGAAGAGGAAATTATAATGTTGCTTTTTTTTTGGAATGGACAAAGTATCTACAATAAGGTAATAGACTTGGGACACAGAGATAAATGAGACTTAGTCACCAGACAGACGTGATGACAGGGTGAACAAAAGGTGGAACATAAATATTCAACAGTAAACAGCCTTACAGGATCTCAGGCAGAATGGAAAAGCAAGATGGGAACCCTAACACTAATGGATAACAAAGGTATTACAGAGAAAGCATTTGGCCTCAGATTATGCAGCTGAATCAGCCTGAATGCAAATTCTGGGTGCTATGTGTGAAAAACACAAGCAGGAGAACAGTTTTTATGCTGCCTTGCCGTATTTCATTGCTCATCCCTGCATTAAACAGGAATTCATTAGAAATTGTAGCAAAGATGGTGTGAAAATTTTTGGAGACTTCAATCTTTGTGTAATCTGGGACAGACACATTAGCAAGAGTGATATTATCCGAGATCCTCCTTGAATGTTTTTGTCGGTGTTTCTTTGAATAACGCATTGTTCAAATAGCTACGATGTATCTATTTCAGATCGACGGTTGGGTGATGAAGCTGAGTGAATGTGTAATATCACACCAAGATCCTCCAAGAAATTATACTGGAATTCAAAGAGATTATGACATTTTAAAGTGACCATAAAGCACACCCGAGCATCAGTAACAAAGCCCATTATATGATTTTGGGAGAGAACTGACCAAGGTAAACAGGGGAAACAGACTGAAATGTCAGGCTGTAAATGAACAGTGGAACACATTTAGAGCCAGAGAGTCCGAGAGACGTACAGCACACAAACGGACCCTTCGGTCCAACTCGTCCACACCGACCAGATATCCTTTCCTAATCTCGTCCCATCTGCCAACACTTGGCCCATATCCCAATAAACCCTTTTTATTCACATACCAATCCAGATGCTTTTTGAATGCAACAATTATACCAGCCTCCACCACTTCCTCTGGCAGTACATTCCATACATAACCTCACTCTGCGTGAAAAGGTTGCCCCTTAGGTCCCTTTTAAATCTTTCATCTCTCACCTTAAACCTACTCCCTCCATTTCTGGTCTTCACTACCCCAGGGAAAAGACCTTGTCTGTTTATCCTATCCATGCCCCTCATGGTGTTATAAACCTCAAGAATGTCACCCCTTAGCCTCTGATGCTCCAGGGAAAACAGTCTCAGTCGTTTCAGCCTCTCCCGATAAGCTGAAATCCTCTAATCCTGGCAGCATCCTTGTAAAACTTTTCTAAACACTTTCAAGTTTCACAACATCCTTCCAATAGGAAAAAGACTAGAACTGCATGCAATATCCCAAACGTGCCCTAAACAGTATGCTGTACAGCTGCAACATCACCTCCAAACTCCTATAATCAATGCTCTCACCAATAAAGGAAAGCATACTAACACCTTCTTCACTATCCGCTTACCTAGGTAACACTTACGGGGGCATGGGTGTGGACATTGATTGGACAGTGGGTGTGGTGGGTGGGGGGCGGTGTTGAACGGGTTTGGGGATGGGCTAAGGGTGATGTAGGATGTGTCTGGGAGTTGGGGGCAGGCAGCGGGTGGAGGGTGGTGTCAGACAGTTTTGGGGGCAGGATTCGCTGTTGGGTCGGTTTGGGGGGGGTGACGTTGAGAGGCGGGTGGGGGCGATGTTGGATGGGTTTGGAGGTGAGCGGGGTGTGTTTTCGGGGTTTGGCAGAGTGTGGGGGCTCACTCATGGCTTGCTGCTGCCTAGTCACCTGAACAGGGAGCAGACTGGACTGAAAACTACGAGCCCCAGAGGAAAGGTATTGAATCGATTAACCAAATAATCAATTATCCGAACGAAATAGTGCCCGCCCATCTCGTTCAGATAATCGGGGTTCCTCTGTAAACCATCTGGAATATACCCTAGTGTTGTGTGAGTTTTACCTTCACCCAATCAACCCCTGCTCGATCCTGCTGAATGGCCCCAATATTGGCCCAGTTCCAGTTTAAGACCAAAATCTGTCAACCTGCCTGATCTTTTTCCACAACTATGTTAAAACAACGACAGTTGTGGTGACTGGACGCAATGTGCTCTCCGACTGACGCTTCACTCACTTGCCTGACCTCGTTTTAGATTAGATTATTTACAGTGTGGAAACAGGCCCTTCGGCCCAATAAGTCCACACTGACCCTCCGAAGAGCAACCCACTCAGACCCATTCCCCTACACCTAACACTAAGGGCAATTTAGCATGGCCAATTCACCTGACCTGCACATCTTTGGACTGTGAGAGGAAACCGGAACACCCGGAGGAAACCCACGCAGACACGGGGAGAATGTGCAAACTCCACACAGACAGTCACCTGAGGTGGGAATTGAACCTGGGTCATCTGGCGCTGTGAGGCAGCAGTGCTAACCACTGTGCCACCGTGCCGCCCACCATCCTCTGAGTAGAGATCCAGTGTTGCACCCGCCTGAGTAGCATTCCGCCCTCTACGTCTTGATTGAGGAAACTTTCTTGGACACATTTTACAATTTCCACCCAGTACGGACCTTTTACACTCTGGGTGACCCAGCCAATCCAGGGGAAGTTAAAATCTCCATCCAATACTACTCTATTATTTTTATAGGTACCTGCAAACTCACTACACATTTGCTCCTCTCGTACCCGCTGGCTATTTGAGGGTCTAGAACACGATACCAGCAGACTGACCATCTCCTCTTTGTTTCTAGCCTATAAATTTATGGCCTCATTTGGTGACTGCTGAAAAGAATTGTCTCGATGCACAGGTGTTATGTCCTTCCTAATCAAAAGGACAACTCCCCCTCCTCACTTACTTGGTCCTCTGTCCCGCCTGTAGTTTCTGTATCCTGGAACACTGAGCTGCTGGTCCTGCCCTTCTCTCAGCCATGTTTCTGTTATGGCTATAATATCCCAGTCCCCAGAGCTAATCCATGCTCTGAGCTCGTCTGCTTTACCAGTCAGGCCTCATCTATTGAAATAAATGCCCTTTAAACCGGATATCTTTCCCTCCCTAGACTGTGCCCCTGGATATCCTGAATAGGTAACTTGCTCTTGATGGCTGATGTATTTCCCCTGACTTTTCGATGGTCCCTCTCACTCAGAATCTCAACTCCCTGCCAAACTAGTTTAAATCCTCCTGGGTAACACGAGCAAATCTCCTCCCTGGGATACTTGTGCCCCTTTGCTTCAAGTGCAAACAATCCCCTTTGTACATGTCACCTCGACCCCAGAAGAGATCCCAATGACCCAAGAACTGAAAACCCTGCCCACTATACCAGCTCCTCAGCCACACATCCATCCGGCCTACCTTTCTATTTCTATCCTCACTGGCACTTGGCACTGGGAGTAATCTGGAGATCATTAAGGTCAATATCCTGCTTTTTTAACTTCTCACCTGACTCCCTGTACTCATTCCACAGGACCCCATCCCTTTGTCTACCTCTGTCATGTGGGCCAATGTGCACAATGACCTCTGGATGTTCACCCTCCCCCTTCATAATGTTCAATAACGACTCAGAGACATCCTTGATCCTGGTACCTGGGAGGCAGCACACCATCCTGGGGTCTCCTCTGGAGCCACACAGTCTCCTGTCTGTCCCCCTCACAACTGAGCCTCCTATCAGTATCACGATCATTACAGTGGATCTGGCAAACAGAGACAGGGAGGAACTCCCTGCAGTTGGGTCCATGTTAGGAAAGTGGAGTATTTTAAAGTGATGCAGTGAGAACGCAGGGCCAGTGTGCTCCTTGAAGAGTGAATCGTAAAGGCAGCAAGTCCAGGGAATACTGATCAAGTGAATACCGGGAGTTTGATAAAGAAAATACAGTGCAATAAAATCAGGTGAAGCCCTTCACAAGTATAGAGAGTGCAAGGGGATTGTGGAAAATGAGGGACAAGCAATGGTCATGAAATATATTTGGCAGATACGATTGCGGAAAAGCCTCAAGTATTTTATCAGCATCGTGAGAGTAAGAGGATTCCCAACGAAAGAGGGAGGCCTGTGAGAAACCAAAGGGACAATCTGTGCATGGAGCCAGAGGAAGCAGGTGAGGTCTTCAATGAATACTTCCCATCTGTATTCACACAGGTGAAAGACACTGTCGCTGGGGATTTCAGTTGGGATGCTGAGGTTCCAGAATATGTTAAGGTCAATAAGGAGGAGGTATTAAATGTTTTCACAGGCATAAAGGTGGAGGAATCCCCAGTGCCCAGGGAAATGTATCCCAGGCTGCTATGTCATTCAGAGAAGGATATCTGCCCATCCTCACATGGTCTGCACGACATCCCCACAGCAAAGTATTTGCCTCCCAATTACCCTCTTCAAAGGCCAAGCAAGTTACTCAGTTCAAGGGCAGCTAGGACTGGGCAAGAAAGGCTGGTCAGCCAGAGACACCCATACCCCATACCTGGGACAGGGTTCAGGTGAAAGGAACTTTCCAAATCCAAATCCAAAGAGAAAAGGTGAAGCAACGGAACAGCATGGGGATGTGGCTGAAGACAAGCAGAAAGGAACAGGAAGGGACAGAGTTTAACTAAAATTGTACATCAGCGAAAAGATTTGTGACAGAAAATTGTGGGAAAGAGTAAGTTATATATTTTTTTAAATGGACAACGTCACTTTAATAAGGTAGATGGATTTGTGACACAGAGATAAAAGAGATTTAGACACCAGGAAGACATGGATACAGGGTGAACAAAAATATTCAATGGTTCACAATCTTGCGGAAACTCAGGAAAAATGATTAACACTAAAAATAATGGATAGCAAAGACATTACAGAGAAAGCATTTGGCTGCAGATCATGAAGTAGAGTCAGTCTGAATGTAAATTACTACTTGCCAAGGACACAAGCAGCAGAACAGTTTTAGCCACTGAACAGCATACCATTGCTCATCATTGCATTACACAGGGACTCATTGGAATTTTTTTAACAAAGGCATTGTGATAATTTTGGAAAACTTCAATATTTGTATAATCTGGGACAACACACGGTCAACATTGATATTGGAAGAGAGGTTCGGAGAATTTTTTTTCAGTGTTTCTTTGAAAAAAAACATTGTGCAACTGTTAAGGGACATAACGAACGGAGAGCGACCATGTAATGAAACTTAGTGAATGAGTCATGTCACCTGCAGAGATCTTTCGGGAAATTGTGATAAAGTGCAGTTTAAAGAAATAAAAAGTTTGAAAGGGATTCACAGAGGACAAGCTACAACTAGAAACAAAAATAGCCAATTACATGTGTGTGAGAGGAAAAAATGACCAAGGTAAACAGGCTAAACAGAATGAAACGTGTGTCTGTAAATGGACAGCAGAAAACATTTGAAGGAACAGTATAAAACACTCAACACAAGGACATTCCATTGAAACAGTATAAACCTCAGCAAGAAATCCCCACTGGTCCCGCACTCAGGACAAAATTGATCATACTAGATTATGAGGCTGAGAAGATCACCAAAAAGTACTTAAAATCCTGAAGTGAGAGAGTGTTTTAGGAGTAAGTGTTAAAGGGATTGCAAAGGGTATGCTAGCAGGAGGGCGGCATTGGGAAAGGGAACCATGGTCAAGGTTTATTGACACAATAGGAACAGGGAGAGATGAAGGTGCTGGAGGTGGTGAGAGTGTTACAGAGAGTGGTCCGGGTCTGAACGGTGTTACAAAGCCAGTACGGATTGCTGCAGCTGGAGGGGTTTGCAGAGGTAGGGAGGGACATATGCATTTTTATTTATTCAGTCATGGGATGTGGTTGTCACTGCCTGGACTAACATTCTTTGATCCAACTGCGAATTACCCAGAGGGTAGCTCAGAGTCAGCCATATTGCTGTGGGTCTGGAGTCAAATGTTGGCCAGACCAGGTTAGAATATTTAATGCCCTTCCTTAAAGGAAGTAAGTGACTAGAGGAGTTCTTCCTCCTGATCAACAATGTTTTAATGGTGGTCCCACCAATGTCTTTTACAGCCACAACATGACATCCCAACTCTTACTCTTAATGCTCTCCCCAATGAAGGTAACCACCCCAAAGGACTGCTTCACCAGCCTGTCAACCTGTGACACCACACTCAAAGAACTGTCTACCTGCATCCCTGGGTCTCTGACTGACAACACTACCCAGAGCCCGAACATTAACTGTACAAGACCCACCCTGGTTTGTTTCACCAAAATAGAACACCTCACCTTTATCTAATTAAAGTCCATCTGCTATTCTTCAGCCCACTATCCCAGCAGTACTGTTCATCCTGTTGTATCATAGATAACCTTCTCCACTGTCCACTTTACCACCAATTTCAGTGTCACCCAAAATAATTACTTACCAGGAAACCAATATTTCCATCCAAACCATTTATCCAAATGACAAACAACAGTGGACCCACTCCACCGCTGGTCCCATGCCTCCTGTCAGAAAAACAATATGTCTCCCATCACCCTATGTCTACAACCATCAAGCAAATTTTGTATCCAGTTCACTAGCTCCTCCTGAATGCCATATCCTTTTACACTGATCTGAGCTTATTACTCGGTTTTCCAGACAGAACATAGAACGCAGAACAGTTCAGTCCAAGACCCTTCGGCCATGCTGCTATGCTAACATTTTATCCGACTGTAATATCAAACTAGCCTCCATACCCTTCATTTTACTCTATCCATGAGTCTGTCCAAGAGTCTATTAAATGTCCCGAATGTGTCTAATTTTACTAGAACCATTGGCAGTCCATCCAACCACATAACATTCTCTATTCTCTTATCCATCTTCCAATCACCTTAAAATTATGCCGCCTTGTAATAGTCATTTATGCCATAGGAGAAAAAGTCTCTGACTATTCACTCACTCTGTGCCTCTCATCACCTTGTTCACCTCTACCAAGTCACCCCACCCCCTTCTTCACTCCAATGAGAAAAGCCTTAGCTCCCTCAAACTTTCTCCATAAGAAATGCCCTCCATTCCAGGCAGCATCCTGGTAAATCACCTGTGTACGCTCTCTAAAACTTGCACATCCTTTCTGTAAAGATGGGATGAGAAGTGAACACAATATTCCTAGTGTGGTTCGCCAGGTCACTATAAAGATGCAGTAAAACCTCACGGCTCTTGAAATCGATCTCCTTGCTAAGAAAAGCCAACACAACATATGCCTTTTTAGTCAACCCTATCAATGTGCGTGGCAACTTTGAGGGATCTATGGACATGGACGCCATGATCTCTCTGTTCCTCCACACTGCCAAGTATTCTGCCTTTCACCCTGTATTCTGTATTCAGGTTCGACCTTCCAGAATGCATCACTTCACACTTTTCCAGATTGAACTCCATCTGCCACTTCCAGCCCAGCTCTGCGTCCTGTCAATATCACATTGCAACCTACAACAGCCCTCCACATTCCCCACGACTCACCAACCTTCATGTGATTGGCAAACTTACTAACCCAGACTCCAACATCCACATCCAACTCATTTACAAAAATCACAAAGAGCAGAGTCCCAGAGCTGATTGTTACAGAACACCACTGGTCACTGAGCTCCAGGCTCAATACTGTCCATCTGCTGCCATACTCTGTCTTCTCTATGCCATCCGATCCTGTATCCAGACAGACAGATTTCCCTATATCCCAATCATCCTTCATTTCTGAATGAGCCATCAACATATTCTGTCATATCCTCAAAGAATTCAATAAGGTTTGTGAGGCATGACCTGCCCCTCACAAACCCATACTGTCTCTAATTTAACTTTGGCTTTCCAAGTAGTCATAAATCCGTTCTTTAGAGTCCTCGCCAATAATCTGCACACCGCAGACATTAGACCAAATCTGTAATTTCCAGAATTCTACCTCTGTAATATGGTCCAGACGCTACAAATCTTCTCTCCTCTGCCATGTTCCCCAGAAGCGCACTGGAGCGTGGTGGGGATTACAGAGTCAGGGAGGGATATCAGGACAGGAGGTTTTTGCAGACAGTAGGAGGGTTGCAATGCCAAAAGGAGGCTTCAGTTATTGTGAGGTTTCATGGTGATGAAGGCATTTGAGGAGGGAGGGGGATTGTAGGGAAATGACAGGTTTCACAGTTTAGGTGCTTTGTTAGGACTGCAAGTGGTTACTGAGTCGGGGAGGTTTAAGCACTGGAGGTTGTTACATAAACATGTGGTTTTGATTGCAATGCAGGAAGAGGATTCAGGAAGCTGGAGAGTATGGGGTCTGAACGAGGTTACACAAATGGGAAGAGTTGTCAGGGGCGGAGGTGTTTACAGAGACAGCAATGGTCTGATCTGGAGCAGAGGACCCAGATTGGGAGGGATGTGGGGACTGGAGGTGGTTTCACAGGGAGGGAGGACCATAGACCCACAGGAGGTTACAGAAATGTGGGGAGCTGTAGGGCTGACGGGTTCATGGAGTTGGGAATGCTGGGAGGGATAAAGAACTTTACAGGGATAAAGATGTTTGTAGGACAGGGCTGGATTACACAGACAGGGACTGTTTTAGGGAGCTGAGCAGATTACAGAGATAAAGAGATTTGTATCATCTGGCGGAACAAACAGAGATATGGAGGGTCATCGTGACTGAAGATGTTTATAGATATAGGAAGGCTTAGGTTCTGGGGGTTATTTAGACATGGAGGCTGTGGAATCTGGATTCTTTTTTGAGAGATTAGGTAGCAAGTTTGGTTGGATACAGTTTCACAGATAAGGGAGCATAGCACAAAAAGGAGGAAGTTCCTGCGGTAGGGAGAGTTAAAGTGGAGAGTAACATTTACACAGATGGTTGTAAGAGCTGGAGAAGATTATGGAGATGAGTAAAATGTTTGGAGAAACAGGAGGAGCTTACATTGACAGGGTGGGTGATAGTGACGGGAGGATGTTACATTGTAAATGAGGCTTGTACGAACAGGATCGGGAGAGGAACAGGCATTGGAGTGGGATCTACAGATTGGGAGTGTTGCAGGGACCTGAGAGGATAACACAGAGAGGGATGGTGGCAGGGTCCCCACAGACTGATGGCATTTTAGGGACTGGAAGAGGTTTGGTAGACAGGGAGGGCTGGAAGCGCTGCAGGAGCTTATGGAGAGTTGAAGAGTTGGAGCAGTTCACAGAGGGAGTGTTCTCCGATAGGAGTAGGTCACAGATAGTGAGGGTTGTGTGGTCTGAGTAAGTCAAAAAGAGGAGAGTTTTCGCATCTGGAAGAGGTTACACTGACAGGGACAGTTGAAGAGACTGAAGCAAAAATGCATGGAGAAGGTTACACAGATAGGGAGGTGAGTAGGGACTGAAGGTGAATACACAGACATGGAGGGTTGTATTGTTAGACGGAGCTGGGAGGGATAGGGACTGGTGTAGGGATTGACACAGATAGGGAAGGTTGTGTTTTTGGTGAAGGTTACACTGATACAGACAGGGTTAAAGATTGTTTAATGGACTACAGAGGAGCTCAGACAGAATGTATTATGGGGAGTGGAGGAGATTACAGACACAGAGATGGCTGTCGGTTTGAAAAGAGGTTCTACAGATCCTCAGTGCTGTAAGGCTGGTGGGAGGTTACAATAATAAGGGTTACTTACATTTAATGACTTTTTTTGATATAGTGAAAGTCTCAGAACGGGACTGTCGAAAGGAAGTATAGACAGTCCAGATGAGTTTACAGAGATATTAATGTTTTTGGGGGTTTCAGAATGGAACAGTGATTGGGAGTGATGCAACGAATGGCAAGAGTTATAGGGATTGTTCTAAAAGCAGGAAGCGGTGACAGTCATATCGATCTTTGTAAAGACTAGAGAAGCTGACATCGCCAAGGAGTGTTTTAGAGTCTGTTGGAGATTACACATATAAGGGGAGTATTGGGGATGAGGCAAGGTTCAAGAGACAGGGATTTTTGACAGGACTGGACAATAACCTGAATAGAATCTCCAGTGTGGAAACAGGCCATTCGTCCCAACAAGTCCACACCAACCATCTAAAGAGCAACCTAACCAGACCCATCCCTCTCTCTGTCCAATAAACACTGCATTCCTCATCGTGAACTCACCTAAACCACACTTGCCTGAATACTACAGGCAACTTATGATGGCCAATCACGCATCGTGCAAATGTTGGACTACGGCAGGAAACCCGAGCACCCGGAAGAAACCCACACAGTCGGGGCGAGAACATGCAAAGTCCACACAGACAGTCGGCCACGGCTGGAATTGAAGCCAGGTTCCAGGCACAGTGAGGCTGATTATACAGAGCACTGCAGAGATTGGACTAGATGGATGGAGACACTGGAGGAGCTTACATTGACAGGGTGGGTGCTGGCAATGAAAAGCTATCACATTGATAGTGGGTCTTGTAGGAACTGTATTGAAAGAGTCACAGGCATTGGAATGACTTCTGCAGGTTGGGAGTATAACAGGGACTGAGAGGATTGTCGGGTCTCCACTGATTGATCGTGTCTTTCAGAATATGTAGATGTGGAAATCTTAAACCCAATGAATGCAGTCTTCATTTCAAGACCAGATCCTTATTATTCCTCATCAGCCAAGGATCCCTAAACCTACCAGCTTTTCCCTTTACCCCACTGGGGCATACTGGCCCTGGATTCTTGATATCACACTTTGTAAAGCCTCCCATTTGCCAGTTGTTCCTTTTCCTTCAAACAGACTCACCCAATCGATTAGAATCATAATGTGGAGGTGCTGGTGTCGGACTGGGGATGTACAAAGTTAAAAATCACCCGACACTCGGTTCCAGTCCAACCGGTTTATTTGAAAGCACTAGCTTTCAGAACACTGCTTCTTCATCAGGTGGTTGTGGAGCACAATCCTAAGGTAAAGAATTTATAGCAACAGGATGGCAGTGTCAATGAACATAATATCAAACAAATTTAGTTTAAGCCTTTCATCTGTTACAGTGATCGCCAGCGCTTCCAAAGCGAGTTGGATTATAACTGGACGTTGTGCAATTTTAAATTCACAGCATTGACGTTGGCCAGATCCTGCCTACTGGCCCCAAACCTGGCCCTGTGCTAGTTTTCCTCTTCAATCTGTGGACCTGCTGATCTTTTTCCATAACTATGATAAAACGAAGACAGTTGTGGGCACTGGACCCAAAGTGCTCTCTGAAAGACAGTCCCGTCACTTGCCCAACCACGTTTTCTGAGGAGAGGTCCAGTGTTGCACCTGCCTGAGTAGAGTAGGGCCCTCTGCATATTGATTTAGGAACCTTACTTGGACACATTTGAAAAATTGCTCTCCGTCCAGGTCATTTTATACTCGAGGTGGCCAGTCAATAAAGGGAATATTAAAATGTCCAGCCTGCACTCCTCTATTATTCCTATAGTTATCTGCAATCTCTCTACACAGCTGCTCCTCTGGTATCTGTTGGGTCTACAACAGTCTACAATACAGTCCCAACAAAGTGACCACCCCCCTTCTTCTTTCTAACTTCTAACCACGTGGAATTTTAAATGAATATATGTTTTAAAAATTGGAATTAACAATCCATAAATAAGTATTGATAAAAATCCAAAAACTTGACCTTCAGAAAACTTGACAGTTCACTCTCATGTGGTCTGCACGACATACCCACAGCAAAGTGTTTGCCTGTGAAATGGGTGAGCCAGCTGCTTAGCTCAAGGGCAGTAAGGGATGGGCAATAAAGGCTAGTCAGCCAGAGACACCCACATCCCATACCTGATTTTTTAAAAATACATTCAGAATGATCCCAGCACGGTTCCAGTGGAACATTGTCCTGGCCAACCACGTTGGTAGGTTTATGGACAGGACTTTAAACTGACAGAGAGGATGCAGGGACAGGCTTCAGGTGAAAGGAGATTTCCAAATCCAAAGAGAAAACGGGAAGCATCAGAGCAGCGTGGGAATGTGACTGAAGACAACAGAAAGGAACAGGATGGGACAAAGTTTAACTAAAACTGTCGATCAGCAAATCCATCTGTGACAGGAAATTGTGGGAACGAGTAAATTATGTTTTTTTATTAATGGACAAAGTCTCTGCAACCAGGTAGATGGATTTGTGACACAGAGATAAAAGGGATTTAGACACCAGAGAGATGTGGTTACAGGGCGAACAAAAGGTGGAACATAAATATTCAATGGTTCACAACCTTGTGCAAATTCAGGCAAAATGGATGATGCTAACAATAATGGGTAAGAAAGGCATTACAGAGAAAACATTTGGCATCAGATCATGAAGTAGAGTCAGGCTGAATGTAAATTCTGGCTACTACTTGCCAAGGACACAAGCAGCAGAACAGTTTTAGACCACCCACCGAACAGCATTTCACGGCTCGTCACTGCAATAAATAGGAATTCATTGGAATTTTTAATACAGGCATGGTGAACATTTAGTGAAACGTCAATATTCGCAAAGTGTGGGACAATCACACTGACAACAGTGATATTGGAAGAGGAGTTTAGAGAATTTTTTTCAGTGTTTCTTAGAATAACACATTGTGCAACTGGCGAGGGATGTAACTGTCTCAGAGAGACTGTTGTGTGATAACACTTCGTGAATGAGTAATGTCACCTGGAGAGATCCTCTGGGAAATTGTGATAAAGTGCAGTTTAAAGAAATATAAAGTTTTAAAGTGAATCACAGAAAGGACAAGCTACAATTCGAAACGAAAATAGCCAATTACATAAGTTTGAGAGGAGAACTGACCAAGTTAAACAGGCTAAACAGACTGAAATATGTGTCTGTAAATGAACAGTGGAAAATATTTGAAGGAACAGTGTAAAATACTCAACAAAGGGACATTCCACTGAAACAGACAAAAGCTCAGCAAGAAATCCCCACCGGTCCCTCACGCAGGACAAAATGGATCACATTAGGTTATGAGTCTGAGAAAATCACCAGAAAGTACTTAAAAATCCTGAAGTGTGAGAGAGTTTTAGAGTAAGTTTTAAAGGGATTGCAATGGGTCTGCTAGCAGGAGGAGGGCAATGGGAAGGGGAATCGTTGTCAAGGTTTATTGACACGATACGAACATGGAGAGGTGAAGGTGTTGGAGGTGGTGAGAGTGTTACAGAGAGTGGTCAGGGCCTGAACGTTGTTACAAAGCCAGTATGAATTGCTGCAGCTGGAAGTGTTTGCAGAGGTAGTGAGGGACATATGTATTTTTATTTACTCATTCATGGGATGTGGGTGTCACTGCCTGGACCAGCATTCTTTGACCCCATGCTAATTACCCAGAGATTGTTGGGGCCCTGGTGGATATATATAATACTTTGCTGGCCACAGGTGAAGTGCTGAATGACTGGAGGATCGTTAATGTGGTTCCTTTGTTCAAGAAGGGCAGCAGGGATAGGCCAGGTAATTACAGAGCAGATAGTCTGACAGCAGGGGGAGGGAAATTATTGGGAACCAATTGTGAGGATGAATCAACACTTGCAAAGGTAAGGATCAACTCGGTTTAGTCATCACGTATTTGGCAGAGGAAGATACTGTCTGAGGAATTCAGTTCAGTTTTATTGAAATGGTGCTTAAGTATATTGACGAGGGCAGTGCAGATGATGTGGTTTACATGGACTTGACTAAGTCCTTAAACAAGATCTAACATGGAAGGCTGGTCTCACTGTTCACTTCACATCCATGTTGAACACACTGTTTCTGACTGAACAAACCTCCTGTGTGTGAACGAAACCTGTTCATGTTCAGTGGCTCCCTCTCCGGCCACCCGTGTTTAACTCTCATCATGGAATGCTGTCTCGTATTACTGTGGGAATGCCCATCAGGACTAATCCTGGAGTCTGTATCCCCGGGATCCACAAACTCCATTTATTTCCTCCTTCCTCTTTCATTCTGGCTATTGAACTGTCAGTTTCAATCCATTCTCCTGTCATGCTCTTCAACATACCCATGTGGGTGGACTATAGGCAGCTGGGATTTAATGAAGGGAAGTGGGTATGAGGCAGAAACACTAATAGAGGTGACAGCAAAGAAAGCTATCATGATAACAGCAGAGTTTCTCTGTGACCCAGTGAGTGGTGAGGCATCTGAGATTGTCGAGGGAGGCAGATTCAATCAGGGATTCGGGAAAACACTCAGACAATGACCTATCTATCTGATTGTTGACTCAGACAAATAGGCAGAAAGAAAGATGCACATTTAGATAGCACCTTTGATGACCTGGGGAAATGAAACATGCTTCAAACCCAATGATTTCAACCTCAAACCTCTGAAAACAGACACAAAGCTTCCTACTTGTACCAGATTGTCTCTCAGCATCCTCTTTTCTTAAGAAAAGAGTTTTAAGCTGTTAATCACCCCCTGGTGATTATAACCTCTGCGTTTCTGTCAGATTTGTGACTGAACCTTTATTTTCCTGTTGTGAGTGATGCAAGCAGCAGAAACAGTTCCTGACTTGTGAGGTGTTTCGGTTGGAGTATTTATATTTACACATTCATTCCCACCCTCACATAGAGTGTGAAATTGATGTAAAACTGAAGGAAAGGATTGAGTGAGAACCCAGAGAAACACAAAATGCATCATGTGTACCTGAGCTGAATGAACCTGGCATGAGGAAAATGTGACAACAATCACAATTAGTTAGAATCACAGCATCCCTTAGGCACACAAACATGCTATTCTCTCTATTGAGTCTGCAATGACTTGCTGTCCCATCCTATCTCCATAACTCCACATTTACCATGGCTAACCCAACCCACCTAACCTACACACTACAGGCCATGTTAGCACGGCCAATCCAATAAACCTGCACATCTGTGGGAGGGTCTCAACTAATGTCTAAGTGCTCAGAATTGTGGATGAAGGCTCAAAATCCTCTTTTTTTTCAATATAAAATCTAGGGGAAACTGCAGCCAGAAATATTCCCTACCATGTGATTATTTGTTAACTAATCCTAAATTAACTTCAGATTAAAACAAGATTATCAGCTACTCAAGTCACCTTACTTTTCAAAATCTCTTTAAAATTATTACTATCTAAACACAACAGGCTTTAAGTTGCTGATCAAGTATTCAGATGTCTCCACTGTTACAATCACTTGAAGATTATCTTTACCTTCAGCTACATTTGGTGAATTGAACACTGATTGTAAATATATGAATATCAAAAGGACTTGAGTTTTATGATAATTAATCCAGTCTGACATTCTTGTTGGTTAATATCTTGAAGAGAACTGTCCTCAGAACTCCAGCTTTGCTCTGACTTCATTCACAACTGGATGTGGCTGGACTGCAGATCTTAGATCTGTTCTGTTGTTTCCCAGATTGCTTCACTCTGTCTATCACTTGCTGCTTATACTGTTTGGAAGACAAGTCGTCCTCTTTGGTAACTTCATCAGGTTAACACCTCATTTTTTGGTATTCATGCTGCTGTTACTGGCATGCCCTCCTGAATTCTCTCAGTTGAATGAGGATTGATCCTCTGGTTTGAAGGTAAGAGGCAAGTTGGGGAATATGCTGGGCCGTGATTCTGTACGTTTTGTTGGAGTACTATCCTACTGCTGTTGGTAGAAGTAAAGAGCTAAACTCTTGCACTGTAAGCCGTATATGCAAGAAGCTACATGCAGTCTCATGAACACTGATAGGCCAAGAAATGAAATGCAAGCATCACTGTACAATGATGCAGGATCACAACTGCAGCAAGGGGAGATTAAGAGCCAACTTGTCATAGGAGTAGGGAAAGAAGCAGCTGATCAGATTATTGTACTGCTGGAGGTGAGGATGGAGGAGGTCGGGGAGATGGAGAGCCCTTCAAAAGAAACTAATCTGCCTGAGAGTTATGGGATTGACTTGATAGTCATGCACTTAATAGAAAGCTAATTGAAACTGTTTTTATCCCCACAGGATAGCAAGACAACAGAAACAAACCCCAGAATACATGGTTCAGAGATGGGTGTCAATAGCCCATCAACATCCAACTCCTGCAATTATTCAACAAACATATGTGTGATTACCCTTTTCTGATGAACCAGAAAACCACTGTTCACTCTATGCAGATGGACAGTGATGTGGGGAAGTATTGACCTACTGGTATTGTTGTGAGACAGTTAATCTAAAACCCCAGATAGTGTTCTGGAGACCTGGTTTCAAAGCCTGCTGCAGCAGATGGGGGGATTTGAATTCAATAAAAAAAAGCTCTGGAATTTAAGATTTTAATGATGACCATTAATCGATTGTCACAAAAACCCATCTGGTTCAGTAATGCCCTTTCAGGAAGGAAGCTGCCATCCTTACCTGGTCTGGCCTACATTGTGACTTCAGACCCACAGCAATGTGGTCGACTCTTACCTGCCCTCTGGGCAATTAGGGATGGGCAGTAAATGCTGCCGGGCCAGCGACACCCTCATCCTGTGAATGAATAAAGGAAAATAAAAGTCTCTACCCAGTGTGAATCTGTACATGTTCAATGATGTTGTGAACATTTCTAAAACTAAGTTCTCTATATGCAAAACTTTATGAACTGCCAAAACCATTGTTCATTACTTGGTGACTTGGTGTGAACAAGAGAAAAAAAAATCCTTCAACTTGTGGTTATGAGTAAATTCACTGGTGTCTCAGCAGGATGGATGCCTGGGTGAATCCCTCCCCCCCCCCCCCCCCCCCCACACACACACACACACACACACAGCAGGTGAACAGCTTCTCCCCAGTCTGACGAGTTTGGCCAGTGTCCAGGTGGGATGGGTAAAGAATTCCCTTCTGGTATTCCTCACATTTCCAGAGTCTGTCCCTATTCTGGTATTTTGCCATTTCAGATAAATGCTGACAGACTGTTATACACACAGTTAGCAACCCCACACCCCCAACCCCCACCACCCCCAGAACCCAGTATAAAGCAGTAAACATTATCTCCTGCTGTCGAAGGACAGCCTGTATTGGTCTGAGTAGGGACACTGAGCAGATTTACCTCAATGACAATTTAATTGGTGACCAGAGCAAGTTAGGCAAGTCCAAATAAAATGCATTCTAGCACAGAAAGAAGCCCATCAAATCCAAGCTGGCTCTCTGTAGCAGAATCCAACATTCTCATTCCCCATCCGTCCCCAAACTCTGCGATTTTATTTCATTCAGATCTGATATAATTGTTTTTTTTATCAATCATTCATCTTCTCTGCTTGCAACACCATAATAGGCAGCATATTCTGCATATTTCCAGCCAAAACAGTCAGCAGATATACGTACTCATCTCCCGCTGTCACAAAACCTTACATCTAGTCTTAATTCTTGTGCCATTACCTATCAAATACAGATATTTTTGTCTGCTATATCTAGGTCTGTTATAATCTTATACAGCTTTATCAAAAATATATTTAACTTGTTTATTTCAAAGAAAATACCAATCTCTTCAAATCAATCCAGTGACTGCATTTTCTTCATCAGTAAACCACTCCAGTAAATCTGTACTCCACACCCTGAAGATCACTTCTATCCTTCCTTGTTAATGTCTGTTTTGTTCCACAAATCCAGACGACACAAATTTTCTGTACATCAGCAGTAGCTTTATTATCGGACAGCTAGCAAGAATTTCAAAGCATCTCTAAAGAAGCCGAGTGTCTACTTGTACAGAGTCATCTTCACGAATCTCTGCCTTACCCACAGAGACAGTATATTTAATAAGAATTAGACAAAGGCATATCAGTCGCATGGGCGATTGCCATTACCTAGTTTAAAGCTGGTAATTATGAAATTACAAAGCTTGATGAATATCAATGACCTGTGATAATGTGTGATGGATTACAGAAACTGATTATCGTATTGTTCATGATTATGTGTTGACAGGAAGAGATTAAGGCAGAAGGGTTTTTCTCTCAGTAAATGGGGGATTCACTTCCCTATGCTCATATGGAGGGGAAGTTAGACAATGGGAGCAGGAGGCAGTTTTAGAGGGTTGTGCCCAGGGTTCTCAG
This sequence comes from Chiloscyllium punctatum, assembly GCF_047496795.1. NCBI lineage: Eukaryota > Metazoa > Chordata > Chondrichthyes > Orectolobiformes > Hemiscylliidae > Chiloscyllium > Chiloscyllium punctatum. The sequence continues at coordinate 39,711,854 of NC_092769.1, read as the reverse complement.
ACTTGTCTGGAAAGGTCAAATTGCTCTATCTGGGGTTATGGTGGAATCCACATGTGTGGCTCCAAGAGGTTCTGTTTTGAAGATATGGTCTGCCTCACCCCTACTGAGGTGTTCAGTCTGTATTGGAAGAGTACAGGCCTTGTACTCTTACAATACGGCAGGAAGACCTTTGGCAGGAGAATGTTTAACCCTTGAGTCGCCAATGCATCCTGAAAGAGAAGCAAAGTATGGCACAGGCCCCTCTGTGCTATTTTAACTTCCTCATCCTGACCAGGAATCTGTTGACCACAATTGGATGCAATGATTGACTGTGACCTAACTAGAACTTTTTCAACGGTCAGCATCTTTTCCATGAGTATGTTATCATTCCCTCTGTTAATGAAGTCCAGCATCCTTACGTTTACTCAAAACACTTTATGTTCTCTCTCCTTTTAGGATTTGTACACATTGTCCCGCATTCCTGCTGTCCTGCTCTCTCTGTCTGTGCCATTCAAATATATATTCCCTTTCTACATTGCTTCTCTCAAAATGCATCAACTTACTGTGTGTTCTAACGAAGAGACGTATTATACTCAAAATATTATCTCTCGCTCCACACATTCTCCCCCCTGGAAAACAGAACGGTACAGCACCAGAATAATCGGCCCACCATGTCTGTGTGGATCATGATTCCATCTGCCTATACATGATCCATATCCCTGCTAACACATGTTTGTTTATCTGTCTGTCCAAATGCCTCTTAAACATTGTGATTGTTTCTGCTTTTACCATCTCTCAGGCAAGTACATTCTAGTCACTGACCACCTTCTGCATAAGAAACTTGTCTGAGACAACTCCCTTTTAACTTGCACAGATGCTGTTGTAAATGCTCAGCAGGTCATGCAGCATCTGTGAAGAAAAATCAGTTAATGTTTCGGGTCCGGTCCCCCTTCCTCAGAAATGTTAACTAATTTCTCTTCACAGATGCTGCAAGAACTGCTGAGCTTTTTCAGAAACTTCTGTTTTTCTTTCTGGTTTACAACATCTGCTGTTCTTTCGGTTTTCATTTCCTTTAAACTTGCCCCCTCTCCCATTAAATCTATGGCCTGTGAATTGGTACTTTCCGCTTGGAAAACGATTCAGATTATTCACTCGAAACCTCTCGGATCACTCTACAGCCACTGACTTTCCAAAGACAACAATCCAAGATTTTCCAAACTCTCCCAATCCAGGCAACATCCTGGTAAACCCATTTCCACCCTCTCCAAAGCCTCACATCCTCCTTATAATGCGGTGCTCAACACAGCACACAATACCCCAAAGGGGGCCTAATGACAGTTTTATATTCAGTCCCCTGACAGAAGAAGGCAAACCTGCCATCCACCTCCTTCACCACATTCAGGGAGCTGTGAACTTGCACCTGAAGATCCCTCTGTATATCAATGCTGCTCAGGGCACTTCCTTTTAGTGTATACATTCCTCTTACAATGAGCTGCCCAAAACACATCACGTCACACTTGTCTGAATTAAAATCTATCTGCAATTTCTCCGCATAACCTTCCAATTGATCTCGTCCTTGATCTTTCCTTTGACAACATTCTTCACGATTCACAACTGCTTCACCTTGTGCCATCGACAAACTTGCTAATTAAATCGTTTACTTTTTCAGGCTAATCATTTATATGTATTACAAAGGACAGATGTCCCAGCTCTGACCCTTGTGGAACAGAGGCACTGGTCACAGACCTCCAGCCACCAACATACCCCTGCCCAACTGTTACTGGGAGAAATATCAAAGAGGAGCCTTGAGTTCTGTGCTGAGCAGCACGACCAATGTTTATTCAGAGCTCCTTACTAATGCCTGATGGAAGAGTTCCCTCTCTGGAATTCTGTGGCTCCCCCAGCCAAGTCCAGCATTTGGATGTGTTTCTTTCATACGTTCCACTAATATTTCTCCCCGACCCGATCTCCTGGGTTCAGGATGTCAGCTCGGATGTTTATGAGCTCCCTTTCCCAGTCTCTGATTCTCTGTCCGTCTGCAACTTCCCCTCTCAGCTCATGCAGTTGCTTTGTCAGTTCTTTCACAAATTGTTTCACCCTATCCTTGCCATTGTACATCTCCTGCCCTCCCTCTACCATATCCTCTGGCAGCTGCATAGTCCATCCGGTCACTAATTCAAAGGGGGATTGCTCAGTTCCCTTTGCTGGGGTTGACGTCAGTTTTATTAGGATTGTGGGGAGTACACTAACCCATCCTGGCCTGTCTCTGTCAGGGCCTTAGTCAGACTAGCTTTCAGTGTCTGCTTCATTCTTTCTACTGTCCCTGAGCTCTGGGGGTGGTGTGTGAGATGGGATTTCTGCTCAGTACCAAACAGGCCACAGAGCTGCTTAACTTCGTTTCCTGGAACATGTGTCCCTTGGTCAGAATCTGCAGGGGAATGCTTCCACCCACTGAGTAAACCTGGCCAGCCCATCATATGTTTTTCATAATGTTTGTCTTATACAGTGGCACTGCTGGATCATCCTATGTCCTATTACTGCCCCACCCTTTTCCCATTCCTGTTTCTCTTGCTGTGGGACTGTTTCTGGAAATGTCTTTAAACTTTCCTTTCTCGCTTCTGTAGCTACTGCCACTGCATCCTCCTCAAATGTATGCACTGTTTCAGTAAGTATGCTCACCCATGCTCACCAACTACCCCGTTGGTATGGAGTTTCTACTTCCCTGTGAGCTCTAATCTTCATTATTGCTGCTTCACTGGGAAAGTTAGCTGCTTCCACCAACTCTCTGACCTGTTCTTCATGCTCAATGTGGCCCCCAGACAGGGTGATATACCTTCACCGAGCTCAGTCATGAACTATACCAAAGGCATGCTGACTGTGTGCATTTTGCCTCCCTCACCACTGGTTAATGTCCGCGCTTCTGCCAGGGCTCGTGATGGTTCTCTATTTCTGGATAATTCCTCACAAAATTCCCACAATAATTAAACAATCCTAAAGTTTGCCTGATCCCTTTACGGTGTGCGGGTGGATAGTTTTATAATGATAGCTTTTGTTCCCGCTGGGTCTGTTCCCTCTCCCTTCCTGATTTGATCTCCCCAGTATGATGTCCCAGTTCCGTCTCTCTCTATCTTCCCAGTTTCACTCTCTGTGTTTTAATTTTAAGCCTGGCCTGGCTAACCTGATCCAATACTCTGTCTAATATCTGGATATGTTCTTTCTCACCGCTTGAGGTGTTGTGGTTCGATCAGTGTGACAAAATCCATCAAACACACATCGGTGGGATATACTGGAATATTGTGGGATCCCTGAGGTAATAGTGTCCTGGAGGCCTTTTCTCTTCGGTCAGTAAACACCACTCTCTTCTGACATTCAATGTCCACAGGTATGGACCCAGACTATTTCCAGCTTCTGTCAATCTATCATTGTCACAATTACTGCCTCCTCAGCCCCAGCTTTGATGAGATCCCATTTGTGTGGGGAGTGAGAGGGCCCTCGATCTCTACAGAGTCGATAGACAACAACCCACTTTCCTGTTTGAGTTACGCACACCGCTGAGTGGGTCCGAGCTACAACCCACCAGATTCTCTGACTGTCCCAGTCTCCCTCCAATGTAGCTACTCCGGAGAGGTTGCCTTTCCTTTTCTTTCTGTCCCAGTCCTGGCCGGAGCATCCCCATGTTTAAATTCGGGTGTTGATGTCAGTAGTTGCCATTTTAGAAAAAATAGGAGCAACTCCCAGAATGGTCCCTTCTTGAGTTTCACACCTCCATATCTGAATACATTTTGTCATACTCCCGGTCTACATCGGGACAGGTTTGCTTCATCCAGCTTCCCAGGTTCCCTCTCCGACTGCTCTCATTTTAGTAATTGAGGGGGTGAGGGGTAAATCCTTATCAGTAACTGACAAAGATGCTCCGGTGTTAGAATCATGCAAGGGTTGGCCCCTTAACAGCACGTCAATGAATATTCATGGGCTATGCATATACCTACATGAACACAGGCCACTCACAATATGAACACCTATCTCCCTCTCTCTGCCTATGTTCCTTGTCTATGTGCCCTTTCCTGCTTCCCTTGTAACATTGTGGGTCTGATTACCCTCCCTGTACTGCAGCTATTCCCCTCTGTTTCTGTGTTTGCCTCAGCTCTCATGGCCCAATTTGTTTAGAATTATCTCCCACTGAGAGTCCCATGTTTATAATTACAGTTAAATAGTGTCCCATGTCATCTTTTAAATACATCAAACCTATTTCATCATCACAGGTTGGGGTTTGGTAATCCCCCGTGGTCCTTACACACCTCAGGCTTCCTCTCTGTATGATCCTCGATATCACCCTTGGTTCCCTAAGACACCAAGGTTATTTTAGCCCATTCAGCCTGTGTGTCCCCAGTGTGTCCCTGTAATATCTGTAAATGCCTGGCGCCATGGATCAGCTGTACTCTGGGGGGAACTGGCTCACACCCCATCCTCTCATTGCAGGGACAGTTTCTGCTGTACACGTCAGGGCATCTTGGGCCGAGGGAGGGTCCGTACATCATCTTCGGTGAGACTGTGTACCTCTACTAATTCATCCATATTGTCCCAATAAGGCCCATTACTACCATTTCTCCATCAGGCTGGGTGTTCATTCACCAACATCTGTCATTCAGCGGGTGAACGGTTCAGGTTTGGTTTCTGTCAGTTCCCTTTGTTGCTCCCTACTGTCTCTCCAAGTTGAGCTTTGATGCCCAGTGGTGTCATAGACACGGCCTTCTGGGCCTTATAGGGCAGTGGATCATCCCACCCATTGTCGTCCCTCTGTCCATACATGGGCGCTTTGTCATCTAACCCGTTCCAGTCAGTGTCACCATCCTCACTGCCTTCTGAGGAGAGCGGGGCACTGGGTACCTCCCCCACTGTAACTACCACCTGGCCCTTTGGCTTTAAGGCCTCACGTCAGAGAGCCACCACCTTCACTTGTTCCTGTTTCCCATAATAATTCAACACATCCTGTCATTCCTGGAATAAAACAGAGCAAAATGTGAATTTGGTTTTACTTGAATTATTAATAATTTGACATTCACTTTACATATCTATACAGGTGAAAATTCTACTGTGATTATTTAAGTGAATTTAACGTGATCATCAATGAAAATAACAGATAATCAACGACAATGAATGAACTGAATAATATGATATTTTGTACAAGTTCTTGCAATGAAAATTCAATTTTATTTAACGTTTGTCACCCATTACACCGTGGGCATTCTTATTAGGGAATAAATTAATTGAAGGATATCAGAGAAAATAAATAGACATTAATTTTAGCTTTACTGCAATAATGAACCAAATATTTGGAAATATGGTTGAACTACATGACAAAGTTTCCAGTGTCATTATTGACATGAAAACTATTTTAGTTTGCAAGTTGTTTTGCTCTAAGAATAATTGGAAATGAATTGTGATTTGGAATACACCATTGAAAATATATTTTGAAGAGAATAATCAGATACATTTTTTGGAGGAAATTAGGAATGGAAATAAATATATATTCATTTATATTAATAGTTTTAAAATGTTGAGAAGTTGACTGGGATTATTTTAATTGAGAGAGGCTGCATGATTATAAAGACTAATTCGCCATTTTCATTGCACTGTTGGTTTCACTAGAATCTGTTGTGGTCTAAGCTCTTGGTGTGTGCAATGGACTGTCACTAATAGCTTAATTAACCTGCGAGTCCCTGATCAGGTTTCCTTTGTCTGGAAATCAGTCTGTAAGTGAGCAACACACCTCCTTTTGTGAGGGGAAATAAGTGGCAGTTCACCCTGAGAATGGTTTCTAGCACACACCATCAGCAGGGAAGGGTTTTTTCTAAAGATTTCCAATCTCTATCTACAAATCTGATTTGTCAGTTTGTGGAGGATTCAGCCCCTTTGTTCTGAGCTGTTTTTATACAAGCAGTTGGTTCATTCTGTCTTTGCCAAGAATGTTGTTTACTTTCCCCTTTTACTGTGATTCTGCAGGTTCGCATATTCTGTGAGTCAATAATGTTCAGTAACTGAACATTGATTGATTTTGTCTCTAACAGAGCAGTGGCCTTGTTTTCAGCTAATTATTCACTTTCCATTTCCTGGTTGTATTGAATGTTCCAGAACCAGACTCTGAGCAATGTTTCCATTCCCTTGTGTTGGATTCACTGCCAGCCACATGGTCAGTCAGTTTCAGCAGTTTGAAATCAGTAATCATCTTGAATTAAGAGTCTATTGATGAAATTATTCTCGATTGTCAGGAAACATCCAACTCGGTCACTGATGTCCTTTAGGGAATGAAGCTGCCATCCTTATCTGATCTGGTCTACATGTGACCCCTGACCCACAGCAGTGTGGTTGACTCTTACCTGCCCTCTGGGTAATAAATGCTGCCCATAGCCAGTGGCACCTACATCCAGTGAATGAATTTTCAACAAAGCTCTTAGTCCTGTGTCATGTGAGAAAGAAGCAGAAGGTGAAGTTTCAGCCCCTCAAGTCCACTCCATCATTCAATAAGGCCAGGCCTGATCTGTTAGTGATTTATATTCCATCTTCCCCCAACGTCCCTTAACAAGAACCTATCAACCTGTATCTTAAAATACTCAGTGAGCCCACCTTCTGGGGCAGAGAGTTCCAAAGTTGCACAGCCCTCTGAGAGGAAATAAATCTCCTCATCTCTGTCCTGAAAGGGTGAATCTAATTTTAAAGCAGTTCTCTCGAGTTCACGTATGACCCACAAGAGGAAACATCCTTTCCACATCCTCCTTAACAAACCATTCAGGATCTTAGACACTTCAGTCATGTCACCCCTCACTCTCCCAAACACCGCCTGAAACAAATCCAGCCTGTCCAACCGATCCACATTTTATTACTGTCACGCCGGGTTGAAATGTTGTGTTGTGTTTATAATGCAATGAATGTGTTGTTCCACTGTGTGGGGTCTAAGAGTCAACGTGAGCCATACTAGCTTTCCTGTCTCACTGTGTTACATATATCTTACATCACTGTGGTGATCCAATCCCTCCCTACCTCATATAACCAAAAAGAATAGCGGAGAGAGATCAAGAAAAGTTGTTCGAAAATTTGTTTTTGCCTAAAAGGTACTTGGTCTGTTTGTAGAGATTGCATTGTAATTGAAGTAACCAGTTAATGAAAAGTTACTGACAAAATATTTTAAGCGGAGTTGCTGCTGGTGATGGAAATGCTGCTGGTTGGTATAAGAGAGGGCTGGGGGGAATACTGTACTGATGAGAAAGTTGAGCAAGGTAACCTTTTATCTTTGTCAATAAGAAGAGGCAGAGACTGCAGCTAGGACAGAGTTGGAGCTGTTTTGATCTTGCAGACATTATTTTAATATTTATTTGATGTGATTTGCTTGTCACTGGCTGTGCCCAGCGTTTATTGCCTGTCCCTAGTTACCCTTGAGAAATTGGTGCTGAGCTGTCTTCTTGAACCGCTGCAGTCTACCTGCTGTGAGTTGCCCCACAATACCATTGGGGTGGGGATTTCCAGGACATTCACCCACCGACAGTGAAGGAATGGTGGTATATTCCCAAGTCAGGGTGGGTTAGTACCTTGGAGGGGAACTTGAAGGTAGTTGTCTTTCCATCTAGCTGCTGCCTTTGTCCTTCGAGATGGAAGTGGCCATGGGTTCCTTGAGTGTTGTTGGTGGCACTAATCCAGGCAAGTGGGGAGTATTCCATCACACTCCTGACTTGTGCCTGGTAGCTGTAGGGCAGGCTTTCAGGAGCCAGGAGTTGAATTACTCTTGTAGCCACTGTGTTTGTGTGGTGAGACCAATTCAGTTTCTGATCAATCCCCAGGATAATGTTGATAGTGGGTGTTCAGTGATGGTAACAGCATTGAATGTCAAGTGATGGTCGTTGGTCATTTCTTATATGTGATGGTCGCAGCCTGCATTTGTGTGGGATGTATGTTACTTGCCCCTTGTCAGCCCAAACCTGGATATTGTCCAGATCTTGTTGTTCTTGGGGTTGGACTGCTTCAGTACCTGAGGAGTTAATTGTTGATCATCGTTCAATAATTACAAAATTATGCAAATTCCTTTTTCTATCAAATGTCATGGACTGTATCTTGTGGTCACTCTCATGTTAACTTTCGTTATCTCCTTATTTTCTTCCTAATTCAGACACAAATGTTTGAACATCGATCAGGATAAAATTAAATAATTTAAAAACATATGTTTCTACATGTAAACTAATTGAATGAAATACATTCCTTCTGTATTGTCTGCAATTTGAGCAAAAGTCATTTCTTTTCAATAATTACCGAATGACTCATTTATTGTCCTCAATCCATCAATCCAGCTGTTAGATTTTAGTCTTCAGTTTACCGATCTTAATGATGTCTAATCAACATCAGAGCAAAGTGCTTTTAAAATGTTGAGTCAACTTATTTGTTCTGATTACAACATTTATTATGAATTCATTATCCTTATAATAATTACAGAATAATTTGTTTGTCTTTCTAACATGTATAGTCAGATCCATATTTTAATTTAATCCATTGTTTCATTTAATCCATTGTAACAATACTATTGATTTCAGGTCAAGTATCCCACAATGGAACCAATGATTTTGCATCCAACATGCTTTGAAAACTGACTTTCGCTCATTTGAATAATCACAGTAATCGCAGCCTTATAAATTCAGAGAACTGTAATTACCTTTCACTGCAATGATAGTTGTTCATGTCTACACCTTGCACAGTCACATAGCAACATTAAATATCTCCTTCTTTGAAGTGCACTGATATATTTTCAAAAATCTATGTGTTGCTAATATGTAACTATTGTTCAGTTCAGTAAGGGGTATAAATGTGCAATAATAGCTCAGTATGTGAACTGATGTGAATATATTGCAGTGTACAAACTCACAATCATTGTGAAAATCAATTTTTATTTTAACCATGGAAACACAGTTGAATTAATTCAATTATATTTCACTTTAATGCTCGCATTAATTGTATTTCTAGTCACAATAAGAGTGAACTATTTCATGTGACACAATTATTTAAAATTCATGTCACTTTTTTATGGACACAAAATAGAATTAATACCTGTTTTTGCTTTCCTTTACCTATCACAGTCAAGTTTGAATTGTAGAAAGTTAGACTGATACAGCACGGAAACAGGCCATTCAGCCGACCAGGTTTCCGAAACTAAACTAGTCCCATTTTCCTGTGTTTGTCCCATATCCCTCTGGATGTTTTCTATCCATGTAACTGTCCGAAAGTCTTTTAGATGTTGTAATTGTACCAGCAGCTGCCTTTCCTCTCACATCTCATCTCAATATACCAAACACGCGTTGCGAAAAGAGTTGCCCCTCAGATCCCTTTTAAAACTTTCCCCCTCACCTTAATAACATTCATACTTTAATCAGTGACCCGAAGCAAATAAATTCAAGATATTGTGACCATTATAATCAACAACAGATACAAGTTGACAAAATGTTGGATTGAAAAGTAATTCAATTGACACTTAGATATTTTCTAATCAACTCTGAGGTGCTTTGACACATCTCTGTTTAAGGAAGGAATTTAACGCCTGTCTCCTGGTCTATTAGTACAGACAATACCAGAACCCTCCATAATGTTCCCATGCAGGAAGGGCAGGACTATAATCACTTACTTACTGTGGTTACTCACAGGGAAAACTGCTCAGATATTTATCGTGATAATTGGACTAGGATTATATTAGACACTTCCAGTGTGTAATGGATGAAAAGAATTCCTAATTTCTAATAATGATGGAACGAAGCGACAATGATCTTAAATAAATATAAGTCTCATGATAATCAAATAATTCAATATGTTTGAAGCAGTTATTCATGTACATAAATTAACATTGACCTGCTTTGTAACGCACATGAATTGGAAATAAAGTATTCGCCATTCAACGTGACTTTTCAGCGAAAGACAACTTTCCTCAGTTTCACAAAATTGTGATTTCTAAAAATTCAAGATTTATTGTAAAAGAATAGATCAAACATTTGTTAATTCAGGTTTGTGTACACAAGAAACACATGAAATTTACATAATGTTTAATGTGAAAAAGAGTTAGCTCTTTTGTAATAATCAGAAATATAGAAATGTTAGCATTGAAGTGAAATACAATCAGTACAAGAACGCAAAAAACTGTGGATGCTGGAACTCAGAATCAAAATCAGTGATTGCTGGAAAACAACACAACAGGTCTGGCAGCATCTGTGGGAAGCATTCAGTGTTAATACTTTGGATCCAGTAACCCTTCCTCAGAATGTATTTTTGCTCACAGCCAATTCAATCCAACTAAGCTTCCATATTGAAAATTATTTTGCTAATATTAAGAGATTGTAGAGTGCAATATTGTTTGTCAGTTGATGTATTGAGCCATTGTTCCACATCAACAGCTGTATATATTGCATTTAAACAATGATTACCAGTTAGACATTAGCAATAATTAGTTTTAAAGTGGCTGAAACCAAATTTAAGGTTGATAAGAAAATCCTTATTGCAATGTAATTGTGCAGTATATCTGAAAAAACTGAAATATTGAAGTGAAATATAATTAGCCATCTCTTAATTGATAAGGCTGATTAATAATCCTTCCATTAATACGAGAATTCAAATGAAAGAGAATGAGATAGTTACTATGAGTGTTGGGTGAGAAAACTCTGGTTGATTGCAGGTGTGTTGACCTGAAAAGAATGTTAATATTTCATTATGATACTGGCACTAAGAAATAATGGATTCAACTAAAATGTGAATCTCATGATGGTGTGAGAATTGAAATGCCAATCAAATAATAATTAATGTCAGAACTCAACACTTCAAATGATTCAATATATTAAAAGCAGTTTGTACTGGATATTCATTAAGATCAGTAAACTGAGAATTAAAATATTGGGTTAATTTAAAACAAAAATCACAACTTCAGAGATTATTCATCAGAATTGTTTTGTCATTGAAAAAAAAACACATTTATTCAAGAAATTTTCATCATTTTCTGTCTTTTTTCCACAGGGATCTGTACTGGAACCCTTCTGGTTACGATACAAATATATAGAAGTGACATGAATTAAAATCTAATTGGTTGAGTTAATAAGCTTGCAGATGATACAAAGTTCAGTGCAGTTGTGAATAATGTAGAAGGTTGTCAAAGAATGCAACAGGAAAAAGATAAACTGCAGCTATGGGCAGAGAAATTAAAGGTAAACCTTAATTCATACAAGTATGAGGTGTCACACTTTGGGAGCTCAAATATTAAGGAAAAGTAGGTAGTTAACGGCAGGACCCTGAACAGCTTTGTTGTTCAAAGGGATGTTGGCGTTCAAGACCATGGTTCCCTGAAAGTGTCCATGCAAGTGGATAGGGTGGTAAGGAAGGCAAATGGCATGCTTGCCTTTATTGCTCAGGGAACTGTTTACAAGAGTCAGGATATCATTTTGCAACTTTGTAAGACTTTGGTTAAGGAATACTTAAAGTAGTGTATTCACTTCTGTTCGCCACATTTCAGGAAGGGTATGGAGGCTTTGGAGATGGCACAGAGGGCGTTTACCAGGATGCTGCCTGGATTTGGAGAGGCTGCTTTTTTGTGGAGTGGCCGTGGCTGAGGGGAAGAATTGATTGAAGTCTATACAATCATGAGATACATAGGTAGGTTTATCAGTCAGGAAGTTTCTTCCCAGAGTTGAAACGTCAAAAGTATGAGGCAGGCATTTAAGGCTGTGCGGGGGGTGGGGGGGGGGGGGGGGGGTGGGGGGTGGGGGGGGGGGGAGTTCAAGGGGCATGTGAGGGGCAATTATTTTTTACACAGGGAGTGGTAGGTGTCTCGAATGACCTTCAAGGGTTGGTGGTGGAGGCAGACACATTAATGCTAATAATGTTCATTTAGATAATTTGGACGGATATGGTCCAAGGATAGGCAGAAGGGATGAGTTTCTTTGCATTATATTCAGCACAACGTTATGGGCCAAAGGACCCATTCCTATGCTGCACAGATCTTTGAGAGAAAACTAATATCTCACTTATATGACATTTAATCTCATCAATATTTAGCCACTGGCGTCAGAAATAGAAAGAAAATAAGTTGAGAACGAACTTGACTATAACCTAAAGATAGAGTCAATGACATTTACAGAGGTAATTTTTTAGATTAGATTACTTACAGTGTGGAAACAGGCCCTTTGGCCCAACAAGTCCACACCGCCCCGCCGAAGCGCAACCCACCCATACCCCTACATCGACCCCTTACCTAACACTACGGGCAATTTTGATTTTTTGTGAATTATAAGATTAATAACTTTGGAGATGTGTTGAAAATGTTTGCAGATACTGATGTGCTGAGCCAAAATTACCCTTTTTAAACTGAAGATTCGACTAGAAACCTGTTAGAAAACTTGAAGATATTCAGTAAGGTGTGATGCACATCATAATTTAATCCATTGATTATTACTGCCAATACTACAATAAAAGAAATTTCAGCTCTACACCAAAAAGCATCGATTTTCCATCCAATGCTCATTGGAAATATTGGAATACTACTCATTTCAACAATCAAAGTAATCGCAGCCTCATCGACTGAGAGATATCTAATGACATTTCACCAATAATTACTGTTTATTTCGACACATTGCTCGTTCAAACGGCAATGTGAAGTTTCTCATTAATATTCAGTTCACTGACAGCATATTAATAATTTAGTTATTGCTAATATCTAACCATTGATCAATCGAGTCAGGGATAGAAAAGTGGAAATATGGCTCAGTACATCAACTGATGGAAAGATATTGCAGTGTTCACTCTGCCAAGTATTGTGAATATCGATGTATATTTTGATTTGATTTGATTATATTTTTCTTCAACACAAAGATTTATTGTAATTTCGATCACAGTAAGATTTAAATATTTTAAAGCTAAAATATTATTTAAATTTGTGACATGTTTTGTAAACAAAAAGTAGAATTTACAGGTGTTTGCTCTTTCCTTTATCAATCAGAATACATTTGGAATTGTTGCAAGTTATATATTTGTGGAAGGAAGAGAAGATGTCTGCAGCTGAATAGTCACAGTGAATGACCTTTTCTTTCGATTCAGTCTGACTGCTAAACAATCTCATTATCTTTCTCTTTATAAGAAAAACTGCTTTAAACTTATTCAGCAGTTGTATTTTTGATGAATTAAGCTCATGATATGTCGATTTATCTTTCTTCCAATTATTCTGATATTAATTTGTAAGTAAGAGCATATGTGCTTAGTACCATTATTATTGTGAATTACTATTTCATTCTCAGTCCATTAAACAGAAACAATCTAATTAATTCTCAGCCCAATTATTGGAATGAACACTGGTTAGTTTTCATTTGAGTAATCCCAACCTTGTTGGGACGATAATGAAAGGCACTTGTGTATCCCTAGTAGTGTCTCTCCTAAGAGACCAGATCACCTGATACAGAGCCATAGCCTTGAAAGCTAGTGCCTCCAAATAAACCTGTTGGACTATAACCTGGTGTCATGTGATTTTTAACTTTGTCCACCCTAGTCCAATACCGAGATCTCCAAATTATTGTTGCACAAAGGAATTCTCGTAATTTTTAAAAGAAAATATGACTTTAATTAAGATCATTAACACACGATTATTAATCCCTTCCTATATTAATATAATATAATTGTAATTGAAAAGAAATGCTCACTGAACACGGCACACACAGCTACACAAATGTCTTCCTGGTCATATCATTACTGCTCCAGAGTTAAACCTGAGTAAGTATCTTATTGTTTCTGAGAACAAGAACCACAATAAACATTTGGTGAGCTGTTCCATCCAATAAATGCACTTGATTTCTTACATTTCACTTCAGTAATTGCACACGAAATATTTCGCTAAAACCAATAACAATGCTTTATTACAAATGAGCGAGGACGCTAACGTCAGCATACATAGCAGATTTCCAATCCAGTTGAAGTATCGCAAAATAAAATGATGTATTTTGGTTTAGTACAACCAGTAGGTGAAAACACTTTGAGCTTGCACCTTAAAAATCTTTGCAAGAACGACATGAAGATGTACAAGGTCCTCGAATTCCTGTTGAGTCGAATCCCCTTCATAAGGGTCTTATTGTCTCGCGCCGATGTTTTTTTGTGACTGGTGACTGATGCGTTTTCAAATCATGTGCACTGCAGAAGGATTTTTTTAATTTTCAATTTGTTATGAGCAAAAAAACTGCTTTGAACATGTTGATTTACTTTTTTTACTCCAAAGTTATTTATCAATGTACAATCATCACAAAATTATGGAAGTTCCCTGTATCTTACGTTCACTGTCATACGCACTTTCACTATCTACTTATTAACTTCCTACTTCTGACAGGAATGTCGAAACATTGGTCATGATCAAAAGTATATAAATTAAAAGTACGTCTCAAGAAGCAAACCAATGGATGGAAACATGTAATTCTTGTAATTCTGCATGTTTGACCCGAAAACAATTCTGCTGAATAATAACTGGCTCATTTTTGTGAATCCATAAAGCTAGCCATTATATTGTATTCCTCAGTTTATCGACCTTAATGAATATCCAATAATCATCACAGCAAAGTGCTTTTAGAATATTAAATCAATTTATTTTTTCAGATTATAATGTTATTTTTCCAGTCACTGCCATTACAATAATTGCACAATTATTGGAGTTAATCTTTCTAACAAATATAGTGAGAATCGCATTTTAATTGCATCAATTGTTTCTGAGTACGAACCCTACAATATAAAAATCAATTTACTGTTCAGCTGAACGATTCCATAATGGAACCAATGACTTCCCATTCAATGCCTCATTGTAAATATTTGATGATTGCTCATTTGAATGATCACGCTAATCTCAGCCTGAAGCGTTCAGAGAACTGTAATTACTTTTCATTTGAATAATTCCTGGGCATTTCTCCAAATTGTTCAGTGAAATAATCAACTAAGATTTCTCCGTATTCTTAAATTAACTGATAGAATTTTGACAATCCAATTGCTGCTATTATCTAATCATTGTTCAATATAGTTCAGGGTATATCTGTGGAATTATGGCTCATGCATAAAATATTGTAAAGATTTGCTGTGTGTGTTGTAAATATCATTTTTTATTTTAACCCTAGCAAAAGTTGAATTGATTTAATTATGTTTCGCTTACATGCTAACATTTACTGTATTTATAAACACTATAAAGTTAATAATTTTTCATGGAACAAAATCATTTAAAATTCTTGTGACGTTTTGAAGTACAACAAAAGGAACTAACATCTCTATTGTTACATGAAATAGTCACAGTACATTTTGAACTTTGGGAATTTGAACATTTTGGGTAAGAAGGGAAGATGTCTTCAGATGAATAGTCATATTGTTTGACTAATTCATTTATTTTCCTATTCATTTATGTTGCAAAAGCATTTTAATTTTCTTTTTATTCTGTGAAAACTTGCTTTGAACATATGGAACTATTTTATTGATTTTTGTTCATCAGTGTACAATGATCAAATGATTAGGCTTTTTTTCCTATCATAGATTATCATGAGATTCATATTTAATTAAAGTCATTATTGCTTTGTTACAACTTTACTGTAAATTACTAATTCATTTTGTCAGTTCATTACACACAGAAAATATGTAATTAATTCCCATACAAATTATTACAATAAGCATCTGATTCATTTTCATTTGTGTTGCCACAGTTAGCATGTGACCATGGTCCTACCCTTCTGGGGTGGGGACATTATGAAGGGTCCGTGTGGAGCTCTGACAGTGTCTCTACGACAAGATCAGGAGGAATAATTTCAATTCCCACCTTCAGCAGAGATGTGTCAGAGCAGCTCAAAATATTCATGACGAAATACCTGGCATAGATTGAACTGCTTTTCAAAACAACATGAAATATACTTCAATCTGCTGTGCATTTCAATCATCACCATATCTACTACTTATTTTCTTCAGGTCACTAATAAAACGGATCATATCTGCTAGTTCAACATTCCTTGAAAAAGTAATTGAGAATGTTGCAATCTTAAAGTTGGAAGAGTCTAAGAAATGATACTCACTGATTTTTTTTCTCTGTTTGAAAGAACCTAGTTCAGACATTTCAAGCACATAAATCCTTTTCCTCCAGTATTATAAAGATGAAAAACTAAACAGTCAAAATTCCTCTTCAGCAAAATAACCAAATGCAACTTCATATTATTCATTGGTCAGTTGATCACCTACAATTGTAACTAAATATTGCAATTCATCTAAATATTGTTATGTGCTTTGAACAAATTAAATTTCTTATTACTATTCATTCTTGAATTGTCAGGAATTTGTTTTTATTTTCCATCCACCAATACATAATTCATAAGATTGATATGCTTTCAAAATATCGACGTGTTCATTTGAACATTTAATTTGTCTCCCTCTCTCACTTATCTCACTTCATGCATGACAGCTTCAATGCATTTTGCTCATTAACTCTACGAAACTTAAAAATGTTGTTGACTTTACTTCTTTTGTACGCAAGAAAACAATGTAGGTACACCCATCTGTTCTTTAGCTCAAATAACACTAAATTTTAAATTATTGAAAAGACTACACTGGGGGAAAAAGAACGATTCTTCATCTCAAATATCATATTAAATGACACTTTTTCAAATCAATACAAAATGATTTGTATTTTAATTTCATTATAAGAAAAAAAAACCTGCTTTGGAAATGTTAAAATCTGCTTCTTTTACTTCCAGCATGAGTTGTCAATGAACAATAATCACATAATTATCAGTCATTTTGTGCAAAATAATTTTCTGTACCAACTGTCATTTATTTGACCTTTTGTTCACAATAGTACTCACTTTCCTGGTCTAATTATTTTCTTCCTTATTCTGACATAGATGTCTAAACATTTATCACGATAAAAATTTAAAAAATAAACACGACTCAACAAAAAAACCCAATGTTGAATGGTCTCAATTGTTGCTGAGTATTTTTTAGAATTATTAAAACGACTTTTTATATATTAATTTTCTGTTTATCAATCTTAATTATGACGCAATCGATGTCAGAGCAACGTGCTTTCAAAATATTAAGTTAATTTATGTATCAATATTCTAGAAACAATGAACAATTACAATAATTACACAGCACTTTGTGCTTGTTATGAAGTCTAAGTTAATGTGTTATTAATATTTTCTATATTTCTTATTGTGAATGCTACAATATAAAAACCTGTTTGGTCGGGCTAATACACCCAGAAAAGACCAATAACTATCCTTGCGACATCCTTTGTAAATATCTGACTTTTGCTCATTTGAAAGATCACAGTCATCACAGTCATTGATATTCAGAGAACACCAGTTACTTTACACTGCAATATTTCTCTTCATTTCTGCACATTACTCAGTGGAATAGTAAGATGAGATAAATCATTATTCTTAAATTCATTAATAGTAGTTTTAAAATCAATTTGTTGCTCATATCAAATAATTGGTCAATTTGGCAAAGGATGTAAGTGTGGAATTATGGTTCCATGTAATAACTATTGCAAGAACTTAGCAATGTAGAATCTTTCAATCATTGTGAATATTGCTTTTCATTTTAAACTTGGAAACACTCCTGAAATGATTTGGTTTTAATTCACTTCAATGTTAACATTTATTGTGCTTCTAATCACAATAATAGTTGAATATTTTTCTTGTGCAAAATTATTTAAATTCCGATGAATTTTTTTGAAATACACAAAAAAAGGATTGACATCTTTCTTGTTTCATTAAACACTCACGGGAAATGGTGACTTCTTAGAAACCAGACATTTTCAGAATCAATGAAAGTTGTCTTCAGCTGAATAGTAACATTGACTGACCAAGTCATCATTTTGTTCCAATTTACGTGTAGAACAAAAAAAATTTATGTTGCATTTTATAAAATGAGAAACTATTATGAACATGTAGAATGATTGTATTCATTTTTATTTATCAATTTACAGTAATCACACATCTGTCAAGTTGTTATTCCACAAATTATCATAAAAATCATATTTAATTAAGACATCTGTTAACTCCCATCATTATTGTAAATTACTATTTAATTTTAAGTACATTACACACAGGATCCATCCATTTAATTACAATCCAATTATCACAATAAACATCTGATTATTTTTCACTTGAGTAACCACAGTGAGCATGTTATTATAGACCTGCCCAGCCTAGTTGGGAACATTATGAAGGAATGTTGTGCAGCTCTGATAGTGTCTCTGTTACCAGACCAGGAGGTACAGTTTCAATTCCCACCTTGCACAGAGTTGTGCCAGAGCAGCTCTGAATGTTGGTTAGAAAATATCTAAGAATCAAATGAATTGCCTTTCAATTTAATATTAGATATGCTTCCATCTGTTGTTCATTCCAATATTTGCTATTAATTTTCTTCAGGTCACTAATAACAGAATGTATCTAATTCCACTCAATCAATATTCGTTGGAAAATATTTGAGAATGTTGCAGTCATACAGATGAAATATACAAAGTAATGATATTAATTTATTTTCTTTTGTTCTGAAGAGCTGAGTTCAAACAGTACATAGAACTTGATGCTCCAGTGCTATAAAAATGAGGAGAAAAAATACATTTCTTGTTCAGTCAAATAAACAAATGCCAATTCTTTTTATTTATCAATTTTTAATTATTGATGTTTATGAATTGTGTGAAATTTGTTTTTCATTTTCCACTCACCTATTTATATTGAATGTGAGATTGAACTGCTGTGAAAATATCCAAGTGCATTCATTTGAAATTTGACTTTGCATATTTATCACTGTGGGATATATGTAAAGCAGTGTTACTTCTGCAATCATAATTGTTTATTCAAGGTAAATGAACTCGCACCAGTGTATAATTGTTTCAGCCAAGAGCTGAGTTAACAAGAATGAAAACTATGTGAAGGAAATATATTATTGTTTTTGTATTAGCTAAAATGTGCATACAAGATTGAAATGTGTCTGCACATAATGGGAGATGTTATAGACAAATAGTTAAGGTGCTGTGAGGGGAGGGGTGTAGGTTAAGCTAGATATGCCTGTACAAACAGTTACAAGCATCTGTTTCCCGCTTCAGCAGGAACAAAATAACACCATCAAAAGGTCATAAGGCTCGGTGTAAATAAAGAATAAAAAGAAATTATGCTTTGGTTAGCATGGAAATAGATGGCAGTGAAGAAGGATAAATAACAATAAGACCACAGAGGGAGGTGGTCAAACGGCCTTGTGAGGCCAGAGATAAACATTTTGTCAGGGACCAGGCTGGATGAATTCAGAGATAAACAGCCAGTTTAGATTAGAAATAGTTGTAAACAGGGGAGGAGCAATAGGAGGAGGGAA
This sequence comes from Chiloscyllium punctatum, assembly GCF_047496795.1. Classification (NCBI taxonomy): domain Eukaryota; kingdom Metazoa; phylum Chordata; class Chondrichthyes; order Orectolobiformes; family Hemiscylliidae; genus Chiloscyllium; species Chiloscyllium punctatum. The sequence goes on along the minus strand of NC_092769.1, from coordinate 39,692,489 downwards.
GAGAAACGAATAACATAAATATTGTGTACTCGTTAAATTCAGTGTGTGCGTGTGCCTTGTGGACAGTGGACACCACACCCCTCTTGCAACAGCGTAATAAACGATACTACTGATTCAGGTCTTTTTCCGGACTGAAGTTATTGAAGTGACTGAACTTCGTTTCTCACAATCACTTATCTCATTTATTGCATGATGTCTGAAGTGTGTTTTGCTCAGCAATTCTATCAACTATTTAAAAAGTCTAATCTTAAATAAGATCCTTAACACCCAATTACCAATCTATTCCTAATTCATGTAAATATCTCAATTTTCTTGAAGTCAATGTTCACACAAAACAGTGCACATAAAGCGACACAAAGATATTCATCATCAGCTGATTACTGTTCAGTGGAATAACCTGAGTATCTTATTGTTCCTGAGACTAATGACAACAGTAAGCATTTGTTTACTCGTCCATGCAGTAAGTGCATTTGATATCTTATATTTCAGTTCAGTTGTTAACGACGATTTATGTTGTTTAAAACAATTATTCTAATTTATCATGGATATTGACTGTAATACAAGAACACTGGAAACATTTTTTTTAACTATTCTAACAATCTTTAAGCTCCTCTTCTGTTGTGTGTGTGCAAGAGACAATTCAAATTATAACCATTTTTGTTGCAAATTCAACAAACGCTACATTTTGAATTTATGAACTTCTTACAATTTTGCAAAAAGGTTAGTCTTCACTGTATTTCATATTAAAAGACTGCTTTTTCCAAACATGCATGCTACAAAATGATTATTGCTTTCATTGCATTGTAAGAAAAGAAGTGTTGATTTTTTTTGTTGTTTCAATTCCAACATTATTCATCATTGTACAATAATGACACAATTATTACAATCGCTTTATATACCACCCAGCAGTGACTTCATTGTTTGTTTAGTTTCATGCTCATTTTCATGATCTATTAATTCTCTTCCTAATTCTGACACTTTGATTATAATATTAATCAACGTACCATCTCTACAAGGAATCCAGTGGAAAGAAATTCACAATTTGTATATTGCATATATTTTGGAGTTCAGAAAAGAATTTTGTTCAATAATGACTGAATGTCTCATTTTTTCTTTAATACGTAAAGCTAGCTACTATGTTTTATTCCTTAGTTCACTGATCTTAGTAAATATACAATCGACATCACAGTAAAGTGCTTTTGAAATATTGAATCATGTTAATTCTTCATATGTATTGCAGTGTACAATCTCTCATTCATTGTAACAACTAATTTTTATTTTACCTGTTGAAACATAGTTGTATTCATGTAAATATATTTCACTTCAATGCTAACACTTAAGACTTAAGCATTTTTCATGCAACAAAATCCAATGAAAAAGCATCAGCATCTCTTTATTGTTTCATTCAACAATGACAATAAATTTTGAATTTTTGGAAGTTGAACATATTTTGAAAGAAGGAATATTGTCTTCAGTTGAATGTTCGCATTGAATGACTTTTTCACAGTATGTGCTGTTTATTCTCTTCTTCGGGTTCCCAAGAAAAGAAATTAAATAGTTCTGCTGGTTCTAAATTCCTGAAAAAATATTTGAGAATGTTGCGGTCTTAAAAGTGAAAAGCTAAGTGATCGTAAGTGATCAGTATTTTGTTCGAAAGAGCTTGATTCAAACATTTCGGACATTCACATTGTTATTCTGCTGTGTTACAAGGGGGGAAACCAAGTCACTTTCTTCGTCTGTAAAGTAAACATATGCCACTTCCAATTATTCATTAGTCAGCTAATTACCTACATTTGTTATTAAAAATTGCAATTCATCTAAATATTGGAATGACCTTTGATCAAATTAAATTTCTAATTATTTTTCATTCATGAATTGTTGGAGTTTTTTTTGTTTTCCATTCATCTATTCGTATTGAATGTAAATTTTACATGCTTTGACAATAGCGGAGGGTGTTTATTTGAAATTTGTCTTTGCATATACACTGCTGCCTCACAGTGCCAGGGATCTCGGTTTGATCCCATCCTCGGTGACTGTCTTTGTGTACTTTATCCATTCTCTCCAAGTCTATGTGACTTTGCTGTGGTTTCCTCCAACAATCCAAATATGTGCAGGTTAGGTGAGCTGGCCATGTTAAATTGCACATTGTGTTCAGGGATGTGTATGTTAGTCAGCAGTAAATGTAGAGGAATATGGTTGGGAAAGTGTTTGGCTGGGTTACTCTTTGGAGGGTCATTTTTTTCAACGAAATGACCTGTTACCACACTGTGCTAACAGGGATTCTACAATAGTTTAATTGTGTTTCTCTAAGCAATTCTAACTTTTTTAAAGTTGACTTTAGTTAATACCTTGAACACTTGATTATCAGTGTTCCTAAATCTTGTAAAATATCTCAATGTTTTTTTAAATCATTGCTCACACAAAACACTAAACGTGAGGCCACACAAAGGTCTTCATGACCATCTAATTACTGTTCAGTGGAATAATCAGAGTAACTATCTGATTGTTCCTGAGATCAATCCCCACTGCCACAGTAAGGATCTGGTTATCATTCCTTCCAATAAATGCAGAAGTTGTCCTCTGGTATTTCAGTTCAGTAATTACACACGATACTGGTTGTTCAAAGCAGTGGTTATTCTTTATTATAAATGGCAAAGGATTCTAACAGAAGAGGTGTTCATATGTCCTAATGTGTTGCATGATCACAAACAATTTTCAGTCCAAATATTGCACAAAAAAGTGTAAATTTGGTTTTGTTCAACTGCCGAGGCGATCATTTTCAGTTCATGTCCATTACAAATATTTGGAGAAAGTGAGGAAAGTAGATGCTGGAGATCAGAGTCAAGAATGTGGTGCCAGAATAGCACAGAATGTCAGGCAGCATCTGAGGAGCAGGAGGAACCATGTTTCAGGAATAAGCCTTCATCGGGAATCTCCGGCTCCATGGATGCTGCCTGGTCTGCTGTGCTTTTCCACCACCACACTTTCGACATAAAAAATATTTGCTTATTTGAAACAAATACTCTCTGTTTCCTCTGCAATTTAAATTTACTGTGCTTTCTATTCACTCAAGTTCTCATTTTAATAGCTCCTCGTTTTCTTCTTAATCTGATACAAATCTCAAAACTCCGGGCACAATAAAAGCAATATGAATTATAAACTAGCATCTGGACAAGAGAACCAATGAACAGCTACATAGACCTCTTGAACAACAAAGATATTAGAATGAAAAAGCAATGCCTTCCAAAAAAATCTCTGTACGTCTGTATCCTTTTTCAATTCAATAATCCTGCAAATAGCTTATAATGGTCAGTTGATCTCTCTTAATAACTATCTAATCAATGTCATTGTAAACCACTGATAAAATTGAAACATTTTATTTATTAAAATGCAAAGATTCATTCTCAATTCGTTATTACAACAGTAAGTGAACCATATTTTATCTGTCCGCTAAGGTCAAGTGACCAGTGGCCCATAATTGAACATTCTAAATATTCCTACAGCTGGGAAAAGCAGAGCTAAAAAAAAAGGTCAAACTAAAGGAAACAGTAGACAAAGTAACCAGCTCCAGAAAACAGTGGAAAGCCCGGTCAAAGAGCTCACAAAGGTTCGGGAGATCCTGTTACAACCAGCCCAAGAGCTGTGTTTTGGAGAGGTTGAAGCAGACTTCCTGGCACCTTGACTTCCAGCCAGTGCCTGAGCATCAGACACCTTACTTGAGAATGACGACAAGTGAAGGGTGTTTGCACGAAACCCATTGAATACTTAGAATCCAGAATTTTGGTAAATGTTGTGAAACATTTCCCAGATCATGAAAATCAGCTCAACATTATTGAAATCAAAGTACTTGTAATGGTCTTCAAGACCACCTAATTACTGTTCGGTGAAAAACACTTTGTACGTACCTTATTGTTCTCAGGATGAATAATCATAGCAAACATCACAGTCTCACCAGATCCAAACATATGTAAGAGACACCTTATTATAATTTACACACTACGTCTTTCCCAGATTATTGATAACACCTTATTACTTATGCCTGAGGATACTACGTGCAACATGTATCGAGATGAAGCAAGTCCTGAATATAGGATTTTTTTTCTGATAGATTTCCAATCCAAAAATTATGATAAAAATGATACATTTGTGATACAAATGTGGTTCATTACATTGTCAACAGATCCCCATTAAACGTATTTAACTGTTTATTCAGAGACAATATTGAAACAAATACGTTGATAAATGCTGTTGACTATATGCTTCTGTGAAAATAAATCTTCCTTATTGACTTATTTTCATTATAATTCTGACTCAAATGTCTAAATATTGATGATATGAAAAATTGCATGAATTAAATACAATGCAGAATTTGTTCTTATTATATATTATATTTCTCCAGAAGAAAAGTAGAGAAACCAAGGATAGAAATCTTGAAGATCTGAGAATTGTGAATGACAAACCATTTCTGATCAACGTTCACTGAATGTCTAATGTCTTTCCATGTCATCATGCCAGAATTTGCATTCTCAGCTGACAGATGAAGAAATATCTAGTCAACATCAGAGCAAATCCATTTGGAAATATTGAATCATTTACTTTGCCAAAGTTCTAAAATTAATTATCAATTCATTGCCATTCCAAAAATCACATAGTAATTCAGTTTAGGTTTTGCAACAAACTTCGTCAAATTCACATGTTAATTTTATCCATTATTTCTTAGTGTCAATATTAAAAGAATAATAATAGTTCTCTTATTCCAGGATAACACAAACACAAACTAATTAATGATTCCTTATCCAACACTCACAGATAATATCTGTTCCCTTCTCATTTGAATGTTCACAGAAATCATTGGATTAATATTCGGCCTTACATATTAAGAGACGTCTGATTATTTTACACTCCAATAAATGCTGCTCATTTTTACACATGAAGGGCAGCTATATGAGATTTCTAACCATTTTTAAGTGTTGCTATGAAATGTTTTTAAGATTAATTGTTACTTATATCTAATATTTAAGAATTGATCAAATCCAGTATATCTAGCTTTAAGTGTGAAAATAAGGCTCAGTAACGTAAACGTATTGCATTGTACAGAAACCAATGGTAGCCAATGGTGATTTTTATTTCAATACTTGAATCTTAGTTGATTTACTGTTCTGGGCATGGCCTGCCCCACCTGGAATAGAATGGTCCAAATTGGCTCATACAAAATGCCTGACAATCAAAAACAGGCAGCCTACCTTAGAACTAAAACACAAGGTGTCAGGGGGTGATAAACTAGATTAACATTCTGTTCCAGCCTTAAATTAAAAGAAAGCACACTACCAATGGACCTACTCCAACGCCAGGACGACAGCATTCCTGACATTTCTTGATAAGAGCATGCTGAAATACAGACAAATGACCAATCCTGATCTTCATAAATGAAAGGATAATTGTCCCAGTAAATGACTAAACAGCAGCTGTAGGGTGCAGCACAGTTAACTCACTAAGCAGGTATCATGATAACAGAAGAGTTCGTTTGTCAGATATAGTTATTATTTTACAGTTACTCAGAATATTAAACATAGGTTCTAATTACAGATTCTTGAGTATAATAGGGGAAATTTGCAATGTAAGTTTGATATATGTAACCAATGCCGACTAAAAACATTATAGAAAAGCACTTAGAACGAGATTTGAAGTTAGCTAGTTTTAGGAATTAACTTCACGGTATGATGTTGACTGCTCATTAATTATAAAGTCCAGACAGAAAGAGTAGCTGTATAATTTTACACAATATAACAAACTTTATAACACAAGTCATATTGCTAATATTATAGCAAGTAGGCTAAAATTAACTGTCTTTTCGATTTCTTTGTACATATATAACTAAGACAGTGAACAATATGAGGAGTAATTGGTTTTGATAAAATAAAATATAATGAATAGCAGAACTCAAAATGTCCCAGCTGATAAGGTATCCTGAGAGGCCCGAGGGAGTTCAGGAATAGCTTTGGAATCTAAGTCAATAAGATACATGGAAAGATCCCAATAGGAATCTGGGGATGTCCATTAGAATGCCCATCTGCGATTATGTGTTTCAATTGGGTGGCTGGATGAGGAGGGAAGGGCTGTAACCACATTGCATGTGGCCATTGTGATGCAGAAAGTCCATAAAAATGCTGCTTTTTACTGTACATGTTACAGTGTGTTATGGATCTCCCTTCCGAGATGGGCTTCCGGGGATGATCCCTTCATTAACTGGTTGCTGCATGAGTAAACATCTTCCACATGGCTGAGCTCAGATTGCCTCCTGAGTCCTCATTCCCTGCCAGTGAAAACAATTCTACAGCTATGATGACATTTCAATTCAACACATACATTTATTGTGTTTGAAATGATTACGTTCAGAGCGATATAATTTTCATGATAAAATTGCTTTACATTTACTATTTTTTGGTGTACAACAAAACATTTCAATTATATCCGTTTGTTCTTTTGTTCAACCAACACTAAGCTTTAAATTATTGTGAAGACTACAATGGGGGGAAACGTGAACGAGTCTTCAGCTCAAATTTCATATGAAATGACTGTTTCCTTTTTTCAAACAAATCGCCCTACAAAATTATTTTTATTTTCATTTCATAATAAGAAAAAAATTGCTTGGAAATGTTGACAATTCTCCTTTTCCTCCCATATTAGATGTCAGTGAACAATAATCACACAATTATGAGAATTCCTTTCTGTATCAAATGTCAGTGACCCTGTGTTTTGTTCCCAATAATAGTCACTTTCATGGCCTAATTCTTTTCCTCCTAATTCTGAAATAAATATCAGAACATTTATTGTGGTAAAAATTACATCAACAAAATTGACATGACTCTTCAAGAAAACTATTGGAAGCATATAAATCTTGCATTGCCTGCATTTTTAAACAAAATCATTTTTTTTCAATTGCTGCTGAATGATTTTTTCACACCATCCAGCTAAATTTTATGCTTTAATTTTCAGTTCCTTAATCTTAATGAATATCCAATCAACTTCAGAGCAAAGTGTTTTCAAAATATTAAGTCAATTTATCTGTCAGGATTCTAAAAGCAATTATCAATTACAATAATTGCACAGCAATTTAACATAGACTTGGTAAAAATGCAGTGTTTTTTTGAAAATTCCATTCATTATTTCTTATTGTCAATGCTACTATATTAATACCTATTTGTTCAGGCCCATGCACATACCAAACGACCAATAATATCCCTTGCAAAATTCTTTGTAAATGTCTGATTTTTGCTCAGGTGAAATATAACAATTATCTCAGCCTTTGAAATTCAGAGAGCTCCAATTACTTTTCCCTGCGATATTACTCTTCATTTCTACATATTACTCAGTCTAATATCACGATGAGATATCTCATTATTCTCAAATTCACGAATATATATTTTTAAAATCCATTTGTTGCTAATATATCTTATATCTAATAATTGTGCAATCTAGTAAGGGCTACAAATGTGGAATTATGCTTCTGTACAATAAATACTGCAAGGACATTACAGTGTACAATCTCTCAATCATTGTGAGTGTTGTATTTATTTTAAACTTGGAAACATTTTTGAATTGATTTGATTATAATTTACTTTGATTCTGACACTTACTGTATATCCAATCACAATATCAGTAGATTATTTGGAGGTATCATCGTCCATTCCAATAATCACAGTATCTGCTATATACTTTCTTCTAGTCACTCATAGCAAAATGTATCTAATTCCACTCAATCAAGATTCCTGAGAAAATATTTGAGAATGTTGCAGTCATAAAGCTGAAATATGCAGTCATGATAATCATTAACTTTCTCTTGTTCTGTAGATCTTAGTTAAAACAACACAGAATTTTATGCTCCACTGCTATAAATATGAGAAAAGATCAATTACTTCTCAGTAAAATAAACAAATGTCACTTGCTATTATTTATCAATTTTTGGTCAGTTTATGAATTGTGTGAGATTTGTTTTTAGCTTTCCAGTCATCTATTTATATTGAATGTGACATTGAAATGGTGTGAAAATATCAGGGTGTGTTCATTTGAAAGTTAAATTTGCATATCTGTCACTTATCCCATTGATTGCATGATGGTTTAAGAACGTTTCGTTCAGCAATCCTCGTAAATATCAAAAACTGTCTGATTTTAAATCAGATCATTCGCACCCAATTATCACTCTGTTCCTAATTCATGTAAATATCTCAATTTTATCGAACAAATGTTCATACTAAACAATACCCATAAAACAACACAAAGACTTTCATCACCATCTGATTATTGTTCAGTAGATTAACCTGAGTAAGTACCTTATTGCTCCTGAAACCAATGACAACAGTAAGCATTTGTTTACTATTCTATGCAACAAGTGCAACTGATATCTTCTATTTCAGTTCAGTAGTTAAAGATGATTTATGTTGCTTAAAACAATGCTTCCAATTTATCACGATATTGACTGTAATACAATCATGCAAACAACAAACGTTTTGTGATTCTAAAAATCTTTAAGATGGCTTATTTTAAATTTGTGTGCAAGAGATATTTCAAATTACAACCGTTTTTGTTGTATAATTCAGCAAACCTAAGTTTTGAATTTGGGAAAGTCTCCATTTTTGCAAAATGGAAGTAGTTTTCAGTTTATATAACACAGTAAATGACTGTTTTTTTTCCAAATCACGTGCTTTGCAAAATGATTATTGGTTTCATTTAATTGTAAGTAAATAACTGTTTTGAACATGTTAATTCTTTTTGTCTTTTCTATTCCAACATCACTGTACAATAATGAACAATTATTATAATTCTTTTATGTACCAAATGTCACTGACTGTATCATTTGTTCACTTTCATGCTCACTTTCATTATCGATTAACTTTCTTCCAAATTCTGACACAAATGTCTGAACTCTGACCATAATATTAATCATCTCAATTAAAATAACATGTCTCTATGATGAAACCATTTGATACAAATTCATATTTCTTGTGTTACCTTCATTTTTTAGTAAAGAAAGAAAAAAAATTTCTATAATCACTGAATGGCTCATTTTTTCTTCAATTCACAAAGCTACTTATTATATTTTATTCCACAATTTACCAATTTTAATAAATATCCAATCAACATAACAGCAAATATTTTGAAATATTGAATCATTTTAATTGCTCGTATAGCAACATTATCAAGTCATTGTCATGATAATAATTGTGCAATTATTTAAGAAAGTCTTTTGAACAAGTAAAGTGAGATTCACATTTTAATTTAACCAATTGTTTCTGAGTACCAACACTGCAATATGAAACTTTATTTTCAGGTCAAGTTTCCCACAATGGATCCAAGGACTTCCCATCCAACATTAATTGTGAATGTCTGATGTTTGCTTATTTGAATGATCTCTTTAATCACAGATTTTAAATTCACAGACCTGCAATTACTTTTCATTGCAATAATTCCTGTTTGTTTGTTCATATTCCTCAGTCAAATAGCAAAACGAGATTTCTCATTATTTCTAAATTCATTGATCGAATTTTATAATTCAATTGTTGCTCATACCTAATAATTATTCAATCCAGTACGTGCTGTGAACATGGAATTACGGCTCTTTACACGAATAACTAATATAGTGTGCAATCTCTCAATCATTGTTAATATTAATTCTTATTTTACCGGCAGAAACATAATTGAATTCATTTAAATATATTTCACTTTGATGCGAACATTTACTGTATTTCTAATCATCATAAGATTTAAGTATTTTTCATGACACAAAATCATGTAAAATTCCTGCGTTTTGTTAAGTCAAATGAAAAAGAATTAACATTTCTGTATTGTTTCATTAAACAATGAGAATGCATTTTGAATTTTTCGAAGTTGAGCATTTTTGCAAAGAAGGGATGTTGTCTTCAGCTGAATAATCACATTGAATGACTAATTTACAGAATCTGCTGTTTATTCTCTTCGAGTTCCCAAGCAACCAAATTAACTAATTCTGCTGGTTCTAAATTCCTGGAAAGTATTTGATATTGTTGCAGTCTTAAAGATGAAGAAGTCAATGTGATTTTACTGATTTTTTTTATTGGGAAGAGCTTAATTCAAACATTTCAGGCACATAAATTGCAATTCTGCAGTGTTACAAAGATGAAAAGCAAGTCAATTTCTTCATCAGTGAAGAAAACAAATTTCACTTCCCATTATTCATTAGTTAGCCCTTTCCCAATTTTGTAATTAAACAATGCAATTCATCCGAATATTGTTGTGCCCTCTGATCATATTAATTTTCTAATTATTGTTCATTCATGATTTGCCAGGGATTTCTATTTTTCGTTTTCAATTCACCTATTCGTATTGAATGTAAGATTGATATGCTTTGGCAACATCAGAGAGTGTTCATTTGAAATTTGACTTTGCACGTCTCTCACTTATCTCATTTCTTGCATGGGGGCTGGGCATTGAGAACAGAGGATCAGTGGTTAGCACTCGTGTCTTACAGTGTTATGCACTTGGGTTTGATTCCATCCTCGGCCACATGTTTGCGCGGAGTTTGCATGTTTTGGTTTTCTCCCACAATCCAAAGATATGCAGGTTAGGTAAATTGGCCATGCAAAGCTGCACGTTCTGTTCAGGGATGTATAGGTTAGGTACATTAGTCAGTGATAAATGTCCAGTAATCTGAGAGCAGAATGGTGCTGAGTGGATTATTCTTTGGAACGTCAGTGTAGACTTGTTGGGCCAAATGGCCTGTTTCCATACAGTAGGGATTCCATAAACTTAGAATTGTGTTTTGCTAAACAAAACTGACATTTTTTTTAAATGTTGCATTTAAAACTTATCTTTAACTGTTAATTGTCAATCTTGTAAAATATTTAAATGTCACTGAAATCAATGTTCACACAAAACCCTGCACATTAAGCCACACAAATATCTTCATGACCATCTAATTACTGTTCAGTGGAATAATCACAGTAAAATTTTATTGTTTCTGAGATCAATCACCATTATCACATAAAGGATCTGGTTATCATTCCCTCCAATAAATGCAATCGTTGTCCCTCTGATATTTCAGTTCAGTAGTTATACAACATACTGGTTGTTCAAAGCATGGTTATACTTTATTATGGATGGCCAAGGGTTCTAATGGCAAGAGATGTTGTTTGATCTGATTTGTTGCATGTTCTCAAACAGGTTTTCACTATAGATATTGCAAAGAAATGTGTTAATTTGGTCTTGTTCAACTGCTGATGCGAACATATTCAGTTCGTGTTCATTAAACATATTTGGAGAAAGTGAGGAAAGCTGTAGCATTGGAAAGGGGCAGGCACATCCAAAGAGCAGGTGTATCAACCTGTCGGGCATTAGGCCATCATCAGAAAAGATTCCTGATGAAGGGCTCATGCCCAAAATGTCGATTCTGCTTCTCCTCGAATGCTGCCTGACCTGCTGTGCTTTTCCAGCACCACTCTCTTTTGACATTAGAAATATTTGACTGAATGTTCAGAGATAATATTAAAAGTTGCCTTGATCAATTTAATTTACGGTGCTTTCTATTCACTGAAGTTTCCATGTTAATTCTTCCTCTTTTTCTTCTTCAATCTGATGCAAATTTCAAAATACGAACACATTAGAATTCACATGAATTATAAATTTGATTTCTCGACAAGAAAACCAGTGAAAGGCGATATAGAATTCTTGAAAAGCCTACACATTTGAATGAAAAAGCAATTCCTTCCAAAAAATGTTTGCACGTCTGAATCTTTCTTTCAATTCAATAATCCTGCAAATAGTTTATAATTGTCAGTTGATCTCTCTGAATGAGTACCTAATCAATGTCAATGTAACCAGCTGAAACATTAACATCAGATTGATAACTGGGTGTTAAAGACCTTATTTGAAGTGAACAAATGTTTGGAATTTACTTGAATTCCACCAAAAAACATTCTTGAATCATAATACAAGAAATGAGATATGTGAGAGATGTGCAAACCTTATTTTTAAATGAACGAACTCCAATATTTTCAAAGCATTTCAATCTTACGGTCAAAATGAACAGGTGAATGGGAAAATAAAAACAAGTATCTGACAATTCATAAACTGAACAACAATTACAAATTCACTTTGATCAAAGGACAGAGTAATATTTAGATGAATCAACAACATTTAGTTACAAAGTAAGCAATCAGCTGACTGACAAGTAATAGATGGTAGAGTTTGTTAGTTTACTGAAGAAGGTATCAACTTTATTTCAAATTTATAGCATGAGAGAATAATGTTTAATGTGTTTCAATTGTTTGGACTTGCCCCTTTGCAACAAAAAAAAGATCAATCTAATTACTTAGACATCGTAATCTTGAATTCTGCAACATTTTCAAATATTCTCCAGGAACTTATAAGCGACAGAATTAGATACAGGTATCCCCACTATCCGAAAGTAAAGTGTTATTATGAAACCTTACATAATCTGAAAAGGCCTTAGTCGAAGAAGCATTAATTTATATGGGAAACATGTCCTCTTTTTTCGTAAAAGTGAAAATCCTCTTCATATTTCTTTCAGTTAGAGAAAACAGGGACAGATGAAAGTCTTTTGTAAAAGCAAAGTGGCTGAAGCGAATTTTCCAACACATATTTCTTGGTAACCTGGTAATCTGATAAGTATCAGATTTTGTGATGATTGATATAATAGATAAAAGCAGATCTAATGTTGTATTGAATAGCAATTCAGTCTGTGCTTAGGTACTCTCTAATCAACATTCAGATAGCTCTTGCTATATTTCTGTTGAAGGTGTGATTTGAAACCTTCCCTCGGGTCTAGTAATAGAGACACTGCCACAGCTCCACAGGCTCCTTTCATAATGTTCCCACTCAGGACGGCAGGACTGCAATATTGTGTTTCATGCGGTTTCTCAAATGAAAACTAATCAGCCGTTTATTGTTGTAATTTGAATGGGAATTAATTAGGTAGTTTCTGTGTGTAATGGACTGGAAATTGAACAATATTTTATAATAACAATAGAATAAATGAATGATACTCTTAAATAAACAGGAATCTCATGACAATTCTTTGAAAGACAAATTGACAAAACTGCGTGATCATTGTACTTTGATTTAAAAATGCATCAGTCATTCAATGTGAATATTCAGTTGAAGACAATTTCCCTTCCTTTCAACAACGTACAACTTCCACAAATTCAAAATGAACAGTCATTGAAAAAGGAAGGAACAAGCAGATGGTAATTCTATTTTCTGTACATAAACGTGCGATGAATTTTAAGTTTTATATATGTAAAAATGAAACTCTTATTGTGGTTTGAAATACAATAAACATTAGCATGATGTGAAATATAATCAAATCAATTCAACTGTGTTTTCTCAGTTAAAATACAGTTCAATATTCAAAGTAATCGAGTGATTACACTGCAATATCTTTACATTAATTCAGTGCTGAGGCGTAATTCCACATTTATATCCCTTATAGTGAAGCAAGCTTGTGCCAGGAGTCTGAGAGGGTAGGGGAGGTCCTTAATGAGTACTTTGCTTCAGTATTTACGAGTAAGTGGGACGTTGTTCTTTGTGAGGACAGCGTGAAACAGGCTGATATGGTCGAACAGGTCGATGTTAAGTCTGAGAATGTGCTGAAAATATTGAAAAGTCATTGGGATAGATCAGTCCCCTGGTCCAGAAAGGATATAACTTAGGTTGTTATGGGAAGGGAGGCAAGAGATTACTGTACTTTGGCAATGATCTTTGCATCCTCACTGTCCACCGGAGTCAGACCAGATGATTGGAGGGTGGCAAACGTTATTCCCTTATTCAAGAAAGGCAATTGAGATAATCCTGGGAATCATCGATGAGTCAGTCTTACATCAGTTGTGGGCAATTATTGGAGAGGATTCTGAGAGACAGGATTGATGATTATTTGGAAAAGTATAGATTGATTAGAGATGGGCAGCATGGCTTTGTGAGTGGCAGGTTATGCCTCACAAGCCTTATTGAAATATATGAGGATGTGACAAGCACATTGGTGAGGACAGAGTAGTGGATGTGGTGTATATGGATTTTAGCAAGGTGTTTGATAAGGTTCCCCATGGTAGGCTCATTTAGAAAGTAATGAGGCATGGGATACAGGGAAACCTGCCTGGTTAGATAATAAATTTGCTGGCCCATAGAAGACAGGGTGAGATTACATCGATAGTTTTCAGCTTGGAGCACGGTGACCAATGGTGTTCTGAAGGGATTAGTTCTGGGATCTCTGCTCTTTGTGATTTTTACAAATGACTTGGATGATGAAGTGGAAGGGTGAGCTAGGAGGTTTGCCAATGACATGAGGGTTGGTGGAGTTGTGGGTCGTGTGGAGGGCATTGGTAGGTTGCTAGAGGACATTGACAGTATGCAGAGCTGTGCTGAGAAGTGGCAGATGGAGTTCAACCGGGGAAAATGTGAAGTTATTCATTTTTGAATTTCAAATTTGAATGCATATTTTCAGATTAAATGCATGATTCTTGGCAATGTGGAGGAACAGTGGGATCGTGGGGTCCACGTCCATAGATCCCTCATACCTGACATCCAAGATGATAGGGTTATTAAAACGGTGCATGTGTGTTGGTTTTCATTAGCAGGGAGATTGAGTTTAAGAGTGACGAGGTTATGCTGCAGCTCTATGGATCCCTGGTGAGACTACTCTTGGAATATAGTGGTCGGTTCTGATCAACTCATTACACATTGGATGCGGATGCTTTAGAGAAGGTGTAGATGAGATTTATCAAGATGTTGCCTGGACTGGAAGGCATGTCTTATGAAGAAAGGTTGAGGGAGCTGGGGCTTTGATCATTGCAGTGAAAGAGGATGAGAGTTTACTTGATAGCTTTGAGTAAGATGATGAGAGGCATAGATAGAATGGATAATGAAAGACGTTTCCCCACAAAATGCATAATTTTAAGGTGAATGGGGGAAGTTGTGGGGAGATGTCAGAGATAGTTTCTTTATAGATAGTGGTGGGTGCGTGGAATGCACTGCCAGTGGTGGTAGTAGATTCAGATCCATCAGGGACATCTAAGCAATTCTTGGATAGGCACATGAATGATAGTAAATGAAGGGCATGTTGGTTAGTTTGATCTTAGAGGAGGATAAAAGGTCGGAACAACATCGTGGCCAAAGGGCCTGTACTGTGCTGTACTGTTCGATATTCTATGGACGGAAATGAACATTTATATATTAGCAACATATAGATTGTCAAAATTGTATTAGCATACTTAAGAATAATGATAAATTTCATCTTGCTATTTGACTGTGCTATATGCAAAAATAAACAAGAATTGTTGCAGGGAAAAGTAATTAGGTTTTTCTAAATTTATAAGGCTGGGATTACACAGATCATTCAAATGAGCAAAAGTCATATTTTTAACAGTGCATGTTGCATCAGAAATAATGGATTCTTTAGTAGGTGTGTTGATTGGAAATAAAATGGATTTTTATATTACTTTATAGGTACGAGGGAAGATTGGATTAAATTCAAATATAAACTTCACTGTAGTTGTTAGCAAGATAAACTAAACCATATAATAATTATTGTCATGCAAATTCTTTAATAATTACTGTTAGAATCCTGAAAAAATGATATACTGTACCATTTTTCAAACAGTTAATAAATTAAATTGTGAACCTCAGTATACTTATTACCCAGACCAATTATTATGCAATTATTGTAATGGCAATGACTTAATAACTAATGCTAAAACCTAAACAGATACATTGGTTCAATACTTTGTAAGCATGTTGCTCTGAAATTGATTGGATATTTATTAAGATCGGTAAACTGAGGGATCAAATAGCTCGCTTGATAGAATTGAAGGGAAAAAAATGAGTGTTTATTGAACAGGATTGTTTTTGTTTAAAAATGCAGTTGATGCAAGAATAATATATTTTCCTCCATTGGTTTTCTTGTAGAGACATGTCCTTTTAAAAAAAAAGTCATGAGTCAATGTTGACACTTGTGTCAGAGTCTGCAAAGTGGAGAGTAAGAAAGAAAGGAATTTTTTAAAAGGAGAAAAGAAAGGAACTGGCGAGAAGAGGAGTTCCAACTGTAGTGTCTCACTCTGCTAACATCTTATTGGGTGAACTGGAACGCAGACTAGTCAAGCAACACGCTGACACAATCATATGCACAGAATCATAGCTTACAATGACTTAGACACCATCGTCACCATCCTTGTATGTCCTGTCCCACCGGCAGGACATGGATGTAACTGAAATGCTGGAACATGCAGGGTAATGGAGTGAGATCTGCAGAATGTGATCAATGTGATTTATTTGACACGTCTCCAGAATATTAAACTCCAGTCCAATTTGAAAAGTTACGAGCGTCATCAGACTTTAACGACAAATGTCAGGAAAAAAAATTATCAGAAAGTTACAGCACAGTTCGAGCCCATTTGGCCAATCCTGAGTATGTGTTGGCTGTAAACACCCCAGGCTTTACAGCTTTTTGTACTCACCATTGAGAGCAACAATTTCAGACTGTACTCTGCCCTCTATGCTTTTATAATCTGTTTTTAACATATTTCTTTGACAGCTGCACACCTTGTTTCCTTCCCAGCCCTAATTCTATCCCCCGTCACCTTGGGGGGGGGGGGGGGGTCGACCATTTCTGCTGTTTAATCTCTCCTGCCTTCGGCGGTGTGACAGAGTGTCTTTATGTCCTTGTCTCACCCCCACCTTGCTCACAACCTGTTACATTTCTGATGGTTCCTAGACCTCTGTAACTATCACTGCGCCCCCTGGGTCAATGGCACGAGTTTTGAATTCTCTTCCTCCTGAGATAATCAGAAATCTTTCCGGTTGCAGTTTCCCCCTGATTTTATTTTGAAAAGCAGAGCATTTGTGTCAGAGTCAAGTATTTGTGAACCTTCATCCACAATTCCGAGCATTTGGATGTAATTTGTGACCCTCCCACAGATGTGTAACGTTACTGGATTGGCTATGCTAACATGGTCGCAGTGTGCAATTTAGGTGGGTTGGGCTAGCCATGGTTAATGTGGGGTTATGGGGGTAGGGTGGGTGAGCAGGTCATTGGCAGACACGATGGGCAGAATAGACTCTTTCTGCACCCACTAGATTCTGTGATTCTAACTAGTTGCGAGTGTTGTCCCATTTTCCTCATGCCAGGTTCATTCAACTCACACATATGATTCTGTGGGTGCTCACTCACTCCTTCCCTTCAGTTTTACATCAATTTCACACTGTATGTGAGGGTGGGAATGGATTTGTAAATATAAATACTCCAACCGAAACCCCTCACAGGTCAGGAGCTGTTTCTGCTCCTTTCATCACTCACAAGGAACAGGAAAGTAAAGGTTCAGTCACAAATCCTAAAGGAACATAGCGGTTATAATCACCAGGAAAAGCTGAACAGCTCGAAACGCTTTTCTCAAGAAAAGAGGAGGCTCAGAGACAGCCTGGTACAAGTAGAAAGTTTTGTGTTTGTGTTTTCAGAGATTTGTGGTTGAAGTCATTGGGTTGGAAGCATGTTTCATTGCACTAGTTCATCAAAGGTGCTATCTAAATGTGCATCTTTCTATCTATCTATCTGAGTTAACAATCAGATGGACAGGTCATTGTCTGAGTGTCTTACCAAATCCCTGATTGAATCTGCCTCCCCCCACAATCTCAGGTGCCTCGCCACTCACTGTGTCACAGAGAAACTCTGCCGTTACAATGAGAACTGTCTTTGCTGTCACCTCTCCTCGTGTTTCCGCCTCATCCCCACTTCCCTTCATTAAATCCCAGCTGCCTCTAGTCCACCCACATGGACATGTTGAAGAGCATGACAGGAGAAAGGATTGAAACCGAGAGTTCAATAGCCCGAATGAAAGTGGAAGAAGGAAATAAACGGGGATTGTGGATCCCAGGGGATACAGACTCAGTGATTCATCCTGTCCCCGAGACTCCAGCGGGTTCACGCTGGGTAGGAGCTGTTCACCCCTCTGTGTGACAAGGGATTTGCGGCGTCTTCAACACGATTGAGAGCCCAGTGAGTGCTCACAGGGAAGTGGTCAACCCCCTGATCCGTGTGGACTGCAGGATTCTGATTCTGATGTTACTGTCCATCAGAGTCAGGAGTGGACCTTGTACATGATGACACTGCTGGAGGATTGATGGTGTTGTTGTTAATCACATTAACTGGGCTGGAGGTGACTGAACTTACATTGCCACTTTCTGAACTTCAGGATGTCTCTCTGGGCAGCAAGTCTCCACAAACAGCAAAGTGACAATGAGCAGGGATCATCTGTTTTGATTTAAATTGTGATTGTAGCACGGCTGCTTCACAGCACCAGGCACAAGGTTGGAGTCCAGCCTTGTCCAACGGCTTGTGTGAAGTTCCCACATTCTCCTCAGGTTAGTGTGGGTCCCCTCCAGGTGCTCTGGTTTCCTCCCACAGTCCAAAGATGTGCAGGTTAGGTGGATCAGTTGTGCTAAATTGTTCACAGGATCCAGGATTGTGCAGACTAGGTGGATGAGCCATAGGAAATGCAGGGTTACAGTGAGAGTGTGCTCTGGACGTGATGTTCTTTTGATGGTCGCTGGGGTCTGATGGGCCAATGCTCTCCTTCCACACTGTAGGGATTTTATTCTATGATTGAGAATAAAGGCTACACAGCAGGGTGTCCTTGAAGAAGGAGCATGTGGTGTGGATCAATGCCCTCAATGCCTTTAGATAGAGGTGGGCACCGCAGGGGATACAGTACTTTATCTCCAACCCTGCCCCCTCCCCACAACTCTACTTTGATTTAGTCCCTTCTCACTCTGTCACTTGTAATGGTTTGCTTGGCGCGTAATGGAGTTTGAGTAGCTGGAAAGTGACGGTGTCTGGGAATAGACAGGATTTTGTTTTACAGGAGGTTGAAAGCTTTAAAACTGTTATATTCAAACAGTTCAATTTATTTTCTTTAATTTTGCTTGCGGTGCAAAAAGCTCTTACAACGTTTTAAAACCAAAATTTACAAACCTTGTGTTAAAGATAAATGTTAAATAAAATCCATCAAACCATCCCTCACTGAAAACTGTTGTGGAAATGCAATCTCCTCGAGAATCCCTGCCCACTCCTTCCTACCCGGGCTCCATGACTATATACATACCTGGGAGATAGCAGCAGGAGGAGACCATTCAGACTTTCAATCCTGCTCCACCATTCAATGGGAAACAGCTGACCATCCTGCTCAGTCTCCTGTTCCTGCTGCGTTCCAATCCCTTTTCATGACTTTACCTTGAAGAACTATATCTAAGTCCTCCTTTGGCTTCACTGCCTTTTGTTCCAGTGACGTTGTTGTGTTACTGTGTGGGTGTAGGCAGGGGTAATATGATGGTGCTCTTCCTGGAGGATGCACTCAGCATCCCTCATCATCCTGCAGTAACATCAACTGGGTTTCAGCAACTAGAGATAGAAACCGTTTCCAGGATATGGGCATCACTGGCTCAGCCAGCATTTATTCCCCATCTCTCGTTACCCTTCAGAAGATGGGAACCTCTGCTGTCTTGAACCATTCACAGTCCATTTGGCGCAGATAGACCGACAATGCTGGGAGAGAGTG
Source organism: Chiloscyllium punctatum (assembly GCF_047496795.1). Lineage (NCBI taxonomy): Eukaryota > Metazoa > Chordata > Chondrichthyes > Orectolobiformes > Hemiscylliidae > Chiloscyllium > Chiloscyllium punctatum. The sequence continues at coordinate 39,672,897 of NC_092769.1, read as the reverse complement.
TTGCAGGATTTTGACCGAGTGATTCTCCATCTTTGGTTCTTCAAATGCTGGTTAACTTTATCACAATCTGCACATGATTTTGAGATTTCAGTCTGCAAATCTTCACTATCTAGCACCCTGAATAAAGGAATATGTACAGATTAGAAATTCAGAACAGACAATTCTAGTTTCTCTGGAATATCTATTTCCCCTTTCTTCCCCCAAAGCTGTAACCCTCCAGCCCACTTACTCTCTCCCACCATTCTGACTCTACTGCCCCTAATGTACACCCTCTACATTCTCATGGAGTAACTGATAAACAGATCCACGGCACCACTTCCCGTCCCTAGTTAGACTCTGCACCCTTTCTGGGTTCACTTCCTTTCCCTTCAGTTGCTGCAAGTCAATAATACAACAGCAGAATGAAACAAAATAAAACAGAAAGGGAGGTGGCAGATCCTGGACAGAAGAGGAACCTTCAGACTGGGAGAATGGGTCAGATTCTTCCTTGTTTCCCATTGGTCAATTCCCAGTGTTATGACAAGTTGCGAATGGAACTTGGTCCCATCTGGGTGTAGTGACACTTTGCACCCCCCCCCCCCAACTGATCAATACCATCGGCAGATGCATCCCTTCTCCAGCCAATCACAGTGTGAAATGCTTTCCACTAGTTAACCCAAAGAACATGCTCCAAAACCCGCCCACATTCTGTACATATACAGAATATACATATATTTCCCCACACACATGTGGTCCCTGCCTCAGGGACTGTGGAAGTTGTAGTCCCCATCAAGCCTCTGGAGACCTGTCCCTGGAAAGTGAAAGAAAGTGTGGGCTGGAGGGTGTTGTGTATAGGATATCCATTCAGACACACAGGACATGTGGGCTGTCACTGGGATTTACTGAGACATCTGCTTAGACACCCGGACTTCTTACGTAAGGAATATACATTCAGCCAATTGTGGGGTGGGGAGGTTAATAATGGGCAGCAGATTTTAAGCAGAGGTGGCTCAGTGACTAGCACTGCTGCCTCACAGCGTTAGGGACCCGGGTTTGAATCCAGCGTTAGGCAACTGTGTGGAGTATACACATTCTCCCCATGTCTGCATGGTTTTGTTCGATGCTCCAGTTTCCTTCCACAGTCCAAAGATGTGCAGGTTAGGTGGATTGGTCAGGCCAAATTGCTCATAGGGTCCATGCATGTGCTGGTTAGGCAATTAGCCACAGGAGATGCAGGGTTACAGGGAATGAGTGGGTCTGAATGGGATGCTCATCATAGGGTTGGTGTGGAATCGATGGATGAATACCCTGTTTCTGCACTATAGGGATTCTATTCTATTCTCATGAAGAAGAATGTACCTATCTCAATGTGTTGTGAATCTGTGGAATTCCCTTTTCAAAATGCGGTGGATGCCAAGACAATGAGCCAATTTAATGAAGAGATACAGATTTTTAATTTGCAATGGGTTGAAGTGTGAGAGAGAGCAGGCGGGAAAATCCAGCTGAGACCGATGTGAGCTCAATCATCACCGAATTAAATGGTGGAGCTGGTTCGAAGGGCTGCATTGCCTCTCCTGTGCCCAGGGCTTATCTTCATACGGTAATAACCAGAAAGATGAATCCAAAACTCACCACCTTCACCAAAGGAGATTTTCAGAAACAGCAGGATAGTCAGGTGGATTAGCGTTCCAAACTTAGGTAGTGAGGAAGTGTGTAGGAGATAATGGTTTTGCAATTTTAAACTGAGGGGTGACAGTGATTTATGGTTTTAGACTGTGTAGTACATTCACACCGTCCAGAATACTCTGTTGTGAATGTCTATCCTGGACTTTTTTTACAAAGCCAAGGTCACTGACAATGAAACCAAAACACCCAGGAAACATCACCTCCCCTCGTAATCTGATAAAGACTTGTCATTAATCTGGTTGAATTTAGAACACAGATGGAAAGCGGAAGATTAAATCCAATCCCAAGATCCTGTGCTTAAACAAAGGAGACTACAATAGGATGAGGCAGGAGTTGGCTAATGCAGACTGGAAGCAAAGACTTTACTGTGGGACAGTTCTCAGACAGTGGAGGAATATCAAAGTAATTTTTCAAATTTCTCAGCAAAAATATATATCAGTGAAAAGGAAGGACCAGGAAAAGGAGTAATCTGCCATGTCGAAGGAAATAAGGGAGTCTATGAAATTGAAGTCGAAGGCATACAAATTGGCAAAGACCAAGGATAAATTCGGAGATTGGAAAAACTTCCAAGCTCAACAGAAAGTGTGATGGAATTGGGGATAAAAAGTGATGAGTAGCTATCCCCAGGGACAGAATAGCAGTTTACCCTGCTAGAGGGAAACCTATTGTGTGGGGAACATATGGCCTCTGTAATTGTTGAAGCACGTAACTGTTACCATAGAGATAATCCTGATCAAGTTAAAAATCACAGCACACCCCAAATAATCCTGTTGGACTATAACCTGGTGATGTGTGGTTTTTAACTTTGTCCACCCCACCCCAACCCCGGCACCTGCACATCAGAATCCTGATAGAGAGCCCCACTGAAACTGAAGCACCTGTCAGGTACTTGAGGGAGCCACGGGGGCGTGGGGGAGCGGTGTGTGGTTTAACCACAGAGTGCTGAACTGAACTAGAGTTTTGAACTGCCGTTGCCATGGAGATAATATTGAGAGACAGTCTGTATTCAAAGTCACAAACCACAAAAGGTATAAGAAGGGGAGCTGTACATCGGACAGGCGGGGAGTTACCTGATGCTGCCTGGAGGTGTTTTGCATGTACACTATCCATGTACCTGCCATGTTTCATCAATAAAAGACTCAAAGAAGACCTCTCAGATTTCTGTGCCTAGTTATTCCTAGCCAGCAGGGTTCAGGAATATGAGCACACAGCAGTCAGTCTTCACAGTGGAGAACACGAAGAGCATGCCAGTAATTGATAAGGAGACTGAGGAATGTGAAGACCAAGAAACAACCATTATCACGAAAGAGTGAGAGCTGGGCAAGCTAATGGAGATAAAGATAAACAAGTCTCATTGCCCTGATGGAATACATCCCAGGATACCAACAGAGTTAGGGGGAAAATTAGCAAATGCACTTAGAGTTATAACGTCCTGCAGCAGAGACAGGCCCTTTGGCACAAACTGGCCCATGCCAATCAGATTGTCCATCCACACTAACCCCATTTCCCTGCACTTGGCCCATCTGCTTCTGAAACTTTCCTATCCATGTATTTGTCCAAATGTCTTTTACATGTTGTTAATATACCCACCTCAACCACTTCCACTGGCAGCTCATTCCATATACATACCACCTTTGTGTAGAACAGTTGCCCCTCAGGTTCTCATGTATTCTTTCTCCTCTACCTTTAACCTGATGCCCTCCAATCCTCGAGTCCCTGTGAAAAAGACCGAGTGCATTCACCTTACCCATGCCTCTCATGGTCTTATACACTTCTATAAAATATTCCCCCGCAGTTTCCTCTGCTCTAAATAAAAATGTCCTCACTTGTCCAACCTCTCCCTGTAACTCAGACCCCTGAGACCTGGCATCATCCTTGTAAATTTCTTCTTCACCTTTCCAGTTGAATAACTGAAACCTACACTGCACTCATCACATTTCCTGTGTTTCCCCACGGCGCTGGAACCGATGTGACAACGCCATTGTATTACAATCAATGATCGATAATTCACTCCATTACAACAATCCCATTTTTCATAGCTTTTTCCATGATGCAGGAATCCTTTTGTCTTTCTGGTTTCATGGTTAATTGTCCTCATACAAAACCAATCTGTGGCTTACCTGTTCCAGGGAAATGTGCCATGATTGTTTAGACTTTCAAAAACCAATGAAATCTCTCTCCATAGTCCCCAGACTTACATGGACTTCGCTGTCTCAGTACTTTTTCCAGTCACTCGGACATTTGAAATATTCGTCCACGGACAGAATGCACACCTTTCCATCCAGATGAAAAGGTCAATGATATTCAGATCGGCATGGATCCAGTAACATGAAGTTCAATTTGAATTTCTCAACTGCAAATCCCCCCTTTGAATATTCTATAACAGAGAAAACAGAAAGTGCTGGAGATCCTCAGCAGGTCTGGCAGCATCTGAAACGCTGACAGATGCAGGAAACATTACAGCCTTGAAGAAGTGTTGAGATGATCACACCAGGCACGTGCGCTTGATGACCATTATGGATAAGATGGGGACAGGGATCCCTTTCTGGAAGGGCCTTGGTGAGACCACACCTGGAGTACTGTATACACCTTTGTTCCCCTTTTCCAAGGAAGGCTCTCCTGCTTATTGAGAGAGTGTAAAGGAGGATAACCAGATGAGTCCTGGGATGTGAAGATAGTTAAGGACTGCAGATGCTGGAAGTCAGAGTCTGTACAATATGGACCTGGGGAGGTGCAGGTCAGGCAACATCAGAGGAGCAGGATGGTTGATGTTTTGGAACGGGACCCTTTGTCAGTCTTGATAAATAGCCCTGACTGAAACGTCAACTTTCCAGCCCCATCGTATTCATGCTGGTCATCAAGCACCTATTTATGCTAGTCCCACGTTCTGGCACTCAGCGTGTAATCGATATTGTCCTGCTTGGTGTGATCATCTAAACACTTCTTCAAGGCTGCAATGTTTCCTGCATCTGTCACCATTTCAGATGCTGACAGATTTGCTGAGGATCTCCAGCACTTTTTGTTTTTATTGCAGATTTCCCCCATTTTGCTGAATGCACAGAGTCATAGACATGTACACAGCTCCAGATTTTGTTGACTCACCTTCCTGGGATGTCAGGACTGATGGATGAAGAGGGACTCAATCTCCGTTTAATCCTCCTTTCCTTTGGCTTTCTGAGCCGCTAACTACATCACTAATATTCTACCTCCCATTCCCTGTCCTGAATCTGACCCATATAAGCCTATACTTTCGTTCCCATCTCCCTGCCAGACTAGTTACAAACTCACCAATCGAACTGGCAAAAGCCCCCACCAGATTTGTCTCAGCTCTGCCCAGGGGTAACCGATCAGGCTGGTACAGGTCCCACCCAGAAACAGTCCCAGTGCCTGAAGAATCATAACCCTTCTCTTGTACACCATTTCCCCAGTCACACATCCAGCAGATCTACCTTCTCATTCCTGCTCTCATTAGCACATGGCACTGGAAGTAAGTCTGACATTATTACATTTCAGGAGCTACATTTTAATGTATCTCTGCTCTCCCCATGTCCAGCTTTCAGGCCCTCATCCCTCTGTTTAGCGATGTCCTTGGTATTTGTGTGTTGCACGACCACGGGCTGTTTACCCTCCAGCTCCAGAATGTCCTGAAGCCACTCCATGATATCACGGACCTTGGCACCAGGGAGATTACATCCCATCCTGGATTCATGTCTGTGGGCACAGAAGTGCCTGGCTGTACCCCTGATTATTGAATCCCCTGTCACTGTAGCCCTACCATTCTCAGTCCTCTTGTTCTGATCAGCAGAGCTCTCTGTGGTGTCATTAACCTGGCTGATGCTGATTTCCCGAGAAGCCACCCCACCCATTCCCGCCCTTACAGAATCCCAAGTGGTATACAGTATCTGTATGAGGAGGGGATAATAACGGGGGACTCCTGTACTCACTTCCTGAGCCTTTTACTAGATCTGATGGTCACCCATTCCCTTTCTGCCTGTGTAACCCTCACCTGCAGTGTGACTAACTCACTAAACGTGCTGTCCATAACATTCTCAGTATTGCAGATACTCCACAGTGAGTCCACTCCCAGCTCCAGCTCTGAAAAGCAGTTTCCCAGTAGCTGCAGATGGGAACACTTGCTGCACAAATAGCCGTCAGGGACACTGGAAGCGGCCCTTATTTCCCACATTGTGCAAGAGGAGCACACCACGGGTCTGAGGGCTCCTGTCACAACGTCTCGCTACATTCATCTAGTTACTTCCATTAAGAGAATTTAAATGAGTGAGCAACCTTCCTACACTTCAAACATGTCCATTATAATAACAAAAAATATCTTTACTTAAGCTGATATGTCATACTTTAAAAACTTAAATACTCCACAGGTATCACTGAAAAATTGGCTATTCCCATTTGGACTGTGAATTTCTGAAAGGCCTGAATTAAAACGGAGTTTCAGCTTCACCTTCTCCCTGTCTCACCTCACTATTTACACCCAACTCCAAAACACTCTCATGGAGCCAAGCAGCACTCACAGTGTAGCCCGGGCATTTTCATTGTCTGCTCACACCTACACTTCCCTCAGCCTCCTGTACTGTTCCAATACAACACAATGGGAGCTCAGGGACAGCAAATCATCTTTCAATTCAGCCCTTTGTAACCCCAGAGTCAAAATGGACTTCAGCAGTTTCTGAATGAACAGACAGTTGTCAGAATCTGGAACATTCCACCTGAAATGGTGCTGGAATTTGAGTCCACGAGAAATTTGCAGAGAATTGGAAGTAGGGAGTTTACAGTTTAACATTATAAAGTGGATGATTGAGACTAAATCTGACACTTCCTGCAAAAAGACGAGGTGTATTTTGGATAAATCGGTGCTCTCTCTCAGGTCAATACCTCCTTCCACAGCTGCAGGGCCAAGAATTGAACACATACCCCAAGGGGGATCCAACCATGAACTTGAACATCTTTCTGCTTTTGGCTAGACAAAAATATTGAAGATATGTTCCCACAGACAGAACAGACAAACCTTTCTCGTTCCACAGTTAAATGCCAATGATATTCAGATCCTGATGACTCCGCTGACTGTAGAAGCATGTTTTTTGAGATCCCAGTCTCAATTATTCTCAATTAATATTCTATAAAATGAATTCACAAAACAAAGCTCACAGTCAGTGCAAGATGAACAGTGAAGGTAAAAACTTCTCTTGGTATGTGTTGGATGTGTAAATGCTCGTCTTCAAATCACCCCGCCTCCACCCAGGAAGAGGACAAGTACATGCTCCTTACTGTACTTTGCCCCAAATAAAGATGGTGGCTATAACCAAGGACCTCTCACTGCCTGAGGCCCAAGCCATCTTCCCCTTTGCTGCAAATGTGGGACCAAGAGTTTCTAATTCAGACGAACTACCTGCCCAGAGTGTAACTAAACCCTCCCAGTCTACACTGATACATTTCATCCGGTTTCTGCTGCCACTCTCCCCTTTCCGCCTCCTGCACACACCATGGGTTACCGCGGGTCCAGTGACCCTTCCTCAGAACCGATGACAGCTGGGAAAATTAGAATCCCTTCAGGAAACAGGCCCTTTGGCCCAACAATTCCACACCCACCCTCCGAAGTTTATCCCACCCAGACCCATTCTCCTACTCTATTACTCTCCATTTCCCCCGAACTAATGCACATCCTTGAACCCTACGGGAACCTTAGCTGGGCCAATTCACCGAACCTACAGATCTTTGGACTACAGGAGATAGGGGTTAAAGAGTAAATAATAGGTGGGGACAGAGCCCAAAGAGAGACAGGAACATTTGGAAAGATAAAGGAGTGGGAAGGTGGAAAGTTGTTAATGGAGGAGACAGGAACCTTCTAGCATTTCAGTGGCAGTGGTGGAAATGGTAGCTACATTGTGCCTGCAAAAAATACCTTGAGCTTCCAGTTGCCTGCTCTTTAACACACAAGACTGTTCCCTGTCCAACATCTCTGTCTCATGCTTACTGCAGTGTTCCAGTGAAGCTTGATGCAAGCTGGAAGAACACTTCAGAACATACCCAAATGGCTTCCTATTTCAAGGGTTGCAATCTCCCCTCACATGTTGTTAACAATGCCTTCCAGTGTATCTCCTCCACTTCCTACACCACTGCCCTTGAACTCCACCCCGTCAAATGCAACTAAGATGGAACCCCACCATCCTCACCTTCCACCATCAGATCCAAACACCTGAGATATATTTCCCTCCCCACCCCTTTCATACCTTCTGTGACTTCCACTTTAGATCCACACTCCCCACCAACCACTCTTCACTCCAGGCACCTTTGCTTGCCACTGCAAGAGATGGAAAATCTTTGCCCAAACCCTCCCTTTAACTCCATCCAAGGCACCACTGGATCCTCCCACATCCAGCAGACATTTCCCTGCCCACCCAAACACCTCACCTAGTGTCCCTTGCTCTCGGGACGCCAAATTGTGGAATATTTCAGGGAACATATCTGGGACACATGCACCAACCAACCCCACCGCCCTGTGGCCGACCATTTCGGCTACCCCCCACTCCCTCCGCCACCATGCTGCCAAGGACATGCAAGTCCTCCATCCCCAAATCCGAGCCACCCAACATCTGGAGGAAGAACACCTCATCTTTGCCCCCTACCCCACATACCAGGCCTTGTTATTACGTAGCCTACCATTACACATTACCTATGGTTAGCCACTAACAGTCCCCATAAACAGCTATTCACCTTCCCCCCCCCCCCCCCCCATCCGATCGTTATTCACTCCTTTGTCCAACTGCTCCTATCTCTCTCTTCGGACTCTATCCCCACCTATCATTTACTCCTTAACCCCTACCTTCTGCATAAAAACAGACTTTTTTTCTCAGTAACATCAGTTCCTGAGGAAGCGTCACTGGATCGAAAATGCGAACTGATTTCTTTTCACAGATGCTGCCAGATCTGCTGAGCTTTTCCAGTACCTTCTGGTTGTTGTGTGTGATTTACAGCATCCACAGTTCTTCTGGTTCTAATTTACCCGGAGTATCTAATTCAGGTCCAGCAGACTGAAACAGTGTTTATCAACCTTCCCAGTCCACACTAACTCCATCTCTCTCCCAGTATCTGCTGTCTCTCCCACTCCTTCACATTCAGTCCCCCCTCACAGTGACACTGCGCCTGCAAAGCTGATGGTCATGTGTTGGCCTGCTGGACCCACCCCTCATTCACTCCCATTGGCTGGAGGATCACGCCAACTCTCCTATTGGTCTGAAGCTGTGTCAATCAGCCAGGCCCCATTGTGACCTGAGTGTTGGGATCCTCCCAGGTGCATCAGAGGCTGAGGGGTGACCTCATAGACATTTATAAAACCATGAGGGGCCTGGGTAGGATAAATAGACAAGGTCATTTCCCTGGGGTCGGGGAGTCGAGAATGAGAGGGTGTAGGTTTAAGTTGAGAGGGGAAGGATTTAAAATGGATCTGAGGGGCATTTTTTTTCCCCCACTGAGGTTGGTGCATGTATGGAGTCTTCTGTCAGGAAGTGGAGGATGTTGGTACAATTATACCATTTGGCATCTGGATGGGTATATGTATAGGAAGGGTGATACGTGCCAAGTGTTTGCAAAAGGGACAAGATTAGATTGGGATATCTGGTCAGAATGGCCCAGTTTAACCAAAGGGTTTTGTTTTCATGCTGTACATCTCTACGGCTCTGCCCTGGGATGAGCTTCATCATTCACAGTGAATGGGTCAGTATCACAGAACATAGGGGCTGGGGGCTATTCAGCCCATTGGGGCTGTACTCTCTCCCTCTGGAGATGGTACCAGTCAGTCCCAACTTACCTCCCATTTGGACAGAGCCCTCCAAATCCTTCCTTAAAAATGTTAAATTTCAAATTTGTTTTGACAATAATTACTGAATCTGCATCCAGCTGTTGGTCAAACTGTTCCAGATGCTCAGAACTTAGTGAGTAAAATAATCTTCACATTTTTCTTTGCATTATTTGCCAGTTACCTGAAAATAGTTACTAAAAATTGTGACGTTAAAAATTTCTCACTCTGTCTCTCTGTAAATGAAATACCCTGGAAACAAATCAACTCCTGGTCGAAATCACTGCTTAACCTTCTCAGCTCCAAGGAGAATTGTCAGACCTTCTGCTAACTCTCCATAAAAGAGAAACCTATCTTAATTTTAATTTATTAGTGCCATAGAGATGTACAGCACAGAAACAGACCCTTCAGTCCAACTTGTCCATGCTGACCAGATATCCTAAATTAATCTCGGCCCATATGCCAACAGTTGGCCCATATCCTTCGAAACCTTTCCCTATCACATATCCAATGAGATGCCTTTTAAATATTGTAACTGTACCAGCGTCCACACTTTCTCTGGCAGCTCATTCCATACACGTACCATGTTCAGCTTGAAACTTTGCCCCTAATATCCCTTTTCAGTCTTTTCCCTCATGCCTGTGCTTTCTAGTTTTGGACTCACCTAAACAGGAATAAGACCCTGGCTGTTTACCCTATCCATGTCCCTCACGATTTTATCAAACTCTACGGTCACCTCTCAGCATCCGATTCTCCAGTGAAAACAGCCTCAGTCTATTCAGCCTCTCCCTATAGCTCAATCCCTCAACCCTGGCAACATCTTTGCATTATTTCTAAATCCTTTCAAGTTTAACAATATCATTTCGATAGCAGGGAGAGAAGGACTGAAAGCAGAATTCCAGAAGTGGCTGAATGAATGTCCTGTACAGCCGCAAAATGACGTCACAACTCCTGTACTCAATGCACTGACCAATAAAGGCAAGTACACCAAACACTTTCTTCACTACCCTGCCTATCTATGGTTCCACTTTCAAGGAACTATGAACCTGCACTCCAAGATCTCTTTGTTCAGCAACAATCACCAGGACCTTCCCATTAAGTGTAGAAATCCTGCCCTGATTTGCTTTTCCAAAATGCAGAACCTCATATTTATCTAAATTAAACTTCATTTGCCACTCCTCAGCACATTTGATTGGAGTCTCATTGTACTCTCGGGTAACTTTGCTGTCCACTGCACCTCCAATTTTGGTGTCTATTGTAAACCTACTAACCATAGCTCCTATATTCACATAGAAATCATTTATATAAATGGCAAAAAGCAGTGGACCCAGTACACAGCCTGACAGCATATTGGTCATCACAGGCTTCCAGTCCAAAAAGTACCCTCCACTCTGACACTGACTGCTCAACAAGGTTAGAGCTCATGGAATACAGGGAGAACTAACCATTTGGATACAGAACTGGCTCTTCAGAGTGGAGGCCTGTGACTAGTGGACTGTTACAAGGATCACTGCTAGATCCACTACCTTTCCTCATTTATATCAATGACTTGGATGTGAACATCGGAGGTATAGTTAGTGAGATGACACCAAATCTGGAGGTGTAGTGGACAGTGATAAACAGTACCTCAGAGTACAATGGGATCTTGATCAGATGGGTGAATGGGCTGAGGATTGGCATTTTGGAAACTCAAATCTTAGCAGGTCTTATACACTTAATAGTAAGGTCCTGGTGAGTGTTACTGAACAAAGAGTCCTTGGAGTGCAGGTAGATAGGATAGTGAAGGCGGCATTTGGTATGCTTTCCTTTATCGGACAAAGTATTGAGTACAGGAGTTGTGAGGTCATGTTGTGGCTGTACAGGACATTGGTTAGGCCACTTTTGGAACGTTGTGTACAAATCTGGTCTCCCTCCTATTGGAAGGATGTTGTGAAACTTGAAAGGGTTCAGAAAAGATTTACAAGACCTTTGCCAGGGTTGGAGGATTTGAGTTAGGCTGGGGGGTTGAATAGAGGTTGAATAGATTGGGGCTGTTTTCTCTGCAGCGTCGGAGGCTGAGAGGTGATCTTATCTATGTATATAAAAACCTGAGATGGATTGATATGATAAATAGACAAAGTCTTTTCCCTGGCGTGGGGGTTCCCAGCACAAGAGGGCATAGGTTTATGGTATGAGGGGAAAGACTTTAAAGAGACTTGAGAGGCAACGTTTTCACACAGAGGGTGGGACGTGTATGGAATGAGCTGCCAGAGGAAGTGATGGAGGCCATTACGATTGCAACATTTAAAAGGCATCTTCATGTGTATATGAATAGGAAGGATATGAGCCGGGTGCTGACAGGTGGGAGAGATTGCATTGGGATATCTGATCAGCATGTACTGGTTGGACCGACGGGTCTCTGTTTCTGTGCTGTCCATCTATGACTGTTTGACCTTCCAGCCAATTCCGTATCCAAACAGCTAGTTCTGACAGAATTCTATGGTATTGAACCTGCTAACCAGTGTGTTATGTGAAACCTTGTGTCTTTCTCAAGTCCAAGGTACTGATTTCAATGCACAAAGCTATGCTGACTCTCCCTAATATTTTCTTGCTTTTCCAATGACATGTAAATCCTGTCCCTAAGAATCCCTTCCAACAACTTCTTTGCCACTGACTTCAGGCTCACCGGTCTATAGTTCCCTGGCTTTTCCTTACCACCTTTCTCAAATAATGGGACAAATCTTCCAGCACCTCACATGTGGCGATCAATTATACAAATATCACAGTGAGGGACCCAGCAAAAGCTTCTCTAATTATCTACAAAGTTCTGGGATATACCTGATTAAATTCCAGGGATTTATCCACTTTTATGCATTTTAAGACATCCAGTACCTCCTCCTCTGTAATATGTACACTTGCCAAGTTATCACTATTTATTTCTCCAACTTCTCTAACTTCCACATCCCCTTTCAGTAAAAACCGACATGAAATACTTACAGAATCTCTCCCACCTCCTGCTGTTCCATAGACAGTCTTGTTGATCATTGAGGGTCACTATTCTCTGCCTAGTTATTCTTTTGTCTTTAGTGTATTTGTAGAATCTCTTTGGATTCTCCTTAAACCTTTTTCCCAAAGCTATCTCATGTCCCCTTTTTCGCCTCCTGGTTTCCCGCGAGTATACTCCTACTGCCCTTATAGTCCTCTAGGGATTCACACAAACACAGTGGGGTCTGTACCTGTCATATCCTTCCTTCATTTTCTTGACCAGAGCCTCAATTTCTCAGGTCATGCAGCATTCTCGATGCCTCCCAGCCTTGGCCTTAACAGGAACATACTGTCTGTGTACTCTCGTTGTTGCAGGCCTATGGAGGCAATGGCAGATGAGGACAGAGAAACAATCATTATCAGTAAAGAGATCGGGTTGGGAAAGCGAACAACTCATCCTTATCTCTATAATTCCTCTCGAGTCTCAGAACTACCACTATCTCTGCATCAAAGACATCTCAATCTCTGCAACATCCTCCAATCTCTAATCTCCTCCAGTCTCAACACACTCTCTATCTTTAATCTTGTCCACCCTCTCAAATCTCTGTGATGTGCCTTTCTTTAATTCCAGCCTTCAAGATAACCCATTTTTATTTCAGATTCATGCACCCAGAGATCCACAATGTCCCGCTTAACCTCTGTCACATTTTTCCTCCAAAAAACATTAATTAATCACGTATCATCTATTCTAATATCACCTTCTCTGACCTGGTTTCTATTGTGGCTTGTCATATTCCTATATTACGCGTTTGTGGTCTACATGACAGAAAACGGTTTTGTGGTCCATTGGGTTTATGCTGTAAAGAAATCTCCCAGCTAACGATTTTAATCCCATTTTCCAGCACAGAGCCCATAGACCTGTCAGCCGTGGCCTTGCAAGTGTGTTCCTAAATAGATTTTAAATGCCTTCAGGATTTCTGTCTCTCACTCTCTTCCAGACAGTGAGGTTTAATGCAACTGTTGCTCGATGCTATCACCCACAGGGTTCAGAGCAGCACGGTTTGTGCGAACCAGAGATCGCCCATTGGGAAGGATGGCAGGGTCCCTGACAGGGGGCACTGGAGATTTACCAGGATGGTTCAAGGAATGGGGGATTTTAGTTGCAGAATTTGTGGGCCTTTTTTAACATTAATTGTTCACGTGACATGTGTGTTGCTAATATACATCAAGAATAACCATCCGCAATTAATGGACTCTCCTTTTCAACCTCTCCCCTTGCCTGCGCTGTGGTAATATTCAGGTTAACCACTACCAGACATCTCTCTCTAATGAGAGAGCAGTCCTATGGTCGGGTAGGACAATGCTGACTTGATCTTTTACACAGTGATGTCACTGTACCTCAGGGGTGGGGAGAGGGAATGCTGAAGGCGGTGGATGGGAAACCATTCGGGTACAGTACATTACCCTGGAGGATGTTCACTTTCTTTAATATTGTTGGGGGGGGGGGTGCACTGATGCAGGCAAGTGGAGAATGTTCCAACACAACCCTGATGTGTACCTTATAGAGAGCAAAAAGACATTGGGGAATCAGGAGTTTGGGGAAACTGAGGTGTTCTCCTTGTAGCAAAAGAAATTTGGGGAGCTGTGACAAAGTGGTTTACAAAAGTTACGCATTATTATAATAAACCTTAGATCCTTCAGCTATTATACAATGATTCCAGGACACATGTTGAAGATTTGGGAAGATCTATTGAAAGGATGGTTTGATTCAAAGGAGAACTTTTATTCAGCAAATGGTATTGATCTGGAACACAATACTCTCACACAATACGAATATCCAGGCCCTGATGTATTGAGTAATTCTGTCAGAGTTTGGCGTTACAATGACTGAGATTACCATCTGAATATCTGCCTGTAATACAAGTTTATAAAATCCGTCACTGTCAGTACAAGTTTGAAACTCATACAATCCCTTCCTCCTGGCCCAGGATAACTGGTGGAGGTCAGCAGGCTCTTCAAGGGCAAATCTATGTGGGTTTCTATGAATTTCCACCTTGGAACTTCATGTGACTGAATATGGGACAGAATGTTCCAAGATTCAGTGAGATATGGAGAGTAGGATTTGCCTCCTTTTCTTTCTTTCCATTCTGCCACTGTGCCTCCTCAATAAGACATGGGGTGTGAAAGGTTCATGCACCTTGATGGGCAAGTTGTCTCCATTCTGACCAATGGGCAGCAAGCTCCTCCCAGTCATGAAGCAGAGTATCCCTGAAAGATAGCAACTGAGCATGCTTCCCACTGCCCAGTGCTCACAGTACATGTTTCGAATAATGAGGGGGGAATCTCCTAGAAAAGGCATAACAGGAAAGTTCCAAAAGGATTATAAACAGTTTACAGAGAGATATTCACAGGAAACTTGGGCAACAAGTTGGCAAATAGAGTATAACTTGGGATAAACTGTAGAAAGCTGCATCACAAAGGGACTGGGGGAAAATGAGCAGGAAACAGAAAGCGAGCACACAGTTACAACATGGAATCAGGAAAGGGAATGGAATACTGTCCCTTATTTCAAAGAGTTTGCAATATAAGAGTTTGGAGTATATACCTTAGGGCAACTAAACAAATGACAAGTGAGACCATATCTGGAGCAACGTGAACAGATTTGGTCACTTTAGTTCATGAAATAGAGCAGTTTATTGGAGGCATTTCAGAGAAGATCCATTGGGATGATCCCTGTTTTGAAGGGATTATCCTGTAAGCAAAGGCTGAATAAGTTGGGAATCTACACACTGGACTTGGGAAGAACGAGAGGTGATCTCTTTGAAACATACAGGATTCTGTCAAGGTTTGACAGGGTAAATATGGAGAGGATGGGTCCCATTACGGGAGAGTCTTGAACCAGATTCTGGGTCAGTCACGGAATCAAGGGTTCTGTTTCAGATTTGTCAAGTTAAAGGCAACACCGACACAGGTTAGGGTTTCAGTAGCAATGGAGCTGGGGTAAGAAGGAGATAAGCAACGTTTTAGAGATTGGAATTCCTGGTGTTTGTGATTGTGTAGATGTCTGATCAGAAGGTCACCTTGGGGTCAGATATGAGAGCAATATTGTGAAGAATGTAGTTCTGCCTCAGACACTTCCCAGTGAGAGGGAGGGACACAGCAGTAAGGGAAATTAATTTGGAATAGCAACTGAAGGCAATGGGTTTAACAATGACAGTGTATCATTGGAGTGAATTGCAGCTAATCGAAGCGTGGTAAGCAGTTTGATAACTGAGTAATGGTGGAGTAATGGAGAGGGATGATGGGGAGGGAGAGCTGGACATTGTCAGTGTACATGTGAAACCTAACACAGTGTTTTTGGGCGATGTTACCTCCTGGCAGTGTGTAGGTGGGAAACAGGACGGACCAAGGATAGACCCTGGAGGGACACCAAATACAAGGAATTCAGAAAGGAAACGGAGAGTGGAGACGGAGCAGGATTTTCCAATGATGGTGAGGTCAAATATTAGGTTTTAGCAGAATGGGAGAGAAGGACATAACCAGAAAAGACAGACAGACAGATCATGGAACAATATCTGTGAATTGTGAGGGGGAGTTGGGAGGGTGGTGACAAGCAGGAGGATGAGACAGAGATTTGGAATGTCCATGATTTAGCTACACGAGGGTAAATGGTCAAGATGACCTCTAATAAGGCTTGACAAGGGACTCGAGGAAATGCAAGTTTAGGACTAAAATGGGGAGCACCCTTGTGAGGCAGTTTGGCTCGGTGGGCTCGTGGAGAGGGAGGAAAGAAGCAGAGGCAGCTGATCGGATTGTCTCAATGTTATGGACAGAGAAACTCCATGTGCCCCTCACTCTTGTTGGAGGGGAGGATGGAGGAGACAGGATAATGGACAGTGTTTTTATTTCCAAAACAATAAACAAAACCTTGATAGTGATTCTAAAAATAAGTGAACAAACCTGTCGTATTTATCATTTATCAAGAATATTAAAATATACAACTGAAGTTCAGGTTTGAATCCCAAATCGGTAGAGGGTGGCTCTGAATTCAAGAAAAAAAATAACTGGAATGAAGAATCTACCGTTTGCCATGGAACCATTGGGGATGTTTTTCTGCCATTGACAATGTCCTTGAGGGAAAGAAACCCGACAGTAAGCCATCAAATCACTCATTGTATTAATCACTGCACAGTCTCAACAAAGGAATGAAACTGGATGGACCACATTACATCTACCAATGCACTGGAAAATACAACCACACAATCAGCCCTCTTGACCCTGCAACTTCCGCCTCACTGTGGGCCAACAACAGCAGCAGAACTGTACTCCAGCCCAATCTGAAATCTCATGGCCTGATATCCACCACTTAACCATTAACATCAAGCCAGGGGAATCAACCCTGGTTCAATGGTGAATGTAGGAGGGCATGTCAGGAACAGTACAAGGCATACCTAAAAATGAGGTGCCAACCTGGTGAAGCTACCAAACCTGCATGCCAAATAGCACAAGCAACACTAAATAGAACTAAGTGATCCCATAGCCAATAGATTAGATGTGAGTTCTGCAGTTCTGCCACACCTAGTCAAGAATAGTGATGGACAATTAAACAACTCACTGGAGGAAGCATCACAGATATCCCCACCCTTACTGATGGAGGGGTCTCACACATTCATGCAACAGATAAGAGGACAGCATGAGCAGCGCTTTTCAGCCAGCAGTGCCAAGTGGATGAGCCTTCTCCATTGGTCCCTGACATCACAGATATGAATCGACTTGGTTGAAAACTCATTTCAAATCAGATCAAGAAATGGATAAGCAGTGTAAAGGTATGGGCCCTGCCAATATTTTGGCAATAATACTGTTGGCTGTGCTCCAGAACCTGCTGCCCACCAAGGCAAGTACTGCTCCAGCACTGGCACCGACTGACTTTGTGGAACATTGCTCAGGGATGTTCCAACACAAAAACACAGGGCAGATCCAACTCAGGCAATTCCCCTCCATCAGTCCACACTCACTCAGCAGTGAAGTGATGGAAGGCTGATGCACCTGCTCAGCATTAACCTACTCAGCGATGCCCAGTTTGGGTTATGCCAGGGCCACTCAGTTCCTGAGCTTGTTACAGACTTGATTCACAAACTGACAAACAGCTGAATGAGGTGAGGATGACAGGCCAGACCCCCTCCAAGTCCACTATTTCGACTTCAGTGATATCACCAGACCTTACCACAGTCTCAGCTCATTTGCTGAAAATCTCATTCATTCCATTTATTAACTCTAGATTTCATTATCTAAACCAACATCCCACATTCACCCTCCCGATAATCTCAAGAATATTGAAAACTCTACTGCCGAAGTGCTCACTTGTACCAAAACTTGCTGATCAATCAAAAGACTCCCATTTATAAGCAACAACAATTTACTTTCGCACCTTTGAATTAATTCCTGGCTGTAATCATTCCTATCTCCTTGCACCACACACCCTTTCATATCTCAATAACTCATTTTAGTTCAGACTCTCAATGATGTGTTTATTTTTGAGTTCACCTGTGTGACTGTTTCTATAGATTGCAAGGGAACATGGTCTGGAATCCCTACTCTAACCCCCTAAGATCTGCTTTCTTCCGTTAAGGCATTCTTGAAAAACTGCTTATTTGGCAATGGTTGTGGTCACTGGACACAATATTCTCCATCTGTAGCCTTATGTCAAAACTTCTCAATAATATTTTTGTGAAATTAAAACCATGATGATTTGTACAGATATCTTCTACTCTTCAATATCGCTGAGTGAATAATCTGTAATGTCTCTTACCCAACCACCTTCACCATACAAAGTGCAGCAGTACAAGGAAGTCAAACATCACCCTCTCCACAGGCAACAAGGCTTTGCCATTGTTTACTGGTTTCTGTGGAAGGGGAAATACACAGTTGATGTTTCAGGGAGTGCAATATGAATTACAGGAAATGAAAATGGTGCAGAATTTGACTGTCAGAAATGGAAGGAAAATACACTCGCTTATTGGACAAAAGGATTCTTGACTGTCAAAGATATTGTGGAAAAAATAACCTGATAATGGAACAGCACATGGTCAGGAGCCGGGCAGCAGTGGACAATCCATTTACATTCCTGAAGAAGGGCTTCTGCCCAAAACGTTGATACTCCTGCTCCTCAAACTCTGCCTGGCCTGCTCTACATTTTTCAATTAATTTACAAAACAGCTGTGAAAGTAATAGTAAAATACTATACAGAGCAAAAATACACCCATGAGAGACTGAGGAAGCTAGATAATGAACAAGTGGATATCAGAGAACCCAGAGGTGAACCAGAGCAGAGTTTACTTTTATGATCCCACAGTCAAAGATGTGCGAGCAGCAGCTAAGGTAAGACTGTTTGTTTTAGAAGTACTTACCGGTAGCGGGCAGCGGTGTTTTTTTTACACTCTCTCTTCACAGAAAGAGCAGGAGCAGCAGGGGGAAGTGACGATGACCAGAGAGGCAGCCGAGACCCGGAAGCAGGTAGAGCGTAAGCTTACCTGGGTAGGTTTGTTTCCCCTTTAAAAGCACGCAGCTGAAGATGGCAGATGGATGGGTGACAGTGAGGGGGACTGGGAGGAAGCAGCCAGTGCAGGGACCCCCTGTGGTCGTTCCCCTCAAGAACAAGTATACCGTTTTGGATACTTGTGGGGGGGTGGGGGGACTTACCAGGGGTAAGTAACGGGGCTCAGGCCTCTGGCACGGAGCATGTCCACGCTACTCAGAAGGGAAGGGTGGAGAAGAGCAGAGCAATAATAATTGGGGACTCAATAGTTCGGGGCACAGATAGGCAGTTTTGTGGGAACGAGAGAGACTCACGTTTGGTATGTTGCCTCCCAGGTGCAAGGGTACGTGACGTCTCTGATCGTGTTTTCCGGGTCCTTAAGGGGGAGGGGGAGCAGCCTGAAGTCGTGGTCCATATTGGCACCAATGACATAGGTAGGAAAAGGGCTGAGGATGTTAGACAGGCTTTTAGGGAGCTAGGTTGGAAGCTCAGAGTTAGAACGAACAGAGTTGTTGTCTCTGGTTTGTTACCCGTGCCACGTGATAGAGAGTCGAGGAATAGGGAGAGAGAACAGTTAAATGTGTGGCTACAGAGATGGTGCAGGAGGGAGGGATTTCGGTACTTGGATAACTGGGGTTCTTTCTGGGGAAGGTGGGACCTCTATAAACAGGATGGTCTGCACCTGAACCTGATGGGCACCAGTATCCTTGGGGGGAGGTTTGCTAGTGCTCTTGGGGGGGGGGGGGTTTAAACTAACTCTGCAGGGGCATGGGAACCCAGACTGTAGCTTTTGGGTGCAGGACCTGGAGTGTAGGGAGGTTAGGAATATGGCATCAATATTAAAGGAGGGTGCCTGTAAACAGAAGAGTGGCTTGAAGTTTGTATACTTTAATGCCAGAAGTATACAAAATAAGGTAGGTGAAATCTCAGCGTGGGTTGGTACCTGGGACTTCGATGTTGTGGCTATTACGGAGACGTGGCTAGATCAGGGACAGGATTGGCTGTTGCAGGTTCCAGGGTTTAAATGTTTTAGTAGGGTCAGAGGTGGGGGTAAAAGAGGGGGTGGGTGTGGCTTTGCTTGTCAAAGATAGTATTACAGCGGTGGAAAGGAAGATGGACGAAGATTTGCCATCTGAGGTAGTTTGGGTTGAGGTTAGGAATAGGAGAGGTGAGGTCACCCAGTTAGGAGTCTTTTACAGGCCTCCTCATAGTCCTCGAATCGTTGAAGAAAGGATTGCGAAGATGATTCAGGAGAAGAGTGACAGTAATAGGGTGATTGTTATGGGAGACTTTAACTTTCCTAATATTGATTGGGAAAGCTATAGCTCAAGTTCGTTAGATGGGTCAGTGTTTGTGCAATGTGTGCAGGAGAGTTTCCTGACACAATATGTAGATAAGCCAACAAGAGGTGAGGCCATACTGGATTTGGTTCTGGGTAACGAACCAGGCCAGGTATTAGAACTAGAGGTAGGTGAGCACTTTGGGGACAGTGACCACAATTCGGTGATTTTTACTCTAGTGATGGAGAGGGATAAGTGTGTACTACAGGGCAAGAGTTATAGCTGGGGGCAGGGAAATTATGATGCGTTGAGGCATGACTTAGGATGTGTGGATTGGAAAAGTAGATTCCAAGGCAAGAGCGTAATTGATATGTGGAACTTGTTCAAGGAGCAACGATTGAGTGTCCTTGATAAGTACGCACCTATCAGGCAGGGAGGAAAGGGTCGTGTGAGGGAGCCGTGGTTTAATAAGGAATTGGAATCCCTTGTTAAATGGAAGAGGGCGGCCTTTGTAAAGATGAGGTGTGAAGGTTCAATAGGGGCGATTGAGAGTTATAAGGTAGCCCGGAAGGACCTGAAGAGAGAGCTAAGAGCAGCAAGGAGGGGACATGAAAGGTCCTTAGTTGGTAGGATTAGGGAAAATCCTAAGGCTTTCTATAGATATGTTAGGAATAAAAGAATGACTAGGGAAGGAATAGGTCCAATCAAGGATAGTAATGGGAAGTTGCGTGTGGAGGCTGAAGAGATTGGGGAGGCACTGAATGAATACTTTTCGTCAGTATTCACTCAGGAACAGGACATTGTTGTCGATATGAATACTGAGGCACGATTAAGTAGAATGGATGGTTTTGAGATATGTAGAGAAGAGGTGTTGGAAATTCTGCCAAGGGTGAAAATAGATAAGTCCCCTGGGCCTGATGGCATTTATCCTAGGATTCTCTGGGAAGCAAGGGAGGAGATTGCAGAGCCATTGGCCTTGATTTTTGTGTCCTCTTTGTCTACAGGAGTAGTGCCAGAGGACTGGAGGCAAGCAAACGTGGTTCCCTTGTTCAAGAAGGGGAGTAGGGATAATCCTAGTAACTATAGGCCAGTGAGTCTCACTTCTGTTGTGGGCAAAGTCTGAGAGAGAATTGTAAGGGATAGGATTTATGCACATCTGGATAAGAATGATGTGATCAAGGATAGTCAGCATGGTTTTGTGAAGAGCAGGTCGTGCCTCACAAACCTTATTGAATTCTTTGAGAAGGTGACTAAGGAGGTATGAGGGGAAAGCGGTAGATGTGGTATATATGGATTTTAGTAAGGCGTTTGATAAGGTCCCCCATGGTAGGCTACTGCAGAAAATACAGAGATATGGCATTGAGGGTGAGTTGGAGGTTTGGATTAGGAATTGGCTGGCTGGAAGAAGACAGAGGGTAGTAGTTGATGGCAAAGGTTCATCTTGGAGTGCCGTCACTAGCGGTGTTCCGCAAGGATCTGTTTTGGGACCATTGCTGTTTCTCATTTTTATAAATGACCTGGAGGAAGGGTTAGAAGGTTGGGTGAGCAAGTTTGCGGATGATACGAAAGTCGGAGGAGTTGTAGACAGTGAGGAAGGATATGGCAGGTTACAGCGGGATATAGAGAAGCTGCAGAGCTGGGCAGAAAGGTGGCAAATGGAGTTCAATGTAGCTAAGTGTGAGGTGATTCACTTTGGTAAGAGTAACAAAAAGATGGGGTACTGGGCTAATGGTAGACTACTTGGTCGTGTGGAAGAGCAGAGGGATCTTGGTGTCCATGTACACAGATCTCTGAAAGTTGCCACCCAGGTAAATAGTGCAGTGAAGAAGGCATATGGCGTACTGGCTTTTATTGGTAGAGGAATTGAGTTCCGGAGACCTGAGGTCATGCTGCAGTTGTATAAGACTCTGGTGCGGCCGCATCTGGAATATTGTGTGCAGTTTTGGTCGCCATACTATAGGAAGGATGTGGAGGCACTGGAACGGGTGCAGAGGAAGTTTACCAGGATGTTGCCTGGTATGGTAGGAAGATCCTATGAGGAAAGGCTGAGGCACTTGGGGTTGTTTTCATTGGAGAAAAGAAGGTTTAGGGGTGACTTGATAGAGGTGTACAAGATGATTAGGGGGTTAGATAGGGTTGACAGTGAGAACCTTTTTCCACGTATGGAGTCAGCTATTACAAGTGGGCATAGCTTTAAATTAAGGGGGGGTAGATATTGGACTGATGTTAGGGGTAGGTTCTTCACTCAGTGAGTCGTAAGCTCATGGAATGTCCTGCCAGTAGCAGTAGTGGACTCTCCCTCTTTATAGGTATTTAAGCGGGCATTGGATAGGTATATGGAGGATAGTGGGTTAGTGTAGGTTAGGTGGGCTTGGATCGGTGCAACATCGAGGGCCGAAGGGCCTGTACTGCGCTGTATTCTTCTATGTTCTATGTTCTCTCTCTCTCCACCCATCTCTCTCCACCCATCTCTCTCTCCACATCACTCTCCATCCATCTCTCTCCCCCTCTCTCCCCCCTCTCTAACCCCCTCCCCCTCTCTCTCTCCCCATCCCATGCCCACTACCTTCCCCTCTGTCTCCGCCCCCTCTCTCCTCCTCCCCGTCTCTCTTCCGTCTCTCTCTCCCTACCTCTCTCTCCCTTCCTCTTTCTCCCCACCTCTCTTCCCGTCTCTCCCTGACTCTCTCCCCATCTCTCTCCCCATAATTTCTTCCCTAGCCCCCTTTCTAGCTCCATACTCTCTCGCCACTCTCTCCCCACTCACTCTCCTCTCTCTCTCTCCCCCGTCTCTCCCCCTCTCTCCCCCATCTCTCCCCCTCTCTCCCCACTCTCTCTCCCCCTCTCTCTCCCCCCTCGCCCCCTCTCTCTCCTCCCTCTCTACCCCCTCTCCCCCTCTTCCCCCTCCCTCCCCCTCTCTCTCCCCCTTTCTCCCCCTCTCTCTCCCCCCTCTCTCCCTCTCTCTTCCCGCTCTTTCTCCCCCCTCCCTTACCCCCATTCTGTCCTCCTGTCTCCCTCTCCCTCCCTCTCTCTCTCCCCCTCTTCCCCCCACTCTCATGTCTCTGTCCCCCGCTCTCCTGTCTCTCTACCGTCTCTCTCTCCCACTTCTCTCTCCCCCTCTCTCCCACCCTCTCTCTCCCCTTCTCTCTCCCCCCTCTCTACACCCCACTTTCTCCACCCCACTGTCTCCACCCTCTCCCCCCCTCTCTCTCCCCACACTCTCTATCCCCGCTCCTCACCCTCTCTCTCTCACCCCCCGCTCTCTCACCCCCACTCTCTCATCCCGCTCTCTCACCCCGCTCTATCAAACCACCCTCTCCCTCTCTCTACCTCTCTCTCTCACCCCCTCACTCTCCCCCTCACTCTCCCCCTCACTATCCCCCTCACTCTCCCCCTCACTCTCCACCCTCTCTCTTCCCCCTTTTTATCCCTCCGCTCTCTGCCCCCTCTCTCTCTCCATTGCCTCTCTCTCTCTCTACCCCCTCTCTCCCCACGATTCTGTACCGATCTCCACCCACTCTCCCCACACCCCCTCTCTCCCCTCCCTCTCTCTCCCTCCTTGCCTCCTCTCTCTCTCTCTCCTCTCTCTCTCTTCCTCTCTCCCCCCTCTCCCTTGCCTCCTCTCCCTCCCCTCTTTCGCCCTCCCTCTCTAGCCCCTCTCTCTCTACCCCTCACGCTGCCCTCTCTCTCTCTCTTTTCACTCTGTCACCTCACTCTCCCTCCCTCTCTCTCACTCTGTCCCCCAATCTCACTCACCATCTTTCTCTCCCCCTTTCCCTCCCCCCTTTTTCTGCCCTCTCTCTCTCCCCCAACCCCCACAATTCCCCCGACCTCTCTCTCTCACCCCCTCTCTCTCACCCCTTTCTCTCTCACCCCTCTCTCTCACCCCCTCTCTCTCATCCTCTCTCTCTCATCCCCTCGCTCTCACCCTCTCTCTCCCCTTCTCTCTCACCCCCTCTCTCTCACCCCTCTCACTCGCCCCACTCTCGCGTGGTCGCACTCTCAACCCCAGTCTCTCCCCCTCTCTCACCCCCTCTCATACACCCTCTCTCTCACACCCTCTGTCTCACCCATCTCCCCACTCTCTCTCCCGTTACGCAAACCTCTCTCTCCCCCACTCTCCCAAACACCCTCTCTCCCTCTCTTCCCCCTCTCTCCCCCTCTCTCTCGCCTCTCTCTCTCACCCCCTCTCTCTGCACCCTCTTTCGACCCCCTCTCTTTCGCCCGCTCTCGCTTGTCCCCCTCTTTCACACCCTCTGTCTCGCCCCCTCTGTCCCCCGTCTCACCCACTCTCTCGCCTTTTTCTCTCTCTCCCCTTTCCCTCCCCTCTCTTTCTCACCTCCTCTCTCCACCCCTTTCTCTCCATCTCTCTCGCTTCACTAGCTCCCTCCCCTTACTCTGTCACCTCACTCTCCCTCCGGCTCTCACTCCATCCCTTTCTCCCTCCCTCCCTCTCACTCTCCCCTCTCTCACCCCCACTCACTCGCCTGTCTCACCCCCACTCACTCCCCTCTCTCTCTCCCCCCTCTCTCCCCCTCTCTCCCCCTCTCTCTCTCCCCCTCTCTCTCGAAACGCTTCCATCACTCCCTCTCTCTACCCTCTTTCTCCACCCCGCTCACTCCCTCTCTCTACACATCAATCTCTTTCTCCCCTCTCTCTGTCCACTAACTCTCTCCCCCACCCTGTCACTTAAATCTCTCCCCTCTCTTACCCTCCCTCTCTCACTCCCTCCATCTCTCCCCCTCTTACTCTCCCCTCTCTCCCCGCTGTCTTTCCCCAATCTCTCCCCAATATCTTCCCCCACTCTCACCGCCATCGCACTCCCGTCTCTCCCTCTCCCTCTTTCTCTCTCCCCCTCTTTTCCCTCTCTCTCCACCCTCTTTCTCCCCATCCCTCTCTCACCCTCTCACTCTCCCTCTCTGTCTCTCAATTGCTCCCTACTCTCTCCCCCAATCTCACTCCCCCACTTTCTCTCCCCATCTCTGCCCCTTTCTGTCCCCCTTTCTCTGCCCCCATCTCTCTCCCCTACATCCCACTTTTCCCTCCCTCTCTGTCCCCCACTATCTCTTTTCCTCCCTCTCTGCCCCCTCTCGCTCTGTCCCCCCTCGCTCTGTCCCCCTGCCCTCTGCTCCCCTCCTCTGTGTCCCCCCTTCCTCTCTGTTCCCCCCTTCTATCTGTCCCCCTCTCTCTCCCCTTCTCTCTGTCCCCCTCTCTCTCTCTGCCTCCCTCTCTTTGTCCCCCTCTTTCTGTCCCCCTCTGTCCCCCCAGTCTCCCTCTCTCTGTCCCTCTCTCTCTGACCCCCCACTTTTTGCCACCTCCCTCTTATTCCCCACCCACCTCTGTCCCCATCTCTCTGTCCCCCTCTCTCTGTCCCCAATCTTTGACTCCCCCTCTCTCTGTCATTCTCTCCCTCTCCCCCGTCCCCTTCTCTCTTCCCCCCTTCTGTCCACCCCTCTCTGTCCCCCCTCTGTCTGTCCCCCTCTCTCTTCCCCACTTCTGTCCACCCCTTTTTTCCCCTCTCTCTGTCCCCCCTCTCTCTGCCCCCCTCTCTGCCACTCTCTCTGTCCACCCTCCCTGTCCGCTGTCTCTCAGTCTCCCCCTCGCTCTGTCACCTCCTCGCTCTGTCGCCCCCTCGGTCTGTCCCTCTGCTCTCTACCCCCCTCCTCTCTGTCCCCCAATTCCTCTCTGTTCCCCCGTCTCTGTGTCCTCCCTCTTCCTGAACCCCTATGACCCACTCTCTCTGTCCCCGTCTCTGTGTCCCCATCTCTGTCCCTTTATCTCTGTCCCCCTCTTTCTGACCTCCCTCTCTCTGTCCTCACTCTCTCTGTCCCCCACTCTCTATCCCTGTCTCTCTCTGTCCCCACTCTCTGTCCCCCTCTCTCTACCCCACTCTGTCCCCCACATTCTGTCGCCCCCACTCTGTGCCCCGCTCTCTGTCCCCCCTCTGTCCCCCCTTTCTATTCCCCTCTTTCTGACCCCCACTCTGTCTGCACTCTCTCTCTCCGCCCTCTTTCTCCGCCCTCTCTCTCTGTCCCCATCTCTCTGTCCCCATCTCTCTGTCCCCATCTCTCTGTCCCCATCTCTCTGTCACCCTCTCTCTGTCCGCACTCTCTCTCTCCGCGCTCTTTCTCCGCCCTTTCTCTCTGTCCGCATCTCTCTGTCCCCATCTCTCTGTCCCCATCTCTCTGTCCCCATCTCTCTGTCACCCTCTCTCTGTCCGCACTCTCTCTCTCCGCCCTCTTTCTCCGCCCTTTCTCTCTGTCCTCATCTCTCTGTCCCCATCTCTCTGTCCCCATCTCTCTGTCCCCATCTCTCTGTCACCCTCTCTCTGTCCGCACTCTCTCTCTCCGCCCTCTTTCTCCGCCCTCTCTCTCTGTCCCCATCTCTCTGTCCCCATCTCTCTGTCATCCTCTCTCTGTCCGCCTCTCTCTTTCCCCCTCTCGTTGTCCCCCTCTCTGTGTCCCCCCCACTCTGTGTCCCCCTTGCTCTGTGCCCCCCTCGCTGCACCCCTTGCCCACTTCTCTCTGTCCCCTTCTCTCTGTTCCCTTCTCTCTGTCCTCCTTCTCTCTGTCCCCCCTCATTCTCCCTCACTCTCTGCCCACTCTCTCTGCTCCCTGTGACACCCATCTCTCTGTCCCCCATATCTCTGTCCCCCATCTCTCTGTACCCACCCTCTGTTCCCCCCTCTGTCCCCGTCCCTCCTCTTTCTGTTCCCCTCTTTCTGTCCCCCCTGTTTTCCCCCAGTCCCCCCCTCTGTCCACCCCTCTCTGGACCCCCTCGCTGTCCCTCACTCTCTCTGCTCCCCATGGCCCCCTTTCTCTGTCCCCGTCTCTCTGGTCCCCGTCTCTCTGTCCCCCGTCTCTCTGTCCCCCGTCTCTCTGTCTCCTGTCTCTCTGTCCCCGTCTCTCTGTCCCCATCTCTGTCTCCCTCTCTGTCCCACCTCTCTGTCCACACCCTCTGTCCCCCCCGTCACCCCATCCCTCCTCTTTCTGTCCCCCTCTCTCTGTCCCCCTCTTTCTGTCCCGCTCTCTCTGTCCCCCCTCTCTCTGCTCCGCTCTCCCTCTGCCCCCTCTCTTTCCTCCTCTCCGTGTCCCACTCTCTATGTCCCCTCTCTCTATCCCCCTGTCTCTGACCCCCTCTCTCTGTCACCCCTTTCGCTATCCCTCTCTCTGCGTCTCCCTCTCTGTCCCTTTCTCTCTGTTCCCTTCTCTCTGTTCCCGCTCTCTCTGTACCCCACTCTCTGTCCCTCCTCTGTCTGCCCCCTCTGTCGCCTTCTCTCTGCCCCAGTCACCCTCTTTCTGTCCATCTGTCTCTCTGTCCCCCCTCTCTCTGACCCCACTCTCTCTGTCCCCCTCTCTCTGTCCCGCTCTCTCTGTCCCCCCTCTCTCCCTGTCCCCACTCTCTCTCTGTCCCCCCCTCTCTCTGTCCCCCCTCTCTCTCTGTCCCCTCTCTCTCTGTCCCCTCTCTCTCTGTCCCCCTCTCTCTGTCCCGCTCTCTCTGTCCCCCCTCTCTCCCTGTCCCCACTCTCTCTCTGTCCCCCCTCTCTCTGTCCCCCCTCTCTGTCCCCAGCCTCTGTTACCCCTTCCTCTTTCTGTTCCCCTCTTTCTGTCCCCCTGTCTGCCCACCCTCTCTCTGTCCGCGCTCTTTCTCTGTCCCTCTCTCTCTTTTCCCCTCTCTCAGCACCCTCTCTGGGTCCCGACTCTCTCTGTCCGCTCTCTCTCACTGTCCCCCCCTCTCTGCCCCCTCTCTCTTTCGTCCTCTCCGTGTCCCACTCTCCTTATTCCCTCTCTCTATCCCCCTGTCTCTGTCCCCCCTCTCTCTGTCACCCCCTCTCTGTCCCTCTCTCTGTCCCTCTCTCTGTCCCTTTCTCTCTGTCCCTTTCTCTCTGTTCCCGCTCTCTCTGTACCCCACTCTCTGTCACCCCTCTGTCTCTCCCCCCATCTGTCCCCCTCTCTCTGTCCCCTCTCTCTCTCTGACCCCCCTCTCTCTGACTTAATCTCTCTGACCGCCTCTTTCTGTCCCCCCTCTCCCTGAACACCCCTCTCAGCCCCCTATGACCCCCTTTCTCTGTCAGCCGTCTCTCTGTCCCCATCTCTGTCCACATCTTGTTCCTTTCTATCTGTACCCCCTCTCTGTACACCACTCTCTGTCCCCCCTCTCTGTCCCCACTCTCTCCGTCCCCCACTCTCTGTCCCTGTCTCTCTTGTCCCCCTTCTGTCCACCTTTCAATTTCCTCCCTCTCTCTGCCCCCAATCTCTGCTCCCCCGCCCCCTCTCTCTGAACCCCTCCCACAGTCGACCTCTCTGTACCCACTCTTTCTGTCCCCCTCCCTCTGTCCCCCCTCTCTCTGTCCCCCACTCTCTGTACCCCCTCTCTGTCTCCCCCC
Organism: Chiloscyllium punctatum; assembly: GCF_047496795.1. Lineage (NCBI taxonomy): Eukaryota > Metazoa > Chordata > Chondrichthyes > Orectolobiformes > Hemiscylliidae > Chiloscyllium > Chiloscyllium punctatum. The sequence continues at coordinate 39,644,260 of NC_092769.1, read as the reverse complement.
CCCGCACTCCCCCCCGTACCACCCCCTCTGTCCCCTATCTCTGTCCCTTCTCTCTCTGTCCCCCCGTTCCCCTCTCTCTGTAGCCCCTCTCTCTGTCCCACTCTCACTATTCCTGCTCTCTCTGTCCCCCTCTCGTTGTCCCCCGCTCTCTGTCCCCCCTCTCTGTCTCCCCTCTTTCTTTTGCCCATCTCTTTGTCCGTCTCTCTATTCCTGCTCTCTCTCTCCTCCTCTCTCTCTCCCTCCTCTCTCTGTCCCCTCTCTCTGTCCCCCGATCTCTGTCCCCCGCTCTCTGTTCCCCCCTCTCTGTCGCCCCTCTTTCTGTCGCCCCTCTCTCTGTCCCTCTCCCTTTCCCTTTCTCTGTCCCTCCTCTCTCTTTCCCCCTCTCTCTGCCCCCTTCTCTCTCTCCCCGCTCTCTGTCCCCCCTCTTTCTGTCTCCCCTCTCTTTGTCCCTCTCTCTATTCATGCTCTCTCTCTCCTCCTCTCTCTGTCCCTTCTCTCTCTGTCCCACTCTCTCTGTCCCCCTCTCTCTGCCCGCCCTATCTGTTCCCCCCCTCTCTGTCCCCGTCTCTCTGTTCCCCTCTCTATTCCTCCCTCCCTATTTCCCCCTCTCTCTGCCCCTCTCTCTGCTCATCTCTCTCTGCACCCCTCACTCTGTCCCCCTCCTCTCTGTCACCCTGCTCTCTGTCCCCCGCTCTCTGTCCCCCGCTCTCTGTCACCTCCTCTCTGCCCCCTCCTCTGACCCCCTCCTCTGACCCCCTCTCTATTTCCCCCTCTCTATTTCCCCCTCTCTCTGTCCCCCTCTCTCTGCCCCACTTACTCTGTCCCTCTCTATCTGTCCAGCTCATCTCTGTCCCCCTCCTCTCTGTCCCCCGCTCTCTGTCCCCCCGCTCTGTCCCCCTCTATCTGTCCAGCTCCTCTCTGTCCCCCTGCTCTCTGTCCCCCTCTCTCTCTGCCCCCCTTTCTATATCCCCATCTCTATGTTCCCGCCCTCTATGTCCACCCTCTCTCTGTCCCCCTCTCCGTCCCTCCTCTCTCTGTCAATCTCTCTCTGTCCCCCCTCTCTCTTCAACCTCTCTGCACCCCTCTCTCTGTCCCCCATCTCTCTATCCCCATCTCTCTGTTCCAGCGCTCTCTGTCCCCCGTTTCACTGTCCCCCTCTTTGTCTCTCCTCTCTATATCCCCCTCTCTCTGCCTCTCTCTCTGCCCCTCTGTCTGCCCCACATCTCTGACCCATCTTTCTGTCCCCTCTTTCTGCCCCCTCTTTCTGCACACTCTTTCTGTCCCCTCTTTCTGTCCCCTCTCTCTGCCCCCCTCTCTCTGTCTGCACTCTCTCTGTCCCCCCTCTCTCTATCCACCCTCACTCTGTCCCCATCTCTCTGTCCCCGTCTCTCTGACCCCCGTCTCTCTGTCTTCCCACTCTCTGTCCCCACTGCCTCTGTCCCTGCGCTCTCTATCTCCCCTCTCTCTATCCGCCTCTCTCTGTCCGCCCTCTCCCTGTCCCCCTCTGTCTCCCACTCTCTCTTTCTCCACCTCTCTGTCTCCCCTCTCTGCCCCCCGTCCTCACCTCTCTCTGTCCCCCTAAGTCTGTCGCCTCTCTCTCTGTCATCCTTCTCTCTGTCTCACCCGATCTCTGCCCGCTCGCTCTGTCCACCCTTCCTGTCCCACTGTCTCTCTGTCGCCTCTCTCTGTCCCCCTCTGTTCCCTCTCTCTGTCCCTCTCTCACTGTCCCCCTCTCTCTCTGCCCCCCGCCACCTCTATCTATCCCCCCTCCCTGTCCCCTTGTCTCTGTCCTCCCATCCCTGTCCCCTGACTCTCTGTCACCCCCCTCTCTGCCCCCTATCTCTCGCCCCCCGCCCCCTCGCTCTGTCCACCCTCCCTGTCCCCTTGTCTCTCTGTCCGCTCTCGCTCGCTCACCCCTCTCCATCCCCCTTCACTCTGCCCCCCCCCCCTCTCTGTCCCCACGGTTCTCTGTTCCCCAGGTCTGTCCCCCCTCTCTCTGTCCCCTTCTCTCTGTCCCCTTCTCTCTGTCCCCTTCTCTCTGTCCCCTTCTCTCTGTTCCCTTCTCTCTGTACCCTGCTCTCTGTTCCCTTCTCTCTGTCCCCACTCTCTGTCCCTCACTCTTTGTCCCTTTCAGCCTCTGCCCCCCTCTCTCTGTCCCCATTCTCTCTATCCCCCTCTCACTGTCCCCCTCTGTATGTCCCCCTCTCTCTGTCCCTGTCTCACTCTGTCCCCTCTCTCTCTGACCCCCCTCTCTCTGTCCACCTCTCACTCTGTCCACCTCTCTCTGCACCTCCTCTCTGCCCCCTCTCTCTGCCCACCCTCTCTCTGCCCACCCTCTCTCTGCCTCCCTCTCTCTGACCCCCTCTCTCTGACCCTCTCTCTCTGCCCTCCCTCTCTCTGCCCACTCTCTCTGCCCCTCTCTCTGTGACCCTCTCTCAGCACCCTCCCTGAAACCCTCTCTCTGCCCCCCTATGACCTCCTCTCTTTATCACTCATCTCTCTGTTCCCCCCTCTCTCTTTCCCCCTCTCTCTTTCCCCCTCTTTCTGTCCCCCTCTCTCTGTCTACCCTCTCTCTGTCCCCACTCTCTCTGTCCCCCTCTCCTTGTCCCCACTCTCTCTGTCCCCACTCTCTCTGTCCCCCATCCCTCTGCCCCCCATCTCTCTGTGCTCACTCTCTCTGTCCCACTCTCTCTGTCCATCTCTCATTGTACCACGCTCTTTGGCCCTGTCCCTCTGTCCCCGTCTCTCTGTACCCTGTCTCTCTATCCCCCCTCTCTCTGTCACCCCTCTCTCTGTCCCCCTCTCTCTGCCCCCCTCTCTGTCACCCTCTTTCTGTCCTCCCAACTCTCTGCCACCTCTCTCTGTTCACTCTCCCTGTCCCTCTGTTTCTCTGTCCTCCCCTCTCTCTGTCCCACTCTCTTTTTGTTCCCCTCTCTCTCTGTCCCTCTGTCTCTCTATCCCCCACTCTCTCTGTTCCCATCTCTCTGTCTCCATCTCTCTGTTCTCCTCTCTCTGTGCCCCCCTCTCTGTCCCCTATCTCTCTGTCCCCAATCTCTCTGTCCCCCCTCTCGTTCCCCCCTCTCTGTCGCCCCCGTCTCCCCCTCACTGTCCCCCTCTCTGTCCCCCCCTCTCTCTCTGTTCCCCCCCTCTCTCCCCCTCTCTCACTCCGTCTCTGTCTCTCACCTCTCTCTCTTCCCCTTTCTCTCTCCCCCTCTCTCTGTTCCCCTCTCTCTGTCCCACCTCTGTCTGTCCCCTCTCTCTGTCCCCTTCTCTCTGTCCCACTCTCTCTGTCCCCCGCTCTCTGTCCCCCTCTCTCTGATCTTCTCTCTCTGACCACCTCACTCTGTCCCGCTCACTCTGTCCCCCTCTCGCTGTCCCCCTCTCGCTGTCCCCCTCTCGCTGTCCCCCACTCTCTGACCCCCTCTCTGACCCCCTCACTCTGAACCCCCTCTCTCTGTCCCCTATCTCTGCTCCTCCTCTTTCTCTGTCCCCCTTTCACTCTCCCCCCATCTCCCCTCTCGCTGCCCCCCTCTCTCTGTCCCCCAGTTTCTGACCATTCCTCCCTCTGTCCGCCCGTCCACCCCCTCTCTGTCATCCTTCACTCTGCCCCCCTCTCGCTGTCCCCCTCTCGCTGTCCCGCTCTCTCTGACCCCCTGTCTCTGACCCCCTCACTCTGACACCCCACTCTCTCTCTCTGTCCACCCCTCACGCTGTCCCCCTCTCTATGTCCCGCTATTTCTGCTCCTCCTCTCTTTCTGTCCCCCTTTCACTATCCCCCTCTCTGTCCCCCCCTCTCGCTGTTCCCCCAATCTTCGACCTCTCTCTGCCCCCTCACTCTGTCCCCCCTCTCTCTGACGCTCTCTGTCCCTTTGTCTCTGTCCCTCCTCTCTGTCCCCCACTCTCTCTGACCACACATCTCTGTTCCCATCTCTCTGTCCCACTCTCTCTGTCCCCTGCTCTGTGTCCCCCCCTCTGACCCTCTCTCTCTGACCCCCTCACTCTGTCACGCTCACTCTGTCCCCCTCTCTCTGTCCCCCTCTCTCTGCCCCCCTCTCTCTGCCCCCCCCTCTGCCCCCCTCTCTCTGTCACCCTCCTCTCTGTCCCCTCCTCTCTATCCCCTCCTCTCTGTCCCCCTATCTCTGCTCGTCTTCTCTCTCTGTCCCCATTTCTCTTTCCCACCTTTCTGACCCCTTCTCGCTGTCCCACTCTCTCTTCCCCCCCCCGTCCCCCAGTCTCCGACCATCCTCTCTTTGTCCGCCCGTCCACCCCCTCTCTGTCCACCCCTCGCTCTGTTCCCCCCTCTCTCTGTCTCCCTATCAATATTCCCCTCTCTCTGTTCCCCTCTCTCTGTCCCCCTCTTTCAGTTCCCTCTCTCTGACCGCCCTCTCACTGACCCCCTCTCTCTGTCGGTCTTTCTCTATCCCCCCTCTCTCTGTCTCCCCTCACGCTACCGCCCCGTCCCCTAGTCACTGACCATCCCTCTCTCTGTCCGCCTGTTCACCCCCTCTCTGTCGACCCCTCGCTCTGTCCCTCTCTCTCTGTCCCCCCCTCTCTGCCCCTCCTTTCTCTCTGTCCCCTTTCACTATCCCCCGTCCCCCCTCTCTGTCCCCCGCTCTCTGTCGCCCCTCTGTCTGTCGTTCCTCTCTTTGTCCCTCTCTCTATTCCTGTTCTCTGTCCTTCTCTCTCTGTCCCCCGACTCTCTGTCTCCCGCTCTCAGTCCCCATCTCTCTGTTCCCATGCTCTCTGTCCACCCTCTCTGACCCCACCCTCTCTGTCCCCCTCCCTCTGTCCCCTCTCCCTCTGTCCCCACTCTCTCTGTCACCCATGTCTCTCACCCCCATTTGTCCCCGTCTCTCTGTGCCCCTCTCTCTCTCCCCTCTCTCTGCCCCCCTCTCTCTGTCCCCACTTTCTCTGTCCCCCTCTCTCTGTGACCTTCTCTCTGTGCCCCTCTCTGTGCCCCCTCTCTCTGCCCCCCATGATCCCCTCTCTCTGTCCCCCCACCCTCTGCCCCCCTGTCCCCACTCTCTCTGTCCCACCTCTCTCTGTCCCCCCTCTTTCTGTCCCCGCTCACTCTGTTACCCATTTCTCTGCCCCCCCCCATCTATCCCTCTCTCTCTGTCCCCTTCTCTCTGTCGCCCTCTCTCTGTCCCCACTTTCTCTGTGCCCCTCTCTCTGTCCCCACCCTCTCTGCCCCCCTCTCTCTTTGACCCTCACTCTGTTACCCCTCTCCCTGCCCACCATGACCCCCTCTCTCTGTCCCCGTCTCTCTGTTGCCATCTCTCTGTTCCCACGCTCTCTGTCCCACCATTCTCTGTCCCCCTCTCTTTACCCCTCTCTCTGTCCCCCTCTCTCTGTCCCCCCCTCTCTGTCTGCCCTCTCTCTGTTACCCCCCTCTGCCCCCTCTCTCTTTGCCCCTCTCTCTGTCCCCTCCCTGAAGCCCTCTCTCTGCCCTTCTATGACCTCCTCTCTATGTCCCTCATCTTTCTGTACCCCCTCTGTCCCTCCTCTCTCTGTCCCACTCTCTCTGTCCCCCTCTCTCTGTCTCCACTCTCACTGTCCACCTCTCACTGCCTCCTTCTCGCTCTGTCCCCCGTCTGTGACCCCATCTCTCTGTCCCCCTCTCGCTGTCCCCCCCCTCTGCCCCCTCCTCTCTGTCCCCCTGCTCTCTGTCCCCTACTCTCTGTCCCCTACTCTCTGTCCCCCTCTCTCTGTCCCCGTGTCTCTGTCCCCCCTCTCGGTCCCCCTTCTCTGTTCCCCCCTCTGTCCCCCTCACTGTTTCCTCTCTCTCTGTCCCACTCTCTCTGTCCCCCTCTCTCTGTCCACCTCTCTCTGTCCCCCCTCTCTGTCCCCCTTCTCTGTTCTCCCCTCTGTCCCCCTCACTGTCTCCCCTCTCTCTGTCCCCGACTTTCTGTCCCCACCCCCCGTCCCGCCTCTCTGTCCCGCCTCTCTGTCCCACATCACTGCCCCTCCTGCCCCCCCTGTACATCCACCCCGGACCCCCCACTCGCGGTCCACCCTCTCTCGGTCCCCCCTCTCTCTGTCCCTTTCTCTCTGTACCCCATCTCTGTCCCCCAACTCTCTGTACCCCCTCTCTCTGTCTCCCTCTCTCTGTCCCCTCTCTCTGTCCACCATCTCTCTGTCCCTCCTCCCTGTCTCCCTCACTCTGTCTCCCTGAACACCTCTCTGCCCCCCGTCCCCCTCTCTCTGTCCCCACTCTGTGTCCCATGCTCACTGTTCCCTTCTCTCTCTCTGCCCCCTCTCTCTGACCCCTCTCTCTGCTCCCCTCTCTCTCTATCCCCCACTCTCTGTCCCTGTCTCTCTGCCTCCCTCTCTCTGCCCCTCTCTCTCCCGCTCCTCTCTGTCCCCCTCCTCTCTGTCACTCTCTCTCTGTCCCCACTCTCTCTGTCCCCCCTCTCTCTGAACTCCCTTGCTCTGACCCGCTCTCCATGAACCTCTCTCTCTCTGCCCCTTATTACGCCCTCTCTCTCTCTGTGCCCCCTCTCTCTGCCCCCTAACTCTGTCCCCACTCTCTGTCCCCCACTTTCTATCCCACCTCCCTCTGTACCCCTCTCTCAGTCCCCCTTCTCACTGACCACCTTCTCGCTGCTCCCCCTTCTTACTGTCCCCCCCTTCCTGTCCCCCACTCTCGCTGACCCCCTCTCTGCTCCCCCGTAACCCCTCACTCAGTCGCCCCTCTCTCTGTCGCCCTCTCACTGTTCCCCTCTCTCTGACCCCCCTTGCTTTGTCCCTCCTCTCTCTGTCCCGCTCTCTCTGGCCCCCTCTCTCTGTCCCCCCTCTCTCTGCCCCCCCGATCTGTCCCCACTCTCTGTCCCCTCTCTTGCTGTTCCCCCCTCCCCGTACCCCCTCTCTCTGTTGCCCCTCTCTCTGTCGCCCCTCTCTGTCGCCCTCTCACTGTTCCTCTCTCTCTGCCCCCCTTGCTCTCTCCTCCCTCTCTCTGTCCCCCTCTCTCTGTTCCCCTCTCTCTGTCCCCCCTCTCTCTGCCCCCCTCTCTCTGTCCCCCTTCTCTCTGCCCCCTCTCTCTCTGTCTCCCCTCTCTCTGTCCCCATCTCTCTATCCCCCCATGTCTTTGTCCCCCTGTCTCTATCCCCCCTCTCTGTCCCCCTCTCTCACTGTTCCCGTCTCTCTGTCACCCCTCTCTCTGTCCCCCCTCTCTCTGAGTCCCCTCTCTCTGACCACCCTCTCTGACCCCCCTCTCTCTGCCCCCTCTCTCTCTGCCCCCTCTCTCTCTGACCCCACTCTCTCTGACCCCACTCTCTCTGACCCCACTCTCCCTGCTCCCCTCTCTCTGTCCACCTCTCTCTGTCGCCCCAACTCTGTCCCCCTGTCTCTGTCCCCCTCACTCTGTCCCACCTTGCTCTCTGCCCTGTCTCTCTCTGCCCCCTCTCTCTGCCCCCTCTCTCTGCCCCACCTCTCTCTGGCCCCTCTCTGTCCCTCTATCTCTGTCCCAACTCTCTGTACCCCCCGTCCCTCTCTTTCTGCCCCTCTTTCTCTGTCCCACTCCTCTCTGTCCCTCTCTCTCAGTCCCCCTCTCTTCGCCCACCCGTCCCTCCTCTCGCTGTCCCCCTCTCTCTGTCCCCCACTCTCTGTCACCCTTCTCTCTGTTCCACCTCTCTCTATCCCCCCTCTCTCTGTCCCTCTCTCTCTGCCCATTCTCTCTCTCCCCCGTCCGTCTCTCTCTGTTCCCCCATCTCTCTGTCAGCCCTATCTCTATCCCCCCTCTCTCTCTGTCCCTCTCTCTCTGCCTCCGTCCCTCTCTCTCTGTCCCCCCATCTCTCTTTCCCCCAACTTTCTGTCCCCCAACACTGTCCACAACTCTCTGCACCCCCTCTCTCTGTCCCCCTCTCTCTGTCCCCCTCTCTCTGTTCCACGTTCTCTGTCCCTCTCTCTCTGCCCTCCTTTCCCTGTCCCCTTCTCTCTGTCCACCCCTCGCTCAGTCCCCCTTTCACGCCCCCCGCTATCTGTCACCCGTCTCTCTGTCCCCCACTCTCTGCCTCCTATATCTATCGATCCTCTCTCTGTCGCCCACTCTCTGTACCCTCTTTGTTCCCCTATCTCTATTCCCCCCTGTCCCCCCCGTCCCGCCTCTCACTGTTCCCCTCTCTCTGTACCCCATCTCTGTTTCCCCTCTCTGTTCCCCCCTCTCTGTCCCCGCTCTCAATGTCTACCCTCTCTCTGCCCCCAACTCTCTGTCCCACCACTCTCTGTACACCTCTCTTCCCGCCTCTCTGCCCCCCTCTCTATACAACTTTCTCTGTCCCCCTCTCACTGTCCCCCCTCTCTCTGCACCCCCGGCCTCCTCTCACGTTACCCCCTCTCTCTGTCGCCCCTCTCTCTTTCGTCCCTCTCTCTGTCGTCCCTCTCTCTGTCGCCCTCTCATTTTCCACCCTCCACCCTCTCTCTGCCCCCCCTCTCTGCACCCCCTCTCTCTGTCCGCCCTCTGTCTGTTTCCACGCTCTCTGCCCCCTCTCTCTGAGCCCCCTCTCTCTGACCCCCCTCTCTGACCCCACTCTCTCTGACACCACTCTCTCTGCCCCCTCTCTCTGTCTTCCCTCTCTCTGTCCCCCCTCTCTCTATCCCACCATGTCTCTGTCCCCCTGCCTCTGTACCATCTGTCTCTGTACCCCGTCTCTGTCCCCCCTCGCTCTTTGCCCCCTCTCTCCCCCCCTCTCTCTATCCCTCTATCTCTGTCCCAACTCCCTGTTCTGCCTTTCTCTGTCCCTCTCCTCTCTGTCCCCCTCTCTCTGTCCCCCTTTTCTCTGTTCCCCCTCTCTCTATCACCCCTCTCTCTGTGCCTCTCTCTCTGCCCCCAGTCCGTCTCTCTCTATCCCCCATCTCTCTGTCAGCCCTCTCTCTATCCCCGCTCTCTCTATCCCCCTACTCCCTGAACACCCTCTCTCTGTCCACCCTCTCTCTGTTCCCACGCTGTCTGTCCCCTTTTCTCTGCCCACTCTGACTGTCCACCCTCTCTCTGACCCCACTCTCTCTGACACCACTCTCTCTGTCCCCCCTCTCTCTATCCCCCTCTCTCTGTCCCCTTCTCACTGTCCCAATCTCTCTCTGTCCTCCCTCTCTCTGTCCCCTTCTCACTGTCCCCATCTCTCTCTGTCCCCCTCTCTCTGTCCCCCTCTCTCTGTACCCCCCATCCCCCTCTTCTCTGACCCCCTCTGTCCTCTCCCTCTCTGTTCCCCCTCTCTCTGTCCCCCCACTCTCTCTGTCCCTCCTCTCTCTCTCTGTTCCCCATCTCTCTCTCCCCGCTCTCTCTGTCCCCCCTCTCTGTACCCCCCTCTCTGTCGCCCCTCTCTCTGTATTCCTCTCTCTGTCCCCCCTCTTGTACCCCACTCTCTGCCCCCCCGTCCGCCATCTCTCTGTCTCCCCCTCTCTGTACACCCCTCTCTGTCCCCCTCTCAGTCCCCCTCTTCTCTGTACCCCTTCTGTCCCTTCCCTCTCTATCTCCCCTCTCTGTGCCCCTCTCTCTGTCCGCCCTCTGTCTGTTCCCGCGCTTTCTGCCCCCTCTCTCTGCCCCCTCTTTCTGTCCCGCTCTCTCTGTCCCCCTCTCTCTTAAACCACTCTCTCTGCCCCCCTCTCTCTGCCCTCCTCTCTCTGTCCCGCTCTCTCTGTCCCCCCCCTCTGTCCCCTCTCTCTGACCCCACTCTCTCTGACCTTCTCTCTCTGTGCCTCTCTCTCTGTCCCCCTCTCTCTGTCCCCCTCTCTCTGACCCCACTCTCTCTGCCCCTCCTCTCTCTGTCCCCCTCTCACTGTCCCCCTCTCTCTGTCCCCCTCTCTCTCACCCCAATCTCTGTGACCCCACTCTCACTGCCCCCCTCTCTCTGTCCCCCTCTCTCTGTCGCCCTCTCTCTGTCCCCCTGTCTCTGTCCCCCCTCGCTCTGTCCCACCTTGCTCTCTGCCCCGTCTCTCTCTGCCCCGTCTCTTGCTGCCCCCTCTCTCTGCCGCCCCTCTCTGTCCCGCTATCTCTGTCCCAACTCTCTGTCCCCGTCCCTCTCACTCTTCCCCCCTTTCTCAGTTACTCTCCTCTCTGTCCCCCTCTCTCTGTCCCCCTCTCTTCGCCCTCCCGTCCCTCCTCTCTCTGTCCCCCTCTCTCTGCCCCCCTTCTCTCTGTTCCACCTCTCTCCATCCCTCTCTCTCTGTCCCACTCTCTCTGCCCCCCCCTCTCTGCCCCCCGTCCATCTCTCTCTGTCCCTCCATCTCTCTGTCCCCCCATCTCTCTGTCAGCCCTCTCTCTATCCCCTCTCTCTCTCTGTCCCTCTCTCTCTCTGCCCCCCGTCCCTCTCTCTCTGTCGCCCATCTCTCTTTCCCCCAACTCTGACCCCAACACTCTGCACCCCCTCTCTCTGTCCCCCTCTCTCTGTTCCCACTCTCTGTCCCAATTCTCTCTGCCCCCACTCTCTGTTCCTCTCTCTCTGTCCCTCTTTCTCTGCCGTCCTTTCTCTGTCCCCTTCTCTCTGTCCACCCCTCGCTCAATCCCCCTTTCACGCCACCCGCTATCTGTCACCCGTCTCTCTGTCCCCCACTCTCTGCCTCCTCTCTGTATCGATCCTCTCTCTGTCGCCCACTCTCTGTACCCTCTTTGTTCCCCTATCTCTATTCCCCCCTCTGTCCCCCCCGGCCCGCCTCTCACTGTCCGCCTCTCTCTGTACCCCATCTCTGTTTCCCCTCTCTGTTCCCCCCCTCTGTCCCCGCTCTCAATGTCTACCCTCTCTCTGTCCCCAGCTCTCTGTCCCCCCACTCTCTGTACACCTCTCTCCCCGCCTCTCTGCCCCCCTCTCTATACACCTTTCTCTGTCCCCCTCTCACTTTCCCCCCTCTCTCTGAACCGCCGGCCCCCTCTCACGTTACACCCTCTCTCTGTCGCCCCTCTCTCTTTCGTCCCTCTCTCTCTGTCGCCCTCTCATTTTCCACCCTCTCTCTGCCCCCCCTCTTTGCACCCCCTCTCTCTGTCCGCCCTCTGTCTGTTCGCACGCTCTCTGCCCCCTCTCTCTGACCCCCCTCTCTGACCCCACCCTCTCTGACCCCACTCTCTCTGTCCCCCTCTCTCTGTCCCCCTCGCTCTCTGCCCCCTCTCTCTCTCCCCCTCTCTCTGCCCCCTTCTCTGTCCCCCTCTCTCTGTCCCTCTATCTCTGTCCCAACTCTCTGTTCCGCGTTTCTCTGTCCCTCTCCTCTCTCCCCCTCTCTCTGTCCCCCTTTTCTCTGTTCCACCTCTCTCTATCACCCCTCTCTCTGTCCCGCTTTCTCTGCCCGCCGTCCGTCTCTCTCTGTCCCCCCATCTCTCTGTCAGCCCTCTCTCTATCCCCCCTCTCTCTGTCCCCCAACTCCCTGCACACCCTCTCTCTGTCCACCCTCTCTCTGTTCCCGCGCTGTCTGTCCACCCTCTCCCTGTTCACCCTCTCTCTGACCCCCTCTCTCTGTACGCCCCCGTCCCCCTCTTCTCTGTCCCCCTCTGTCCTCTCCCTCTCTGACCCCCCTCTCTCTCTCCCCCCACTCTCTCTGTCCCTCCTCTCTCTCTCGGTCCCCCCTCTCTCTGTCCCCCCTCTCTCTGTCCCCCCTCTCTGTACCCCACTCTCTGCACCCCCGTCCCCCATCTCCCTTCCCCCCCTCTCTGTACACCCCTCTCTGTCCCCCTCTCTGTTCCCCTCTTCTCTGTCTCCCCTCTGTCCCCTCTCTCTCTGTCCCCCCCTCTCTGTCCGCCCTCTGTCTGTTCCCGCGCTCTCTGCCCCCTCTCTCTGCCCCCTTCTCTCTGTCCCCTCTCTCTGACCCCACTCTCTCTGAACGCATTATCTCTGCCCCCTTGCTCTGTCCCCCCTCTCTCTGCCCACCTCTCTCTGTCCCCACTCGCTCTGTGCCCCCTCTCTCTATCCCCCCATGTCTCTGTACTCCCTGTCTCTGTCCCCCCGTCTCTGTCACCCCTCGCTCTGTCCCACCTTGATCTCTGCCCCCTCTCTCTCTGCCCCATCTCTCTCTGCCCCCTCTCTCTGCACCCCCCTCTCTCTGCCCCCTCTCTCTGTCCCCTATCTCTGTCCCAACTCTCTGTCCCTCTCTCTCTGTCCCTCTCTCTCTGCCCCCTTTTCTCTGTCCCTCTCCTCTCTGTCCTCCTCTCTCTCTCCACCCCTCTCTCCATCTCCATGCCAAGCCCCCCGCTTTCTGTGCCCCGTCTCTCTGTGCCCCGTCTCTCTCTGCCCCCCCCACTCTCTGCCCCCTCTCTCTGTACGCCCTCACAGTGCCCCCTTTCTCTGTCACTCCCTCTCTCTGTCCCCCACTTTCTGTACACCCTCTTTGTTCCCCTCTCTCTATCCCCCTCTGTCCCCCACTGTCCCGCCTCTCACCGTCACCCCTCTCTATGTCCCTATCTCTCTGTACCCCATCTCTGTCCCCCCCTATATTGTCCCTTCTCTGTTCCTCCCCTCTGTCCCCGCTCTCAATGTCTCCCCTGTCTCTGTCCACAATTCTCTGTCCCCCCACTCTCTGTAGACCTCTCTGTCCCGCGTATTTGTTCCCCCACTCACTGTACCCCTTTCTCTATCCCCGCCCCTCACTGTCCCCACTCTCTCTGCACCCCGGCCCCCTCTCTCTGTCCCCTCTCTCTATCGACCCTCTCTCTGTCCCCCTTTCTCTGACCCCTTCTCTCTGTTCCACCTCTCTCTATCACCCCTCTCTCTGTCCCGCTTTCTCTGCCCGCCGTCCGTCTCTCTCTGTCCCCCCATCTCTCTGTCAGCCCTCTCTCTATCCCCCCTCTCTCTGTCCCCCAACTCCCTGCACACCCTCTCTCTGTCCACCCTCTCTCTGTTCCCGCGCTGTCTGTCCCCTTCTCTCTGCCCCCTCTGTATGTCCACCCTCTCCCTGTTCACCCTCTCTCTGACCCACTCTCTCTGACCCGACTCTCCCTGTTCACCCTCTCTCTGACCCCACTCTCTCTGACCCGACTGTCTCTGTCCTCCTATCTCTCTGTCCCCCCTCTCTCTGTCCCCCTTCTCTCTGTCCCCCTTTCTCTGACCCCTTCTCTCTGTTCCCCCTCTCTCTATCCGCCTCTCTCTGTCCCCCTCTCTCTGTCCCCCTTCTCTCTGTTCCCCCCACTCTATCCTCCCTCTCTCTGTCCCACGCTCTCTCTGCCCCCCCCGTCCGTCTCTGTTTGACCCCCCATCTCTCTGTCAGCCCTCTCTCTCTATCCCCCCTCTCAGTTCCTCTCCCTCTGCGCCCCCGTCCCTCTCTCTCTGTCCCCCATCTCTCTGTCCCCCTACTCTGCACCTCCTCTCCCTGTTCCCGCGCTGTCTGTCCCATAGAACATAGAATATAGAAGAATACAGCACAGTACAGGCCCTTTGGCCCTCGATGTTGCGCCGATGCAAGCCCACCTAACCTACACTAGCCCACTATCCTCCATATGCCTATCCAATGCCCATTTAAATGCCCATAAAGAGAGAGAGTCCACCACTGCTACTGGCAGGGCATTCCATGAACTCACGACTCGCTGAGTAAAGAATCTACCCCTAACATTTGTCCTATACCTACCACCCCTTAATTTAAAACTATGCCCCCTCGTAATAGCTGACTCCATACGTGGAAAAAGGTTCTCATGGTCAACCCTATCTCAACCCCCTAATCATCTTGTACCCTAATCATCTTGTCCCCTTCTCTCTGCCCCCTCTCTCTGTCCCACTCTGTCTGTCCACCCTCTATCTGTCCACCCTCTATCTGTCCACCCTCTATCTGTCCACCCTCTCCCTGTCCACCCTCTCCCTGTCCACCCTCTCTCTGACCCCACTCTCTCTGTTCCCCCTCTCTCTGTCCCCCTTTCTTTGCCCCCCCACTCTCGCACCCCACTCTCACTGAACCCACTCTCTCTGTCCCCCCCTCTCTCTTTCTCGCTCTCTGACCCCATCTCTCTAACCCCCCTCTCTCTGACCTCTCTCTCTGTCCCTACCTCTTTGTCCCCCACCTATCTGTCCTCCCCTCTCTATACCCTCCTCTCTGTTCCCCCCTCTGTCCCCCTCTTCTCTGTACCCCTCTGTCCCCTCCCTCTCTGACCACCTTCTCTCTGTCTCCCCTCTCACTGTCCCCCCTCTTTCTGTCCCCCATCTCTCTATCCCTCTCTCTCTGTCCACCCTCTCTCTGTCCCCCTTTCTCTGACCCCCTTCTCTCTGACCCCCCTCTCTATCCGCCCCCCTGCTCTTCCCCCCCCACTCTGTCCCCCCTCTCTCTGTCCCCCTTCTCTCTGTCCCCCTTCTTTCTGTCTCCATCCCTCTCTATCCCCCCTCACTCTGTCCCCTTCTCCCTGTCCCCCTTCTTTCTGTCTCCATCCCTCTCTGTCCCCCCTCTCTGTCCCCCTCTCTCTGTCCCCCTTCTCTCTCTCCCACTTCTCTCTGTCTCCCTCCCTCTCTGTCCCCCCTCTCTCTGTCCCCCTCTCTAGTTCTCCCCTCTCTCTTGCCGTCCCCTCTCTGGTCCTCCTCTCTCTCGCCCTCCTCCTCTCTCGCACTCCCCTCTTTTACACTCCCGTCTTACACTCTCCCTCTCTCTCGCGCTCCCCTCCCTACCGCCTCTGTCTCGTCCTCCTCTCTCTCAACATCTCCACTCTCTCTCTCACCCCTCCCTCTCCACCTCTCTCACCCTCCAAACCCTCCCTCACCTCTTTCGCACTCTCCCTCCCTCTCGCCCTGCCCTCCCTCTCCCCTCTCTCTCGCCCTCCCCCTCTCTTGCCCTCCCCCTCACTCGTGCTGCCTCACCTTTCTCAACCTCTCCTTTCCTCTCACCCTCCCCTCCCTCAGTCCCCTCTCTCACCCTCTCCCTTCCTCTTGCCCTCCCTTCCCACCCTTCGCTCGCCCTCCCCTGCCTCCATCCCCCTCTTGCCCTCCACCCTCTCCATCCCCTCACTCGCCCTCGTCTCTCGCCCTCTCCCTTCCTCTCGCCCTCGCTTCACTCCCCTCTCTCACTCTCTCCCTCACTCTCGCCTCCCCTCCCTCTTCCCCCTCTCTCACCCTCCTCCTCTCTCGTCCTCCCCTCTCTCACTCTCACCCTTCTCTCGCCCTCCCCTCCCTCCCTACCCTCTCTTGCTCCCTCTCTCCCTCTCGCCCTCCCCTCCTTCCATCATCTCTCACGCCCTCCCTGCTGTCTCGCCCTCCCCTCTCTCGCCCTCTCCTTCCCTCTCACCCTCACGTCCTTCACTCCCCTCTCTCGCCATCCCCCTCGCACTCCCCCTCTCACCCTCACCCTTTTCTTGCCCTCCGCTCCCTCCCCTCTATCGCCCTCCCCTCTCTCGCCCTCTCCATCCCTCTCGCCTTCATCTCGCTCCCCCTCTCTCGCACCCCCCTCTCTCATCATCCCCCTCTCTCGCACCCCCCTCTCTCACCATCCCCCTCTCTCGCCCTCTTCTCTCTCACCCTACCGTCTATCACGCTCCTCTCTCACGCCCTCCTCTCTCTCACCCTCCTCCTCTCTCACGCTCCCCTTTCTCGCCGTCCTCTCCTTCCCTCGCCTGTCGTGTCCTCCGCTCTCTCAACCTCTCTCCTCTCTCGCGCTCCCCACCCTCCCTCCCCTCTCTCGTCCTCTCCCTTCCATTCTCCCCTCTCTCGCCCTCCCCCCTCTTCCATCCCCTCTCTCGCCCTCTCCCTCCCTCTTTCTCTCCGTCCCCTCCCACAGTCCCCTCTCTCCCTCCCCTCTCTCATCCTCTCCCTCACACTCTCTCCTCTCTCGCATTCCCCCACTCTCCCATCCCCTCTCTCGCCCTCTCCCTTCCTCTCTCTCTCCCTCCCCACCCTCCCTCCCCTCTCTCATCCTCTCCCTCCCACTCTCCCCTCTCTCGCACTCCCCCTCTCTCCCATCCCCTCTCTCGCCCTCTCCCTCCCTCTCTCTCTCCCTCCCCACCTCCCTCCCCTCTCTCATCCTCTCCCTCCCACTCTCCCCTCTCTCGCATTCCCCCACTCTCCCATCCCCTCTCTCGCCCTCTCCCTCCCTCTCTCTCTCCCTCCCCACCTCCCTCCCCTCTCTCGCCCTCCAGTTTCTCACCCTATCTCTCCCTTGCCCCTCTCTCTCCCTCCGCTCCTTCACTCTTGCACCACCTTATCACTCTTGACCCCCTCAATCAGTGTCTCTCTCTGTCCCCACCTCCCTCTTTTTGTCTCTGACTGAATCGCTCTCCCTCCCACCCTTTCTCTCAGTCACAATCTGTTTTCCTGCTCCTTCCGTCTTCCTCTGACCCAGTGACTGGGGGTTGGGGGTGTGATTGGTCGTGAGGCTGCCTGTGGTGGGGGGTGGCAGATGTGGGAGGTAGGAGGAGGGGAAAATGGGGTATAGATGGAACTGCTGGAGGGAGACAGAGACGGCAGGACAGAGAGAGTGAGGGTGAGGGAAAAGGGAAGAGAGGAGGCAGGTGGAGAAACCGGGGTTGGGGGTTGTGTGTGAGAGGGGGAACGAGGGAATGTGAAGAGGAGGGGTGGTGAGAAAGAGGGAGAGAATTGTGTAGAAAGTGGGGGGAAGATGAAATGGGGAGACCAGGCTGCAGTGGTGGGACAGGGGGAGTTAAACCCAGCTCCTGAGCTCAGGGCGCGGTGCCCTCCCCTTCCCTGAGGCCCAGGACTTGGGGCTGAGTCTGTCTCTCTCTAGCTCAGCTTCTCCAACACAAAGACACACAACAACATCGGTCACTCTGCTGTTCAGCACACTTTAATCAACATTTTTATTGGTTACAAATGGAAGTGATGGATACAGTCAGTGGGATGGTGCCTTTTCTCAGTGGCCCCTGAGTTGTGAGAAACATTGAAATGTTTCCCTGTAACCCCCCTGGGGGATAAGGATGGACAAACCAGCGCTACCCTCAGTCTGTTACCATAGCGACAGGCTGCTCCATCGCTGAAACACTGAACTGAAATGAGAAAATCCCGGATGGATTGCTTAATGAGGGAATTTGATGGATGGGTGGATTTGTGTGAAGGGATATTTCAGCACATTCTTCAGCTGCTGCCTGAACTTCGTCTGGGTCACGGCATAAATCACGGTGTTTGTGCAGCAACTGAGGAGCTGCAGCATGAAGCCCAATTCCTGCACAAAGTAAGGGATATTCACAGACCGATACCCAATATCCCACATCCGGGTCCATATAGAATACAGCATGAACGTTGACCATAACAGGATGAAATTGGCCGAGATCACAAACAGTAAAATGATGGATTTTTTTCGGTTTCTCATTTCAGTGTCAGACTGAGTGTCCCCATTGGTGTGAGCGCGGAGTCTCCTGCGGGCTCTGCTGGTCACTAAAATGTGTCTGACGGTGAGAACATTGAGCAGCAGAATCAGGAGAAATGGGACACACGGGGTCAGAATGTGGTGGAGGAACTCGATTGTGACCCAGACACTGGAGGATCGAACAGCGAGTGTTGCATCACAAAACCAGGGGTGGTTCCACAGCCGATACCGAGCCTCGAGCATAAAATACCAGAAAATGTTCTTTAAACAGCTCAGCACAGTCACTGCTCCCAGAACCACAGCCGCCGTTTTCTCACTGCAATATTTACTTTTCAGCTTCTGGCAACAAATGGCCACAAACCGATCAAAGGTGAAAGTGACGGTGAACCAGACAGAGCAGTCAGTGGCTGCATAAAGCAGGACGGCGTGGATATTACACACCGGGATGTCCCACAGGAAATAAAACTGTTCCTTATAAAGAATGGGAATGTGTCTCAGGATCAGGTCGAGGATAATGACCAGGAGATCCGCCGCTGCCATGGCCCCCAGGTAACGTCTGACACATGGAGACAATCCACAATCTTTATAAAGCAGGACGTAGATGGTCACTACGTTAACTGTGAGGAAGGAAAACAAACCCATTATCCATTAGCCTGGAGGCAAAGAGACCCGTTTGATCGGCGACCCAGTGAGACTTTCAAATGTGTCCCTGTATTCAGGGATTTATTAAAATAATTGGAGCTGGAATAACAAATGGGAAGGTTGGAATTACTGACAAAAATGTGACATAAACCACAAGAAACCCTCCCTCCCCAAACACACAGAGACACATCCATAAGGACAGATGGTTTCTAGAACATTCCCACACACTCGATCGCTCGAGAGCAGACACAGGTCACTCCTTCCCAGTTCCTAATGCGGAAGGTGGAAACGTTGCTGTCCTGAAGGATTCTCTCCCAGTTTCCTGAAGACAAACGGAGTTTGGGAATTTCTGTATTTTGCTCTAAATTGTGGTCGATCCTGTGTCGTGATGAAATGTAAACGCAGGGAAAACGTATTCCCCCCTTTAACTGCCCGAGGGACCTTCGGAACAGTGTCTCCTTCTCCCTGGAACGGGATCTCTTCCCTTGGGATCTTATCATTTGTTCAATTCACTGACGTCCGGCCGTTCACAAACAATGTCAGGGACTGAACGTTCCGGGGAATGTCAGTTATAGAATGTGAGGGACAGAACGTTCCAGGGAATGTCAGTTATAGAATGTTGGGGACTGAACGTTCCGTGGAATGTCAGTTATAGAATGTCAGGGACAGAACGTTCCAGGGAATGTCAGTTATAGAATGTCGGGGACAGAACGTTCCAGGGAATGTCAGTTATAGAATGTCGGGGACAGAACGTTCCAGGGAATGCAGTTATAGAATGTCGGGGACAGAACGTTCCAGGGAATGTCAGTTATAGAATGTCGGGGACAGAATGCTCCGGGGAATGGCAGTTATAGAATGTCAGGGACTGAACATTCCGGGTAATGGCAGTTATAGAATGTCCGGGACAGAACGTTCCAGGGAATGTCAGTTATAGAATGTCGGGGACAGAACGTTCCAGGGAATGTCAGTTATATAATGTCGGGGACAGAACGTTCCAGGGAATGTCAGTTATAGAATGTCGGGGACAGAACGTTCCGGGGAATGTCAGTTATAGAATGTCGGGGACAGAACGTTCCGGGGAATGTCAGTTATAGAATGTCAGGGACAGAACGTTCCGGGGAATGTCAGTTACAGAATGTCAGGGACAGAACGTTCCGGGGAATGTCAGTTATAGAATGTCGGGGACAGAACGTTCCGGGGAATGTCAGTTATAGAATGTCGGGTATAGAACGTTCCAGGGAATGTCAGTTATAGAATGTCAGGGACAGAATGCTCCGGGGAATGGCAGTTATAGAATGTCAGGGACTGAACGTTCCGGGGAATGGCAGTTATAGAATGTCGGGGACAGAACGTTCCAGGGAATGTCAGTTATAGAATGTCGGGGACAGAACGTTCCGGTGAATGTCAGTTATAGAATGTCCGGGACAGAACGTTCTGGGGAATGGCAGTTATAGAGTGTCCGGGACGGAATGTTCTGGGGAACACCTTGACCTGTCAATCACCTTACCCCCATCCACCCCACCCTCCTCTCTGACCTATCACCTCTCCCCCTGTAAACCGGGAGCCATTCTCCCCCCCACCCTCCCAGCATGTAGGACTGTGTACCCCACCCCAGTACATTGATCTGTAACCCAGGAACAGTTACCCTCCCAGCATGTAGGACTGTGTACCCCACCCCAGTGCATTGATCTGTAACCCAGGAACAGTTACCCTCCCAGCATGTAGGACTGTGTACCCCACCCCAGTGCATTGATCTGTAACCCAGGAACAGTTACCCCCCCAGCATGTAGGACTGTGTACCCCACCCCACTGCATTGATCTGTAACCTAGGACCAGTTACCCTCCCAGCATGTAGGGCTGTGTACCCCACCCCAGTACATTGATCTGTAACCCAGGAACAGTTACCCCCCCAGCATGTAGGACTGTGTACCCCACCCCAGTGTATTGATCTGTAACCCAGGAGCAGTTACCCTCCCAGCATGTAGGACTGTGTACCCCACCCCAGTGCATTGATCTGTACCCCAGGAGCAGTTAACCTCCCAGCATGTAGAACTGTGTACCCCACCCCAGTACATTGATCTGTAACCCAGGACCACTTACCGTCCCAGCATGTAAGACTTTGTACACCACCCCAGTACATTGATCTGTAACACTGTGTTAGATCCCTGCCCAGTGTGGGGAAACTTGCAGCCCGGGCTGGAAGTGACAGGATATACAGCTCCCACCCATTTACAGCTCCATATCCCCATTGTTGCCCTGACAAAGGGGGTGCTGTGGGTGTTAACATCACTGTCAGAGAGACCAGGCGGGGGAATCAGTTTAAATATCATGACATGGGAGGGGTTTGGGGTATAGACAGAGAGGTGGAGACTGAGAGACAGTGTCATGGAAGGATGTGTTCCCAGGTTGCAGAATGCTGAAATGTAGCCACTTCGATACCATCCTGTAACAAGAGCCTGTCTTCCCAGGAAAGATGGGAAAATGGGATATTTGAGCATTTGTTCTACAGCTTTGTTAATGGGAGTTGTTTCAACAGAATCTATGATTCACTGGGCTGAATCAAACAAAAAACTGTCTCAGTGACATTCTCCCTTTTTCTGACAGAACGATTATCTGCACGATGCTGAGGTAGTTTCCTGGTGCTATCGGATCAAACTCACCTCCTGAACTACCCACCCCACCCCATGGTGTCCCTCTCATTCAATACCAGCCCGATTCTCCCACCCATCATGGCTGGAGGTACTCACCATCTCCCGGGCGACCCTGGGTATTCATCGTTCCCTGACACTGGGGCAATCTATAAAAGGCCAATGAGCACACGGTTGCGCTTTCTCAGTTAGGAGCTGCCCTGCGCAGTTTACCCTGAGCATGGGGGATAAGGGGCAATTACACTGCGGTTTGTCGACAGGGGCACGGGCACTTCATCAGAGTATAATGTGATGAAGTTGAAAGTGTGTACTGTACCTTTAAGAGAGGGTGAATGCTGCTCTGAACTGAGAGCTTACAAGCTCCTGTGATATGAGAGGATGGCAGACCCAGAAACAATATATTGCTATAGAGCTGGAGTCAGGTAATAAGCAGTTAAGAGAAAGAGGGCCCCAGAGTTGTGAATAGTTGATGTAAAATGTTCACTTTCAGAGTGAAAAAAATAAATTGATGTTTTTATTTAAACAGTGGAAGTTGGCGGATCTGTCCCTCATATTTTAACAGTTTACGAGGTGAATTGAGCATTTCTTTGTGTCATTGAAGTTCCCAGATGAGCTTCACGCTGTGTCCTTACCATCCCCATGTGTGTATCTGTGCATCTCCACACACATCATTTATTGTATCCGCTACACCCGATGGGGCCTCAACTATATTGGGGAGACAGGCCGCCTACTTGGGGAACGTTTCAGAGAACACCTCTGGGACACCCGGACCAACCAACCCAACCACCCTGTAGCCCAACACTTCAACTCCCCATCCCACTCCAACAAGGACCTTGGACTCCTCCATCGCCAGACCATGGCAACACGACGGTTGGAGGAAGAGCGCCTCATCTTCTGCCTGGGAACCCTCCAACCACAAGGGATGAACTCAGATTTCTCCAGTGTCCTCATTTCCCCTCCCCCCAACTTGTCTCAGTCAAATCCCTCGAAGTCAGCACCACCTTCCTAACCTGCAATCTTCTTCCTCACCTCTCTGCCCCCACCTCATTCCGGCCTATCACCCTCACCTTAACCTCCCTCCACCTATAGCATTCCCAATGCCCCTCCCCCAAGTCCCTCCTCCCTACCTTTTATCTTAGCCTGCTGGACACACTTTCCTCATTCCTGAAGAAGGGCTTATGCCCGAAACGTCGATTCTCCTGTTCCTTGGATGCTGCCTGACCTGCTGCGCTTTTCCAGCAACACATTTTCAGCTCTGATCTCCAGCATCTGCTGTCCTCACTTTCTCCTCGGGTAATAAGCAGTTAAGTGAAAGAGGCTCCCAGAATTGTGAATTTTTGATGTAAAGTGTTCACTTTCAGAGTGAAAAAATAAATTGATGTTTTTATTTAAACAGTGGAATTTGGGAGTTCTCTGTTCCTCATATTTTAACAGTTTACGAGTCGAATTGAGCATTTCTTTACGTTTCATTTAACTTACCAGATGAGCTTCACGCCATTTCCGAACAATTCCTGTCAGTGAATGTGTGTGTCTGTGTGTGGGGCAGGTCTGGCAGTCTCTGTGGTGCTTAAAGTGATGAAATGCCACCCTCTGCTGGCCTCCACACGCCACTGCAAGGCATTGGCAGAGGGTGAAAACCAACAGAGATTCATTCAGAGATGGGGAGGGAGAGGGCAGCTGCTCACCGCACCATCCAAACTGATGTCTTATCCATGGACTGATCTAAACGTCCTTTAAACGTTGTAACTGTCCCTGCTTTCACCACTTTCTCTGCAAGTTCATTCCACACACAAGCCAGATTCTGTCTAAAATAATTAACTCTTATGACTTTTGTAAATCTTTTTCCTCGCCCCTTAAAATATCCCTCAGTTTTGAATCCCCAACTCTAGGGAAAAGACATCAGCCCTTCAGCTTATCTGTACCCCTCATTATTTTGTAAACTTCTGTGAAGTTACCCCTTAACCTCATCCTCTCCAGTGAAAAAAGTCCCAGCATACCCAGCCTCTCCTTATCGCTCACTCCCTGCATTCCCAACAACATCCAGGTTAATCTCTTCTCAACCCTCTCCAGCTTAATAATATCAAGGTCAATAATATCAAAGTGAATAGTCAAGGTATTTTCTAAGGGTAGGGGAGACCAAAACTAGAGGGCAGAGGTTTAAGGTGAGAGGGGAAACATTAAAGCGACCTAAAGGGCAGCTTTTTCACCCAGAGGGTGGTGTGCCTATGGAATGAGCGGGCAGGATGACCAGGCTGGACACAGTATTCCAGAAGAGGTCTCACCAATGTCCTGTACATCCTCAACATGACATCCCCATTCCGATACTCAAAGGGTCTGACCAATGAAGACAAGTGTGTTAAACACCTTCTTAACTGCACTATCTATATGAGATGCAAATTTTAAAGAATTAAACCTGAGGGCCTAGGTTTCTGTACCACAGCACTGCCAAAGGCTCTACTTTTAATTGTATAGGTCCTGCTGTTGTTTGATTTACCAAATCCAGTGCCTCGCATTAATCCAAACTAAACTCCATCAGCCACCCCTCTGCCCGTTGTGTGATATTACTGCTACCTCCCCTCCCCCTTCAATTTTAAAACGCCCATTCCTCTCCAGACGGCCTGCACACTCCGGCCTTGATTTTCACAAAGACCCTAAGCTTGGTTTGCCTTGTGTGGTTAGGGGGAGGAGGGACAGATTGCAGACACAGTCAGTGGGGAGGAGAGGCTGGACAATAATCAGCGGCCTGGTGTCATTTCATGGTTTTAGGAAAAGGGGAGTTGCACGTGAGAGGTGGGTAAGAGTGATCGGTGTTTTGGGGTCAGAAATTAAGCTCTTCCTTCGTCTCTGCTGTTCAGTAACAAATATCCATTTGAGACCCTTCATTAGGCAGAGTGTGTCTGCAGGATTTCTTTCCGAAATATTTCAGACTACAGATAATAGCAATTAATCAATGGCATAGCACGTTACTCAATATCCTACAGTTTTGACAAATATCTTGCATTTGTTTAACAATACAAAGGGTTTTGTGTAGTTCAGTAATGGGAACCTGATTATAATACATCCACACCGAACTGAAAGTGGGCACTAAAATATGACCCAAAATCTGGGTATGGTAGTGTGGTGGGTAGTGTCCCTGTCTCTGAGCCAGAACTCTGGATGTGATTCCAATTCCTGAACATGTGTGTTAGTGTTCCTAGCTCTGGACTATAAGGCCTGGATTTAATTCCTGCCTGTTGCAGAGGTATGTCACATCATGTCAGGACAGTCTGATGAACAAATACACAGGAGAATACTGTGACAGCTTTATGGGTATTGCTGAGTGATGCTAGTCCCTCCCTCTGGGCACAAAGGTCTCGGTGTAAATCCCACAGAAGTTACTCATGATACATCTGAACAAACTGATTAAAATGGATTTAGAATTGTGACTTGATGGATAAGGGAGCGGTGTCAGTATTGAATTTCAGAATTTAGGCCCGGGGTGACTGAAAGTACAGCGATTCGTGTTGATTGGAGTCACATTTCGCAGCAGTAGGGGTTTATAAAATCAAAATGGCCATAGATAGGGTGAGTAGTCAGGGGTTTTTCCCCAGGTTTGGGGCGTCCAAACCTAGAGGGCATTGTTTGAAAGTGAGAGGGGAAAGGTTTTGATGAGACCTAAAGGGCACCTTTTCACACAGAGGATAGTGTGCATATAGAATGAGCTGCCAGAGGAAGTAGTGGAGGCTGGTACAACTACAGCATGTAAAAGGCATCTGGGTACTGACAGACCTGGCGAACTTTTCCAGAAATTTCTGCATTTGTTTAAAAATGCAGTCATTTTAACACAGGTATTCTGAATAAACTAAATATTTTATTTTTTAATGACGCAGGGCCATGTAAACATATTTCAAATCAGTCGAGACCATTTTCTGCGAAGGGTATGGCTCTGTGTATGACAGCAGCAATGATGCACCTACATGGAACAGGGAATGTGATGGAGACATAGTTTGGACAATGTACAAGGAGACCTCACATGGTCCAGTTTGGGAGAGGATGACATTACTGTGTGATTCAACTCAGAGAGGGAGAAAATGTAATCTGCCCTAGAAGGAATGGCCTATTGCACTCTCTCTCCTTCATTGTTCCTCATCACAGCAATGTGTGCAAGCTAAAAAAAAAATTCTACAGTCATCTTTACTTTTATAGAATCACTGCAGTGTTGAAACAGGCCCTTCGGCCTAACAAGTCCATACCAACCTTCTCAACCCTTTTCCCTATATTTACCCCTGACTAATGCACCTAACCTATAATTCCCTGCACACTACAGACACCTTAGCGTGACCAATCCACCGAACCTACACAGTTTGTGGTAGGAAACTGGATCACCCATTAGAAGCTCACACAGACAAGGGGAGAATGTGCAAACTCCACACAGACAGTCACCCAAGGCTGGAATTAAACCCAAGTCCCTAGTGCTGTGAGGCAGCAGTGCTGCCCACCGTGCTGCACTTTGGGTGATCCTGACCAGAATTTACTGGAATCTCCTCAGTGCCTAAAGCAAAGGGAATTCAGCCAAATCCAAACTCTCCCAGGATGAAATCCCATTGCTAGCAGCTGTGTGTGTACAATATCTTCAGAAGCAGAATAACGTTTTGGACAATCTCAATTTTTACTTTTGTCATGAGTTCCATTAATATCTGGACAAAGTTCTTTCAAATTAAATTGCAGAAATTTTGTTAATCTGTGTGTGTTTGTGTGTGTGTGTGTGTTTGCATGTGTGTGTTTGTGTGTGCGTTTGTTTGTGTGTTTGTGTGTTTGTGTTTAGAAAGGGAAATATTAGACCATAAGACATAGGAGTGGAAGTAAGGCCATTCGGCCCATCGAGTCCACTCAGCCATTTAATCATGGCTGATGGACATTTCAACTCCACTTACCCGCATTCTCCCCGTAGCCCTTAATTCCTTGTGACATCAAGAATTTATCAATCTCTGCCTTGAAGACATTTAGCGTCCCAGCCTCCACTGTTTCTCTGTGGCAATGAATTCCACAGGCCCCTCCACTCTCTGGCTGAAGAAATGTTTCCGCATTTCTGTTCTGAATTTACCACTTCTCATTCTAAGGTGTAACGGAAACAATTTCTTAGCGTCCACCCTTTCCAAACCATTGATTATATAATTGCAATACCCAAACAGTTTGCCATTCATCTTTCCATCATAGTTTGAGTAACATTGCTCTGGATCATAAACGTGTTGTTTTAGCAGATTAAAAAAACTAGCCTGACTTGTTGCTGAAACTGACCCTGACCCAGTCTGAGACGGATATTATCGGCCATATCACTAACTTGGTTACATTTAATATTTGTTGTGAGCAGTGGAGGTGTGGGACTAGAAAAGGAAACAGTGACCCCAAAAAGCCGGGGAACTATAGATCGGTGAGCCTGATGTCAGTGGTGGGTAAGTTGTTGGAGGGGATTCTGAGGGATAGCATTTACATACATTTGGGAAGGCAAGGGCTGATCGGGGTAGACAACGTGGCTTTTTGCATGGGAAATCATGTCTCATTAATTTGATTGAGTTTTTTCAAGAGGTGTCAAAGAAGATTGATGAAGCCAGTTTGGTAGACATTGTCTATATGGACTTCAGCAAGGTGTTCATTTAAAGAACAAAGACCAAGAAAATATACAGCCCAGGAACAGGCCCTTCGCCCTCCAAGCCTGAGCCAATCCAAACGTACTGTCTAAATCGGTCGCCCAATTCCTAACCATCTGTATCCCTCTGTTCCCCACCTCCTCATGTATCTGTCCAGATGCATCTTAAATGAATCGACCGTGCCTGCCTCTACCACCAATGCTGGCAACACATTCCAAATGCCCACCACCCTCTGTGTGAAGTACTTACCATATGTATCCCCCTTAAACATTCCACCTCTCACTTTGAAAGCATGACCTCTCGTTATTGAATCCTTCACCCTGGGAAAAAGCCCGTCTCTATCCACCCTGTCTATACCCTTCATGATTTTGTAAACCTCAATCAGGTCCCCCCTCAATCTCCTTTTATCTAGTGAAATTAAACCGAACTTACTCAGCCTCTCTTCATAGCTGGTATTTCATTCTGATTGTTAGACAGATGAGTAAGGTTTGGTCACAACGGATACAGAGGAAGCTAGTCACAATTGGCTTGAAGGAAGAGGGATATTTTTCAGCCTGGAGGCTTGTGAGCAGCAGTGTGCTGTAAGAATCAGTACTGAGTTCACTGCATTTCATCATTTATGTAAAGGATTTAGATGTGAATATTGGGGCCATAGTTAGTAAGTTTACAGATGACATCAGAAAGGTGGTGTAGTAGATTATCTCAGAGTACAACTAGACCACAATTAGATGGGACAAAGGGGCAAGGAGTGACAGATGAAGTTTAATTTAGATAAATACGAAGTTTTGTATTTTGTGAACGCACACCAGGGCAGGAATTATACACTTAATGATAAGGTCCTGGGGCATGTTGTAGAACAAAGGGACATAGTACTGCAGGTATATTGTTCCTTGAATGTGGACTCGCAGGAAGACAGAGTGGTGCAGAACACATTTGGCACATTTGTCTTAATCAGTCAGAGCATTGAGTATAGGAGTTGTGGTGGGATGTTGTATCTGTACAGGATGTTGTGAGGCCACTTTAAGAATACTGCGTGCAACTCGGTTTTCTGCAGAAATAACTGACCCGGATGTTCCAGGACTGGAGGTTTGAGCTTTAGTGAGAGGTTGATTAGGTTGAGGTGCTTTCTCCTGGAGTGTCAGAGGCTGAAGGGTGACATTATAGAGGTTTATAAAACCATCAGGGGCATGGACATTTTGAACAGCCACGTTCTGCTCTCCAGGATAGCGGAGTCCAGAACAAGAGGGCATTGGTTGGAGGGGAGAGGGCGAATGATTTAGAAGGGACCTGAAGATAAATGCTTCACACAGAGAGTAGTGTGTGTACATAAAGTGCTGTCAGAGGAAGTGCTGAAGGCGGGTACAATCGCACATTTAAAAAGTATCTGAAAGAGGAGGGATATTGGCCAAATACTAGCAAATGGGACTGGATCAGATTTGATATCTGATCGGAGTCAACAGATTGGACTAACGGGTCTGTTTCTGTTCTGCATGATTCTCTGATTCTATAAGAAGGATGTTGAATAATTCTGAAAGGACCTTTCAAGTCGGAATTCTCTTCTCTGGAAGTTTATCGTGCCTCTATGTTCACATTGATTGAAAGCTGCATTAGTTAAATATTTGACAGGGAAGTGAGTCACGGATAATGGGATATAGACAGGAAAGTGGGGCTGACTCCACAACCTGATCAGCCACAATTTTAATGCCCGTTGGAGAAGGTTCAAAGTATCTAATGACCCACTCCTGCTCCTCAGTCCCATGTTCCTGTGTTCCATTCAGCCCCTCAAACCTACTAGACAGGGACAGTTGGAGGCAACCTGGTGCACAGAAACAGAGGAGACAATTCAGCCTCTCAATACTGTCACACATGCTTTGAAGTGATTTGGGAAAAGTAATTGGAAAACCCAGGCTGGGTATGAAAGAGGCCCCTCATCTCTCTTCACAGAGCTTCCCCTCTCTGCAACTTGTGATTCATTTGTTGGTCATGTTGTAGACCCAGATTCACTGTGAATACAGCCCCCATACCTCAACCAGAGTTGGCTCACAAAATCCTCTGGTCTCCCTGACTGCAATATTTAGTAATTGCACATTCATGAAAATAACACCCACTAACTCTCCAATAACAGAATGTGAGAACATCAGAAACAGGGGCAGGTCGTTCACTCCCCAAGCCTGCCTTGCCCTTCACTAAGATCATGACTGATCTGCTCTTGGTCTCAAATCCTCTTTCATACCCAATTCTTCATAGCCCTCACCTCACTGTCAGGTCAATATCCATCTACCTCCTCTTCAAATACTTTCAGTCATCTAGCTTCCCGAACACTCTTGAGAAGAGAAATTCTGACATTCAATCCCACCTGTTTGAAGAAAACACTTGCTGCTCCTATATCATGGTTTATTGATATGAACAAAAGAGGTTGAGACAAGGGTTCAAGTAAAAATGACTGGCCCTGATATCAAGGCTGTGGTTGACTTCTGTTGACATCAAGGATCTTAACAAAACTGAACTTAATGGGAATCAGAGTAAACTGTCCAGTGTTTGGAGTCAAACATGGCACAAAGGAAGATGTTCATCATCTCAGTCCTGGGTCACCTCTGTGGGAGATCCTCAGGGTAAGTTCCTCTTCACAAACATCTTCAGCTGCTTCATCAATGTCTCCCCTCCCCACCATAAGATCAGAAGTGGGGATGGTCACCGAAGATGCCACAATGTTCAGAACATTTTGTTCCCCCCCTCAGCTCCTGAGCTGGTCTGTGTCCGTGTGCAGCAAGACCCAAACTCCATTGAGACTTGTGCTGTTAAATGGTCCATAACATTCATCTACCAGCGCTGCCTGACACTGCACATTGCCACAGTGAAATAAGAGTTCATTCACCACCTCACGCTAGTTTCACAGGAATATGAGGAAGACATTCAGCCCATTGACACTATTGGAGATGAACAGGGACATCCCATTCAGTGCCTCCAGTCTATTACTCAGGAAGAGAAGGAGTCTAGTGTGATGGACCACACGAGAGCCCCTCGAAAATATTTGAAGGCGGTCACCTAGACTCTATATTTTTTTTATTTTAAAGGGAATATAAAGTGACTGTTCCAGATGCAATGTGACAGGTCAAACTACTCGGTGTGAAGCTAAACACTATTTATTGAAACGGGAAAGATAAAATGGATGCAAAGAAAGAGGAATTTAGAAAATCATAATTCCATTAGACAAGTTAACAGAATAACAAATCTAGGAAATATTACAAATGAACTGTACCAATATAGGAAAATCCCAAAAACACAGCCCCTGGCAGAAAGGAAAATTCAGACACAGATTGTCACAAACATTTCTCTAATACGGGAATTGAAAACAGCACCAAGAGAAAATTCAGAGAGAGTAGCACCCAGGAGATAGTCACTGAAGATTCCAACTCTGTGCAGACCCCAATAGTTTCTGATACTACTGAGAAACCAAAACCCAGAGATCCTAATCTGTGACAGCTGGCCACACCCATTCAGGCTGCATTAAAATAAACCCAAGACCTCCCTAGCTGTTTACTCAGTGGTCTTAACTAACCAGTTTGGCAACGATCATTCAATCTCTCTCTTAAAAGAAACCAGGACAAAATAACCTCTCAAAGCCTGTAGCATCATCACACTTGTCAGTACATCGAGCTGTCAAACAGGAACCAGGGGTAACCCAATCAGGCCCTTGGTCCTGTCCAATCGGAAGAGGAAGAAGCCATTCAGACCGTTGAGTCTCTTACACAGGAACAGGAGGAGGCCATTCAGCCCCTAAAGCCACTTGCACAGCAACAGGATGAGGCCATTCAGCTCCTTCAGTCTCTTACACAGGAACAGTACGAAGCCATTCCCCCCTCAACGCACTTGCAAAGCGACAGAATGAGGTAATTGATGCTGATTCCTGATGAATGGCTTATGCCCAAATTCTCCTGCTCCTCGGAGCTGCCTGACCATCTGTGCTTTTCCAGCAATCTACTGTCTACTAAAATCTCCAGCATCGGCAGTCCTCACTGTCCCCAGAATGATGCTCCAATATGATGAACAAGTGGGGCAGAGGCTGCACAGACAGACTGCTCCACGTTGTTCCTCCTGGCTCCGTTGCTGATGATGAACACGTGGGACTTTAACATGGTTTTCTAGTGTTGAGGAGGGAAGCCATATGTGTTGTGTGAAGTCTCAACAAGGCACCTTCCATCTCTGAGAAGCCAGCCTTTCTCTATGCAGGGTGGAAGCTGGTGGGAATGGCTACCTGTTTCAGATCGAAGGTATTATGGCTGATGTTGGGGATTGTGAACAACATGGCGTTCAGTACGGGTTCACACGCCAACAGCACAATAACATGGGGAGAGTTAATTTAGGCATATAAACTATTAGGAAAGTAACGTTAGACTGATGAATCGACTCTCTGTGTTCAAATAATGCTGATCTTTCTCATGTTGATCTTGTCTAGTGCACGTCCTGTTCAGTATAACCTGTGTGCCTTACACTGTCCAAGTCTATTTCCACCCTATGATCTGTCTGGCTATGCTTACTATGATCTGCCTCCACTGCTCATAAATAAAGTGTTTCCCTGTACTGAGGTACACGTGACAATAAATCACACCAATCAATCCTGGGTAAAGTGTGGAATTTCTCACCCTATCAATGTGTCTTTTGGAAATATACCTGCTACCCCTCGTGTTTCAGCGTCACCATTTCAGATTTTACAGCTCTGCAGATTAAACTCTCAGGTTCTTCGCTCTACCCTCATGATACTGCCATCTGTATCTGTGGGAAGGAGATCATTCCTTACAAAGGAGATCAAATCTGTACAGAGTGCCCCAAATGCTTTCTCAGCAAGGCTCTACAACAGCAGGAAGATGGCTTTACTCATGTACTCGAATCATCTTACAATGAAGGACAGCATACCATTGACTGCACCCATTACTTACACAGGGTTTGATTCAGAGCAGTCAGCATAGACTTGTGAGTGGGAGATCATGCTTCCCAAATTTGTTAGAGTTCTTTGATGAAGTGACCAAGAAGGTTTACGAGGACAGAGCTGTAAATTTAGTCTCTATGGATTTCAGTAAGGCCTTCGATAAGGTTCCACATGGCAGGCTGGTTTGGAAGGTTCCATCACGTGGAATGCTGGGGGAACTGTCCAATCGGATACACAGTTGGGTTGATGGTCAGAAGCAGAGGGTTTAGTGGAAGGATGATGGTCAGACTGAAGGCTGTGTCCATTGCTGTTTGTTATCTATGATTTGGTTGAGAATGTACAGGGCATGATTAGTAAGTTTGCAGATGATACTAAAATAAGTGGTAGCGTGATCAGTGAGGAAGTTTATCAGAAATTGCAGCAGGGACTTAATCAGGTGGGGAAGTGGGCCGAGAAATGGCAAATGGAATTTAATATAGATGTGTGAGGTCTTGCATTTTGGAAACTCAAATCAAGGTAGGAGTTTCACGGT
The DNA here is from genome assembly GCF_047496795.1 of Chiloscyllium punctatum. Lineage (NCBI taxonomy): Eukaryota > Metazoa > Chordata > Chondrichthyes > Orectolobiformes > Hemiscylliidae > Chiloscyllium > Chiloscyllium punctatum. Next base: position 39,612,676 of record NC_092769.1, on the reverse strand, counting down.
GAAGGGGAGGGTCTTAAGGGGTGCAGTGGGCAGAGAGACCTTGGTTTTCACAGGCACAGTTCTCTCATAGTAGAGTCACAGGTTGACAGGGCAGTGAAGAAGGCTTTTGGCACATTGGCCTTCATCAGTCAGGACATTGAGGATAGAAGTTGAGAATTTATGTTGCAGTTACACAGGACTTTGGTAAGGCCGCACTTGGAGTATTGTATTCAGTTTCTATAACCTTGTTATAGGGAGGATGTTATGAAATTAGAAAGAGTGCAGAAGAAATTTACAAAGACGTTGCCAGGACCCAATGGTCTAAGTTATAGGGAGAGGTTGGACAAGCTAGGACCTTTTCTTTAGAGTGTAGGAGACTGAGGGAGTCCTTATAGAGCTGTATAAAATCATGAGGGATATGGATAGAGTTAATGCTCTCAGTCTTTTTCCAAGGTGTAGAGAATCGAGGATTAGCGGGGATCAGTTTAAGGTTAAAGGGGAAGGAATAAAAGGGAATCTGAGTGGCCACTTCTTTACACAGAGGGCTGGTACATGGATGAGCTGCCAGCAGATGTGGTTGGTGGTGGGGCGGGGTGGGGGGTGGGTGGGTGGTGTACATTAACAACATTTCAATGCATTTAGATAAATATGTCGATAGGAAAGGACTGGAAGGATATGGGCCGACTGCAGGGAAATGGGGCTAACGTGGATGGACATTTACAAGGTGGACTCGAACCCCTCTGTTAATTAAAACCAAACACCCAGAAAAGCTCACCTCACCTCGTAATCTGTTAAAACATGAGTGACACCGATCTCCTATATTCCATTATTTAAGCAAAAATTAACAAGTTTGTTTCTTAACTTTAATAGTGAACACTAAACAACAACTATTGACAAATACAAGCCCCTCTTTTCTTAGCTACTTTACATGTGACTCCAACTCTGTAAATATATGCTGTTCCAACAGCCCACATATAAAACATTACAATCTCGAGAGCACACAGTCTCTGTCTTCCCAACTGTGCTCACTCATTCAGCTGCTGATCTCCCCGGGTCATTTTATTATTGCATGTAGGTTTAGATGAACATGTATCTTTGATAGAGAGTGTTTGGGATGGCCAGTTAGCACTGCTGCTCTACAGCAGTTGCTCTGCTGTTGGATGGCAGTAGCTCTCCCTGTAGTGTTCAAAATGCTGGGTATGTATACTCCCCATGATATAGTAATTCCCATAATTTGGTTGCTTACCAGGTGTCCAAACAATAATATTCAAATTCCATTGGCTTCTGGTTTACTGAGCGTTATTTAAACTCTTTGGTTGCATTTGAATGGCTGTCAAAACAGCAACCAAAACTCAGGTATCCATTTCTCAGCTAATGGTGACATGTGGAACAGTTTGACCTTTAGCTGGCATTTGTGGCTTTAATTTCTATTCGGCAAAACCCGTTCTGTTTTAAAGTACTCTACATGTTTTTGGCTTCACAACATCTCCCCGCTTCAGAAAAGAAAGTGAACGAGCAGAATGAAAAGATGACTACATTTCTTCTCCTCTAATTTTAAATCCCAATTTTATGAAATACAAAAGTATTTATCTCAGTTATATCATTCATATTAATTCTGCACACCATTATAACACTGGAATAACACTAAATCTTATCTACACTTTTTCCTTTAAATCCGTGATAACCCATCTGCTATCACATTGTAGGAGCCGCAGCATGTACCTTTTGTAAGTTTAAAGTCAGGAAGGTAAAACTTCAATGAAATAGTCTCATATTCTGGTCTTTAACTATTCCAAAAAATGCGAGAGATTTGTCATTGTCCAAAACCATCTCCGACAATTTGTTTGTCATATACACGTTAAAATATTGTCAGGCCAGTGCGAAACATAATCATTCTTGTTCAATAATGGAGATTTTGTATCTTTGTTCTAGTGGATATTGAGTTTTTTCGACAAGTAACCAAATAGCCATTCAGTTCTATCATAATTTTTCTGTATCAATACATCTCCGACCCCGATATCCCGAGCATCAAACACAATTTTCATAGGGTCTCAGAATATTTGGTGTAGCTAAAACGGATGCGGTGATTAATCCTGCTTTAAAATTCTCAAATGCCTCCTGGCATTGTTCTGTCCACCACAATTCTGTGTTCTTCTTTAGTAAATCCATCAGTGGTGCTGAAGTTTGGAACAAACTTCTGATAGAATCCACTCAGTTCCAAAAATCGAAGCATCTCTTTCTTCGAGGATGGTTGTGGAAATCCCTCAAAGCCCTTCGACTTTGTGTTCGATGGGGTCAACCTCCCATGTCCAATGTTATGTCCCAAGAACGTCACCTCTGCCTTCGCGAATTCTGTTTTCTTTAAGTTTATTAACAAGTTTGCTTCTTGTTCAACATGATCTGTCAACTGTAACATGTGAGCTTTTAACCACTTGCTAAATATCACCACATCATACAGATAAACTACACAATTTGTTCATCTGGCCACAGCTCTGTTCCTGAGTCATAAATGTGTCTGGAGCATTATTCATCCATATAAAATACTCGATAAATTTTTTGTCATCTCCAGTATCTTTACTAGAAGCTGAACTGACTCCACATTTTTTTTTTAATTTGAAAGGGGCCACTAAACCTGGCTATGAAGGGATTACCTACCCCTGGTGGCAATATTAATACGTCATCCCCACGGGATATCCTCAAAGTTTCAGTGTTTTTATCTGCCACCTGCTTCACTCTATGTTGTGCTCTTCAGATACTATTCAGATATAGTACTTAGCAAACTCCCCTACTCCATCTACTCTCTCCTTCACCTCACACACAGAATCCAAGAGTGAGATTTCCGACTTCGGCCCTGTCAATTTATATTTAGTTAATTTCAACGGACCTCTCACTTCATGTACGAATATTAACTCAAAGGAAGTAAAGTGAGTAGATTTATTTGGGGCATCTCTAATGGCAAACAATATAATGGGACACCTTTATTCCAATCATTCTGGTAATCATAACAGTACGCTGTGAACATGGTCTTCAGCGTCTGATGCTAACTTTCCAAGGCTCCCTGGGATTCAGGATGGGACGAACTTGATTTAAACTGCTGCATGCCGAAGCTATCCATGACTTCCTTAAACAGCTGAGCGGTAAAATGAGATCCTTGGTCTGACTGAATCTTACTGCCCAGCCCACAGCGAGTGAAGAAAGCTACCAACCCCTCCACCTCCCTTTTTATCTTAACATTCCATAATGGAATTGCCTGTGGAAATCTGGTGGACATATTCATTATGGTCAGCAAATATAGTTTTCCACTTCTATGTTAGGAAGCGGAGCGACACAATTAATCATAACCCACGTGAAATGTTCTTCGAATGCAGTAATTGGCAAGAAAGGTGCTGGTTTTATTACTGCCTGTTACTTACCTACCATTTGGGATGTATGTCACGTACAAAAAAAAACATGTCCTTGTGCATTCCAGGCCAGTGGAAATGCTTCTGTACCTTAGCCTGAGTCTTCTGTACACCTAAGTGACCGCCTGCAATTAGTTTATGTGCTAGCCATAACACTGTACGTTACTGCTAACACATTCTGTTGTACTTCGGCCCATTTCCCTTCTGCAGTAACCTATCGGGGGCTCCATTTTAATTTTAGGATTCTATCTTTAAGTTAATAACATTCAACAATATATTCTGATTCCTTTTCTGTGTGTGTGCATGTGTATGTGTGTGTGTGAATGTGTGTGTATATATCTGTTATAAGTCCATGAGCCTTTCTGGACAAAACACCTCTCTCTGCCTGATCCTCTGCCTGTTCAGGTTTATCCTGCACCGTTACATCAAACAGGGGGTCAGTTCACTGCACATCAACTCATTTGTCTTTTTCTTTCAGTTTTACTTCCTGCTGTAACTTATGACAGTGGGATCTTGTTACTACACACTCTGGAAATATTCCTCAGTATTTTTCTTTTAACACCCCAATTCCTTAGACTTCTGTTGGCTTCTCCACCACAAGGGGTGCGTCTCCCTCCTCGCCTCCTGCTAAATCGTTCCCAAGAACAAACTGTATTCCTGGAACTGACACTCTGTTACTCACTGTCACTGTTACTTCCCTAATCTTGATTTGGCATTCCATCCTGATGTTACACAAGGGAATGATTATTTTCTGTCCCCATTCCATAAATTAACACACTCTTGATTAACATGCCAGAAAGTGTGAAAAAAACTTTCATCTCTTCCTATTAGAGGGTGAGAGAAAGTGAGGGCTGCAGATGCTGGAGATGAGAGTTGTAAAGTGTGGGGCTGGAAAAGCACAGCTCTTCGGCAGCATCCCAGGGGCAGGAGAGTTAACGTTTCAGGTATAAATCCTTCATCAGGAAAGTGGGGGGTAAGGGAGGGGGAAGGAGGTTGAGAAATAAATAGTAGAGTGGGGTGGAGCTGGGTGGAAGGGAGCTTGGAAGGCAATAGGTAGATGCAGGTGGTGTGTGATGGTGACAGGTCGGACAGGAGGGTGATAGGACTCCTATCGGTGGGAGGACAGCTGGAACCCTCAAACTGTATAGCATCAAAGTTGACTTCACCAAATTACAAATCTCCCCTCCACCAACCTCTCCCAGATTCAACTGTTCAATCTAGCACTGCCCTCTTGGACTGCCCTAACTGGCTATGTTCCTTTCCACCTACCGACTCCACCCTCCCCTCCGACAGATCACTATCACTCCCACCTACATCTTCTTATCGCCTTCCCAGTGGCCCTCCCACCAGCTCAGCTACTCCCCTCGTATTTATCTTTCAGCCCCATTGTCCCCCCACCATGTTCCTGACGATGGGTTTCTGCCTGATATTCGATTGTCCTGCTGTGCGGATGCTGCCTGATCTGTTGTGCTTTTCTGGCGCCTCACTTCTCATCTATTAGAGACTGAGCAGATCCCGTATCTCACAAAATTATAACTTCTTGTCCTTCTCCCCCTGTTCTTTCTGGGTAAACGTTATCTACAGAATTTTTTCAGAGATCAGGCACTGCCTCTATACCCAGCCCTTGTCTCGGCTGTGCCCTCTCCTGCAGCGCCTCGGCTCTACTTGGGGTCTCCTTTACCAGTTTCACTAATTCCACTGGGCTTAGCCTCTTCTACCACATCTTTCCCCAAAGTGCCTTCATTCAACGCCCAGCACGGTGTGTCCCAGCTTACTCCAGTGAAACCACCTTTTCCCTCTGCCCTTCTTAAACCATCGGTACTGTCATTTTATGTTTTCCACTCCCTTATAGTGAGAACACCTGAGGCCTTTCACCATCTTTCAACCCCCTTGGGCTTCTTCCTTCACCTGTGGTAAAGTATTGTGCGCTACTGTTCGCTTTGTAATGTGTGAACTTCCCTTCTCCCAATTTCTATCCCTCACAGGATGAAACTCCTGCCAGAAGCTAAATATCATCTCATGCCCCAGTACATATTTACCTGCCCTTTCTGCCGTGCTTCTCACTTCTTGAACTTTCGGTACATTCACATGAATTCTTACTATCTCTGGAAGTGAGTCTTTTAACTTCTCCAGCAAATTAATCTCCCTTCAAGCCTCACAGGTCTTATCCATTTTTAAGGCCAGCACCCATTTATCAAAATGACTGTGGTTACTTCTTTCAAACTCAATATAAGACTGACCTGTTTCCATCTCTATTTTCTGAACTTCTGTCTATATGCTTCTAGTACCAATTCATAACCAATCAAAATAACCAATTTGACACCTTGATAATCTCTTGATCCCTCATCTGACAGCGCTGCACATACCTCACCAGCTGTACCCACCAGCTTAGTCTGAACTAGCATTACACACAAGTTCACTGGACACGTCATCTGCCTAGCCATTTTTTCAAATGAAATAAAAAAGATTTTGACATTTTTGTCACCGAAATATGGCAAGTTATTAACATATTTGTATACATCCCTATGTTCCCCCTTCATCTCCATCCTGTTAACTTAACTTTCTTGTCTAATTCCCAACTTCTGCATTTCAAATCCTCTCTCTCTTTCTTTTTCTTCTCTTTCTCTTTCTTCTCTCTATTTCCTTCCCTTTAGTTATCTTCTATCTCCAGTTGCCACATTTGCAATTTAAGTTTTTTTCTAACTCCACTACAGTTGCCTATTTCTCTGATACATCAAAGTGCTTGGCCAACTCCATTACAATTTCAGCTTCCCTTTTCTCCCTGGTTAAACTCAATTCCAACCTATTTGCTAATTCTAAAAAATGTCCTCCTTCTGTCCTTCTAAACTTCCTTGGAAAATTTGGGAACCTCTTTAGTAATGTTAAAAGCGATTTCCCTCACTTTTGATTTACTCAACCACAAGTAACAAAATAAAACGAATTTTCCCACTGGTTTTATTTGAAGATCAAAGTCACTAATTACAATGAGTTGGAATTCGCTGGGACCTGTTGTATCTCAAATCTGTTCAAGTCGGTCCAAGTGCCACACGGCAAGGCCCCAAACTGTTATGACATCAATGTCGAACCCCTCTGTTAATTACAACCACACACCCAGAAAAGCTCACCTCACTTCATAATCTGTTAAAACGTGAGTGACAGAGAACTCCTAAATTCCACTAATGAACAAAAAGTAACAATTCATATGTGTGCAAGTTAGCTCGGTGAGCTTGAAAGTTTGTTTTCAGACGTTTCGTCACCATGACTAGGTGACATCATCAGTGAGAGTATCTTTTGAAGTGCTGGTGGTATGTCCCACCTCTCTATTTATAGGTCTTGGTTTCTTAAAGTGGGTGATGTCATTTCCGGTTATTTTAACAAGAGAATGTAGACAGGATCTAAATTGATGCGTCTATTGATGGACTTCTGGTTAGAACGCCATTCCTCTAAGAAGGTCCTTGCATGTCTTAGCATGTGTGTGTGTTTTGTTCCAGTCGAAGTGGTACCTTTCTTTGTCTGTATGTATGGAACATATTGATAGTGCGTCATGTCTTTTGGTGGCCAGTTGGTGTTCATGTATCCTCATAACACGACAACAGGACAGTTTCAATGGTCGAAAAGTGATTTTATACACACTGTTGAATCAATGTTTGTGTGGAGTTAAGTAGCATTTTTCACACGTGCACAACACATTGTAAATGAACAACAGAGACACAGTTAACGAAAAATGATGCACATGATGTATAAAATTGATAAAACATTAAAACATGATTTGATCCTCTCAACGTTCCCTCCTTTTCTGGGATTCCCTACTCTACTCTCTCATTCTTACCAGGATGAGTGCTCCAAATTCTTGATTCTAGTGTCCCAAATGATTTCAGTTAATCCCCTTCAATATATTGGCCTGTTGGGTTCTTTCCAAAGCTAGTGTCTGTCATATAATGGGAGATAAATATTCTGGCATCAGACTCAGCATTTGAACATATTACTCTGTTGTACACGCACTGTACCAAGGGCCACAGCACACAGGCATTGCCAAACCATTGGGAAATGTTCATCTACTTCTTTCGATAATGTAGTTTTCTCATTTTCCACATCTGCAGATCTATATCCTCTCTCTCGTTCTCCCTTTACATCTAGTTATGAAATCCACCAATTACTCTTTGTGTCCCATCTACCAAGACTCCTTCTTTCAGTTTATATCTAATGCTCTCTTCAAGATGTAATGTGGTTATAATTGAACAATGTAACTACCAAGACATGCGGGAGGAGCTGGCCAGAGTTAATTGGAAGGGGAGTTGAGCAGGAAAGACCATGGAGCAGCAATGGGAGGAGGTTCTGGGGATAATTCGGAAGATAATACCAGAAATGCAACTCAAAGAAGATGAAACATACTCATGGGAGAACAAGGCAGCCATGAATGATAAGGCATTTCACCAAAAGAGAAAACATACAATGTGGTGAAGATGATTGGGAATCCAGAGAATTCATTGACTCTGCAACTACATAACGCTGGCATCACTTACACTGCAGAGGTCTTAATCACGGTCAGGGAGAGAAACAGAGGAAACACATTCACTTTAAACACAGAAGATGGTATTTCTCAAGGAAAAAGATTCAGGTGAATTAAACATTTGCATTAAGATCAGTTAAATGCTTTTGCGGAATGTGTCAGATTGGAAGCAAGACCCGGGGAGACAGACCCTCAGCAGAATGAGAGTTTGAAAATGGAAGCATTTCCACATCAGAAATCAGGTTCGGTCACTGAGTGCAGGGCTGATGGGTGAATGGGTCTCAGTGAGAATTGGGGAACAGACAGCAGAATTGCATTGCAGATATTGCAGCTCGAAACTGCGTATTCATGTAGTGCTGTAGACCACAGCAGCAGGAGAAGCAGAGCTTCATTCAACCACAACCTGTAACTTTTTTCCAGGGGACCACTTCAGTCTGTCATTACCATCAACACCTTCTATGGCTCAGTGACGAGTGTGGGTGAACATGTCAGGGTCAGAATCACATGAACTTTAACCTGATGCTAACTCATTAAAGCTACCAGACTTGACCAACAGATCTGAACGAAGCCCTGCAGTCCTGTCACGTTCAGTTATAAAATGGTGATGGACAATTAAACAAATTTCTGGAGGCGAGGGCTCCACAAACATTCCCATCCTAAATAATGGAACAGACCTGCACATCAGTGTAAAAGAGAAGGATGTTTGATCTGCACCATCCTCTGCCAGAAGTATTGAGTCGATGATACACCTCCCCCTCACCATGATGCCCACAGAATCACAGATATCAGTCTTCAACCAATTTCAATTGCTGCACGTGACATGAAGAAACAGCTGAACAGAGTAGATATGATACAGGCAATGGGCCCTGACACCATTTCTGCAACAGGACTGAAGACTTGTGCTGCACAACAAGCTGTGTCCCTTGGGGAAACTGTTTCATTCCAGTTCCAAATCTGACATCTCCCTGGCACTGTGGAAAATTACTCAGCTATGTCCCGCTCCCTAAGAGGGGAATAATTACAATCTGACCAATTACCACCCCCTCAGTCCAGTCAAATAGGTGGGAGTGCTTTTTGACAGAGCTGGCAAACAGCAGAGAAATAACCAGCTCAGTGTGGTTTCCGATAGGTCCCCATGTGGAGATGGTGCTGTTGTGGAAATGTCACTGGATTACTAATCCAGACCAGGCTAATGATCTGGCAGCGGGTGGAAGTTAAAGACAATTCATAAAATATCGAGATCTCAAATCTGGGGTCAGTAACAGTGACCTTGAAGCCAATATGGATTGTAAACAGAATTTCCTTCTCCAATGTACTTTTAGGAAGTGAATCTCCCATGATTTCCTGGGCTGGCCTAAAACTGACTCCAAAGACCCTGACATGTGATAAACATTTCAATGGTCTCTGAAACGGCCAATCAAGACACTCATTTGTATCAAACTACTCCGAGGTCTGAAAGGATGAAACCGGACAGAACACCCGGCCTCTGCATCAGTGTCGGAAAAGGGAATGGGAACACAGTCCTGTTGACCCTGCAGAAACCTCCTTCCTAACATCTGAGAGCTTGTGACAGCATTTACAGAGCTTTCCTACAGACTGCACAGAAACAGCAAGAAAGGAGTAGGTCATTCAACACATTGAGCCTCCCCCATTCTAGTTCATGGGAAAAGTCTCCTCAATGCACTTACCCCACACCATATACATATCCGTTAATGAGAGTAACCTTAGGAAGCTATAAAATAGGAAGTGCAGTAGTACGTTTGGTCCTTCGAGTTTGCTACCCAATTCAATGTAATGATGGTTGGCCCTTCAGTTCAACACCGTACTCCTGCTCTCCCAACATCCCTTTACTGTCTCTAAATCCTTACCTATAATCAATGTCTCGGTTTCCAGGTGCGAGCGAATTCCCAGGTTCACCAGTCTGTGAGTGCAGACATTTATTCTCATCTCAATGCAGAGTGACCTGCTTCCAATCTGACTCACCCTGTCAGAGTTTTGTATACTTCACTGAGATCTCCATTCATTTTCCTAAACCCCGTGGAATACTGGCCCAGTCTCCCCAATCTCTGCTCCCACAACAAGCCCGTCATCCCAGAGATCAGTCTGGTCATCCTTCACTGCTCTTCTTCAATGTCAGGTTTGCCCTTTATTAGGTGAGGAGACCAAAACTACACACAATACTGCACAATGTTCGGGATGATATCTCACCAGGCACTTAGGGCTGCAGTAAGACACCCTTACTTCTGGACTCACATCCCCCTGAAATGAAGGTCAACACACCATTTATCTTCCTCACTGCTTTCTGTTTCTGCTATATTGCTTTCAGCATCTGCTGTACAGGGAGATGCAGATCCTTTTTAATGTTTCAGCTCCCCACTTGGTGGGTCTGTGTACACTGGGCAGCGTGCCAATGCCATGCCCAGTATTGACTTCTGGTTACAGAACTCACTGCGCTGCAGGGGCCTCAGAGGTTTATGCAGAAGGAAACAACAAAAAGGAGCATACGTCCCTTTGTAGATCAACATGTTTCAACCAATCCCTTTCAAATGGTAGGCTGACAATTTATCATTTCCACCAAAGAGCACACGGTCACCTCTATCCACATTGTTCTCCATCTGTCACGTATTTACCCATTCACTCCACTTGTCTAAATATTCTTGGTGTTTTTTACATCCTCCTCACCCACTCACAATCCCACATCCGTTAGTGCTGTCAGCAGGCTGGGATATATTATAGCTGATTCCAGTAACCAAATGTTTAAAGGGCATTGTGAACAGCTGGGTCCCAAGCAACGATCCCTGTGACACCTCAGCAACCTTCCTCTGTTAATTTATATTTATTTATTTTTCGGAGTCACTGGCTGGGCCAGCATTGTCCTGTCCCTAATTGCGAAGGTGGTGGTGAGCTGCCTTGTTGAACCGCTGCAGTCCACCTGCTGCTGTTGACCTCCAATGCCATTAGGGAGGGAATTCCAGGCTTCTGACCCAGTGACTCTGAAGGAGCAGTGATCTCTTTCCAAGTCAGGATGGTGAATGGCTTGGCGTGGAAGCTGAAGATGACAGCATTTCCATACATCTGCAGCCTTTGTCCTTCTAGATAGATGTGGTCGTGAGTTGGGAAGATGGTCTCTGAGGATCTTTGGTGAATCATTTCATTGCAGCATGTAGATAGTAAAACACTGCTGCTGCTGGTGCTGCTGCTGCTGAGCGTTGATTATGGAGCATTGTGGGTGAAGGGACAGTCAAACTGGCTGCTTTGTCCTGGATGGTATAAAGCTTCTTGAGTGTTGTTGGGGCTGCACTCATCCAGGCAAATTGGGAGTCTCCTATTACACTTCTGACTTTTGCATTGTAGATGATGGACAGACATTTGGAAGTCAGGATGTGAGTTACTCGCCGCAGTATTCCGAGCTTCTGACCTGCTCTTGTAGTTACTGTGTTCATGTGGCGAGACCAGTGAGTTTCTGAGCAATGATTACCCACCAGGACTTTGATACTGGGGGATTCAGTGATAGTAACACCATTGAATACCAAGGGGCAGGTTAGATTGTATTTTATTGGTGATGGTCATGGCCTGGCATTCGTGTGGCCTGAATATTACTTGCCACTTGTTAGCTGGATACTGTCCAGATCTTGTCGCATTTGGACATAGACTGCTTAAGTATCTGAGGAGCCACAAATGTTGCAGAACATTCTCCAATCATTGGCAAACATCCCCACTGCTGAACTTAAAATGAAGCAGCCTTGAAGAAGTTCTCGGCCACTGCCCGAGGGACTCCTACAGACTTGTCCTGGAGCTGGGTTGACAGACCTTTATCAACCATGACCACCTTCCTACGTGTTAGGTATGATTCTAACCAGCGGGGAGTTTCCCTCTGATACCCATTGATTCCAGTTTTGCTAAGGTCCCTTGATACCACACTTGGTCGTAGACAGCCTTGATTGAAGGGCTATCGCTCTCACCCCACCTCTAGAATTCAGCTCTTTTGTCCATGTTTGAACCACGGTAATGAGGTCAGGAGCTGAGTGGCCCTGGTGGAGCCCAAACTGCGCGTCATTGACCAGGGTATTGCTGAGCAGGTGCTGATTAAAAGCACTGACACCTTCCACCACTTTACTGATGATCGAGAGGAGACTGATGGGGTGGTAATTGGCCGGACAGGATTTGTTCTGCTTTTCATATACTGGAGATACTTGGGGTAATTTTCCACATAACCAGGGAAATGTCATTGTTGTAACTGTATTGAAGCAGTTTGGCTAGGGGAGTGGCAAGTTATGGAGCACACGTTTTCAGTACTGTTGCCAGAATGTTGTCAGAGTATGGATCATTTGGAGTATCCAGTATCTCAGATCATTTCTGGATATCGCGTGGACTGAATCAAATTGGTTGATGACTGGTAACTGAATTGCTGAGGACCACTGGAGGGGGCTGAGATGGATCATCCACTCAGCACTTCTGACTGAAGATTGTTGCGAATGCATCAGCCTTATCTTATACACTGAAGTGCTGGGCTTTACCATCATGGAGGAAGGGGTTATTTGTGGAATCTCTTCCTCCAGTGAATTGTTTAATTGTCCCCAACGTTTCTTGACTAAATGTGGAAGGACTTATACTTTACAGAATCATACCTTACAGACAATGTCATGCTGATTCTTGACGAGCCTGTTTATTTCTATTCACTGTTTCCTGCCAGCTGTCCCATTCTAGAAACATGGCCATACATTAGCCCCAATCCACTCAGATTTGCTTTTGTAAACTGGGCTTGGAGCTTAAGAAAATTTTTTTCTGAAAATCCACGTATTTTACATCCATTGGTTCTCTGTCATTTGTCTGCCAGTCTGTTTCTCAAAAATAATTCCCATTTCATAAATCTATGTTAGTGTTGTCTATGACCATTACTTTCAGTCCCAATAATTTATCCTAAACCATTTCCTTACTATGTTCTATGTTCCATGCGCTCTATCATTTTCCCACCCCAGACTTGATTTTCCAAGTACTGTTACAAAATGTTCTGTGAAGACAGAACGGAAGTAGTGGCTTCACAGTTTTGCCATTTCCCTGTTCCCCATTCTCCATTCTCTGGTTTCAATCTGTAAGGAAACTGTGCTTGTTTTCTCATCTTTCTCACATTGACATAATTTATCAAGTTGTCACCGTTCACTCTGATCACCCTTGTGAACATACTCTTCAGAAACTCATCAATTCCTGCCTTAAACTGCTCAATAATTGACCTTCCACACCATACATTCACAGGAGCATAGACTCTGTGCCAACAGCAGTACAGAACGATTTATATTAGTTCCACTTCCCTACAGCAGGCCCATAGCCTAAAATGTTATTACACTTCCAAATGCTCGTCTAAGTACTTTTTAATGATTGTGAGGTTACTCGTGATAATTCCCCTCTCAAGAAGTAATCCCAAAACACGATACCCTTGAGGTGAAAAAAAGTTTAAATCCTCTCTGAACCTCAAACTCTTCACTTTAAAAGTGTACTGGCTTGAGCTACTGACGAAAAGGAACAGCGGCTCTCTATCCACCCTGTCCGTGTCGCTTATAATCTTATCCTTCTGAATCACGGACCCCTCAGCTTCCTCTGCTCCAAAGTAAACAACCCGAGCTTATCCAGCCTCTCTCCATAGCTGATATGCTCCATCCCAGGGAGATCCTGGTGAATCTCCTCTGCACCCTCTCCAGTACAATCACATCCTTCCTGGAATGTGGCTGCCAGAGCTACATACAGTATTCCATTTTGTCCGAACCAAAGCCCTGTATTGTTCTTATAATCTACGCCCTGATTAGGAAACACAATACCCAAGGTCCAATTCTTAACTAGCCCATTAACCTGTCCAGTCACATTCAGGGATGTGTGGCGAAGCACAATCTGAACTTCCCAGTGTGCTGCCATTCATTGAGTACTCCCCTGTCTGGTTCCTTCTCCCAAAGTGCATCACCTCATATTTATCAGGGTTACATTCTATCTGCCATTGATTTGCCCATCTGACCATTCTATAGGAATCTTCCTGTAACTTAAGGCCTTCCTTCTCACTGCTAACCACCCAGCCAATCTTTATGTCAAACATACACTTACTTATCACATCTCCCCCATTCTGTACCAAACCCCCTCCACATTCAAATCTATAGTTTTTTTTATGAATGGCACAAACAATAAGGGACACAGCACTGATCCCTGTGGTACACCAGGGGACACTGGTCTCCAGTCACACAAACAGCCTTCTCCCACCACCCTCTGCCTCCTGACACTTAGACAATTTTCATCATAACTTGTCAAGTTATCATTCATATTGTGAGATTTTACTTTATTTTTCAGTTTCCCAGGTTGAAATTTTTCAAAGACCTTCTTACAAAACTAAACAATCGATCTCCTCAAACTAATTCAATCAAATCCATTGGATGCGACTCCCCTCTGATAAAGTCATGATAATTATCCCTGATCAAACCTTGTGACTCTGTTTGGAGTTCGATATTCTCATTCCCTATTTTCTCCTGTAGTTTCCTTAACAGTGATCTAATACTAGCTCGTCTATAGTTCCCTGGACTATCTCTCCTACCCTTACTGTGAAGTGGAATCGTATTAACAGTTCTCCAGTTCTCTGGCACGTCCCCTATGGTCAGATTCTAATTAAAATATTCAGTCAGGGTCTTTCCTCCCTTGACCTCAACACCCTCCTGTGATACAACTCATTCAGACATGGAGATTGGTCCAAATTTATACAGAACAAAGCCTCAAATTCTTTCTCGAAATTACATGAATGTGTTCAAGATCTTCCCCATCCACCTTCTTGAATTCTGTACCTGCCTCCTCCTTCTCCCAAGTAAAATAGATGTGAAGGTCTCATGTAACAATCCATCAATGTTCTCCAGCTTGACACTCAGATTGCCCATTTGGTTTCTAATGGACACTAACTGTTTGCTGATTATTCTATTCTAATTATCCGTGTAGAATATCGTGGGATTCTCCTTGATCTCATCGACTTCTACTTCTCCATGTTCTTTAAACAAAAGCTCGTGAATATCCAACTATACGTTATCCATTGGTTCTTCATTGAGTATGTCTCCAAGAATAATCTTGAAACCATTTTAAAACGATGTCTTCCATTTCTGGTTTTCTTTCATCGATACATCACCACCCTGGCCAGTTATGTTATTACCGTCTATATATCTAGTAGCATGTTCTTTGTAATCGAATCCAATAGACACCCAACTGCGGATGACAAGTTACTGGTCTGTAGTTCACCACTCTCTATCTTCATCCTTTCTTAAACTGTTGGATAATATTTATAACCTTTGCCTTATCCAGATTGGCTAAATAACTTTTGGGAATGTGTCAGAAAATAAAGTGAAAAAACGCGATGCAATCAACATGTCTATTGCTGCTTCCTCTGAAATTCTTGTATGCAGTACATCTAGTCTGTCAGATTTATAAATACTCAATCCAGCTTTCTTTTCAAAGATAACCCCAACACTGATAAGAATGATCTTAGACTTTACTTACACAAGTCCCATGGTCACTTGGTATTTCTGGAAGAATTTCTGGACATTCTTCCATGAAGATAGACACAAAAAAAACTGTTTCTTTCCCCTGTGATTTCTCTGTCCTCTGCAATAAATTATCCTGAACGTACACCAACTGTTCCACATTTGATCTTGTTTTTAATTATTTTTTTCCATACATTGATAGACGCTTTTTAGCAAACTTCATGTTTTTCTTTCGTTTGCACGCTTTTTCTCTCTTTGATTTTCTTCTCAGTTTCTTGCTCATCCTTTGTTGGGTAATACATTTCTCTGAATCCAATGGCTTACTGCAATACTTGGCTTTTTTCTAAGCTGCCTCCTTTCATCTAATAGGTAGATGAAGGTGGGTTTGAAAGTGATAGTCAGGGAGGAGGGTGGAACAGATTGAAAGGAAGAAAGGTGGACACAAAGGAACATTCAAAAGGGCGGTGCTGACTTGGAATTTTGGAGTGGGATAAAGTGGGATTAGGGGAAATGGGGAAATGGGGAACCCCACTATGATCCCTTGTGATTGGAGGGTCCCAAGACAGAAGATGAGCCTTTCTTCCTCCAGGCTTCTGGTGGCTCGGGTTTGGCGGTGGAGCAGGCCCAGGACCCTCATGTCTTTGGCAGAGTGGGAAGGGGATTTAAAGTGCTCAGCCACAAGGCGATAGAGTTGTTCAATGTGGCTGTCCCAGAGATGTTCTCTGAATTGATCCACAGGTTGACCTCCTGCCTCGCCAATGTAGAGAAGACCACATTGGGTTTAATGGATGCAGTAGACGAGGCGTTCTGTCTCCCTTTGTCACCTATTACTTTCAACACCACCTTCATCTACCTATCGCATTCCCAGCTATCTCCCCCCCTGCCGCACCCCCTTCTCATTTATCCCTCAGCCCCCTTGGCCCATAAGCTTCATTCCTGATGATGGGTTTATGCCCGAAACATCGATTTATCTGGTCTCAGTATGCTGCCTGACTGTGCTTTTGCAGTACCACATTCTTCGACTCTGATCTCCAGTATCTGTAGTCCCCATTATCTCCTCACACCTTCAGGGCTTGCATGACTCAGATTTATAACGGTTACTTCAAATAAAAATGAAACTACCGTGTAATCAAACAGCATAAAAGAAAACCAATACATTGTGGTCACTGCTCCCAAAAGGTCCTTTCCAGCAAAAATTTCCATTAGCTATTCTGATCACTCAACACCAATTCCTAAATAACCAGATCTCGAGCTCAGTGCTCGACATAGTGTTCATGTAAACCATCTCACACGTTGGCATGAAATCCATTTCTCCCAGCATTAGCATTCAGTTGGGTTAACACAGTTTAGATATAACTTAAACAGTACACTATTACTGCAGTACACACAAATGTGAATATCTCATTTCCTGTTTTATAACATGTCCAACATTTGTATTGCAGCTTTCACTTTGATATATAACTCCCATCAATGTTTGCTCCTCCTTGCTGTTTTTGCGCTCCACCTTACTAGATTCTGTGGAATCTGTCCGACTTGGGCTCTGGGGAGATTAATGGTAGAGATCATCTCACCACATCCTTTATGATCTACTCAAACTTTAATTTCTCCAGATCTCCCGTTATGCTGATGTAGTAGAGAAGGACAATGATTTTCCAACAATGCTCTGTATTCCCCCAGACAGCTGAGACAGCTCTAACCTGGGTGGGAACCTTACAGCAGGCTGATAAAGCATTACTGCTGCTGTATAGGGTCTTAGTGAGATCACATCTGGAGTAGTGTGTACAGGTATAATCTCTTCAATGAAGAAAAAATGATGTTATATTTGAAGTAGCTCAGAGTTGGTTCCCTCAACTGATTCCTGCAATGAAGGTGCGAGCTTATAACGAAACGATGGTCAGGTTGACCCAGTAGCCGTTGGAGTTCACATAAATTAAGGAGAGTCCTATTTCAACAAAGATGATAGAAGCAATCAACAAGTGAATCAAATTACACAGATAGTGGAGGAATCCATTCCGTTCTCCAGCCTGTTAGACAGGAACAACAGAAGGATATTCAGGCGTTCGAGCCTGTTTCACCAAAACAGGATGAGGCTTTTAAGCCCCTAGAGCCTGATATACATTTACAGAAGGAGGCCAATCAGCCACTCGAGCCCATAACAGTAGGCCATGCTGCACTAGTATCCTGTTAAACAGCAACAGGATCAGTTCATTCAGCCTCCTCAAGTCTGTAAAAACTGTAACAACTGGATGAGGTCACACAGTGACTGGAGATTGTTACACTGGGATAACAGGAGGCCATTCAGACCAACCAAGCCAATTTCAACAAGTGAAGCAAATTACACAGATAGTGGAGGAATCCATTCTGGATAATGATAAAAACTGTCTGACACTTCTTTCATGAGAAAGGAAAAGGTAATTCAGACGCATGTCTGTTGTACAGGAACAAGAGAAGACCAATCACTCCCTCGGTCCCATCTCCGGGATACACGCACAGACCGTTCAGCATTTCCACCAGTTATGGGGAAGTATGAAAAGACCCATCAGCCCCTCAAAATGTTACCCAGCAGCAGGAGGATTCCATAATCCCCCAACCCCCAAATGCATCAACGGGAGAAGGTCATTCTGGCCTTGGAGACATCAGCATGGGAACAGCAGAAAGATGCCAACCCATTGAGGTTGTACACCAGCAGGATGATGAGTCCAGCCAGCCACACATGCCTCAAACAGCAATTGGAGTAGACCTCTTAAAACCTTTTGCCCATTAAACAGGAATTTAAAGAAAACGGAAAGGTTTTTGAAAGGGAAGAAATTATAATAACTATATAGATTTGGGACTAAAACGTAATGATAAGCTATTTTAATTTAAGACAATTCTTAGAATCCATTGTTGAGGATACTTGCAAAGTTAAACCACAATCCATCGGAGTCAACATGGTTGTATAAAGGATAAATCGAGTTTGAAGTGTTTGGTTGAGTTACTTAAAGATGTGACAAGCAAGGTGGATAGTAGGATTCCTGGAGATGGAATGTATCTGGTCTTCCTAGTAGGATTCCTGGAGATGGAATGTATCTGGTCTTCCTAGCAGGATTCCTGGAGATGGAATGTATCTGGTCTTCCTAGCAGGATTCCTGGAGATGGAATGTATCTGGTCTTCCTAGAAGGATTCCTGGAGATGGAATGTATCTGGTCTTCCTAGTAGGATTCCTGGAGATGGAATGTATCTGGTCTTCCTAGAAGGATTCCTGGAGATGGAATGTATCTGGTCTTCCTAGTAGGATTCCTGGAGATGGAATGTATCTGGTCTTCCTAGTAGGATTCCTGGAGATGGAATGTATCTGGTCTTCCTAGAAGGATTCCTGGAGATGGAATGTATCTGGTCTTCCTAGCAGGATTCCTGGAGATGGAATGTATCTGGTCTTCCTGAAGGCATCGGATATGTCGCTTCTCCACAGAGTATGTGGTAAGATCAGACAACATGGGTTTAGGAGTAATTTATTAGTTTGGATGGAGGATTGGTTAACCAACAAAATGCAGTCAGATGGACTAAATGCGTCATTTATTTTGGGAAATGCAATTTGTGGTGTGCTATTGATTTCAGTTCTCATTTGCGATCATTAGTATTACTGTACTTGGTTGACTGGATAGAAAATACGACATCACATTTTCAGATGACACTAACATTGGTGGGAAATTACGTCGGAATGATAATGCAAGAGATTTAAAGAAACTATATGGATAGGTTGGGTGAACGGGCCAACATTTGGCAAGGAAAATTAAAGTGAGTAAATATGGGGCTATTCAAATTGGCCAGCATAATAGAAAGACAAATTATGAACTAAGTGGAGAGAAAGTTCAAAGTGCTTAAGTGCAGAGGGATCTGGGTGTCTGCTTGCATATCACAGAAAACTTGCTTGCGGGTACTGCAAGTAATGAGGAATGCAAGCATACTTTCAGTGTTTATTTATAAAAGGATAGAGTCGGGAGTGTTGGTGTAGCTATGCAAGGCATTAGTGAAGCTACAACTGGAGTACAGTTTGGGTGTCCTGCAGAATGAGGTATTTCCATTGGAGGCAATTCAGAAGAGCTTCATTAGATTGATTCCATATTTGAAGTGTTTGTCTTATGAAGAGAAATTGAGCAGTTTAGGCCTATACTCTCGAGTTTATAAGAATGAAAGGAGATCTCATTGATGTCTGTAAAATGCGAAAAGTAAATGAAAGTGTAGATGTGGAGTGGATTTTTTTTAATGTGGCGCAATTTACAAAAGAGACTAGAGTTTTAGGATGGAGAGATGGCAGGAAAGTGGTACAGAGGCCGCGTTGACATCAGCCTCATCGAGGGGTTGGATTCCTCACAGATGCTCCTTGTTGTTATTCAACACTTCAACTGTGTTGCACAGGAATTGGGGAGGACTGGATATCATACAGGAAGCAGGCACTCAGGATAGATCAGTCTCAATCAGTTAGACAGAACGTAACCAGTAGGGTCACACAGTGACCAGCGCTGGGTTCTCAACTATTTACAGTCTATATTAATGATCAGGAGGATGGAACAGATATACAGATGCTGAGTTTGGTGATGTCGCTGTGGTAAGCAAGAGAATAAATTATCAAGAGTGAGTGGAGAGTCTGCAAATAGATTCAGAAAGCTAAAGGCAATACACAATTGTTTGGAAGGTGGAATTTAAGATGATATAACCTGTCATTTCATTTACAGGAATAATGGAAGACAATATGTTACTGAAATGGAGAGGGATTACAGGGATTAATGATACTGTGTACTGGAGGGTTCACTCAGACCTGTTCAGACATGGGAGATTTTGCTCCATCCCTAATCGTCAGCTCCCAAAACACTCCAGTGACCCCATTGCTCTCCGTACACATGGACGACTTTGATGTGGTTGATTGGTAGTGGGGATGGTGTTTTGAAACGTGCATCAAGGGGACGGCCTTTATCCAAGATATATTCATTTCTTTCTACGTGGAGACACGATGATGATGGGAATGGCTTACTGCTTCTGAATGAAGAGGCCGTGACTGCTGCTAGGAGAGTGGGTATTCACCAACATGATGTACTGTGCATGGGCACACTGTAACATTTATAGAGAGAGAGCTCCTTCAGTTCCTCTACCTTTCCCCATTGACATGGATACTCTGCAGATGCCATGTACACCATCGGGAATCCCACTGTACTGGATACACCCGGCAGCTCCCTGCTGAGGGAGAAGATATCTATTTACCTCATCCACCATATATATCCTCCATCACCGAATGGTAACATTGATGTTGAGATATTGGGAGATGATGGATATGTTACCCACTCCTGCCTGGAAAGTTCTGGATCATAGAAGCTGAATGAAACTGTGACCCTACAGCCACTGGCAGCACCATCCTCCCCCTGGTGTGATGCTGCAGGTCGTGTTGAAGGAGATGACACCGCTCTGTGACCAGCTCCTTGTTCAATCAGTGTCCGTCACACTTTGATCCTGGGTTAAGTGGAGCTTGGGAAGCTGTTCCTGGAAAACTCGAAGTGGATACAGCAGATCCCTTTCCCCATACACACTCACTCCGTGGTTTCAGAGCTTCCCCCTCTGCAGCCTCTGCTCCATTTGTTGTTCATTTTACAGACCCAGATGCTGTAACTACAGTCCCCAGGCTCCATCCAGAGTTGGGTCAGCAAATCCTCAGGTCTCCCTGAATGTCTGAGGCAGCCCACAGCACATCCTCCAGCAAACCATCCCCAGCCCCTCCATAACGTTTCAGTAACAGGAGGGAGTCAGAAACCCCTCGGCTACAGATCCCCGCAAAATGTTTCAAGAAGGCCGTTTCGACCCAAACCTTTCCTTATTTTAAACACAGATTGGAAGTGTGCATTCCAGATAAGTTGTGACTGGTCAAACCACTCGTCATTTAGCAAAATATAATTTATTCAAATGCTTTAGTTAAAAGCCAATCAAAGAGAAGAATATTTTGGGATAGCTTATATGTTTGAACACTTACATAACAATAGATACAGTACCTTCTTGGTATACACTGCTTGGCACAAAGATATATTCAAATACAGATTCTTACAGCAATTTTCCGATCCAGGAGACATCAACATCAACAGAGATCTAGCGAGAAAAGCAGCTATTGAAACTCCTAACCCTTCTTGGATTCCCAACAGCTTCTAAATGCTTCAGCTAAAAACAAAACGAGAAAACCTGGTCTGGGAGAGCAGGCCACCGCCCTTCGATTGTTATCACCATTTAATGAAACCTAAAAGCCTCCTCAGTTATTTACTTAAACTGTGTTCAGACAGCAGTTCTGCACCTCTGCCTTTAGAACCTCTCTTCAAAAACAACCTAAGAGAAAATAACCTTTTTACAGTGATAGTATACTCACAACTCCACCTTTAATAAAATGATCCATCAATATACAAAGATGAATTAATTTTAGACCTCCTAATCGTCCTCTATTAGTAGACTGAAATGCATACATAGGTAAAAACAATAACTGCAGATGCTGGAAACCAAAGTCTGGATTAGTGGTGCTGGAAGAGCAAAGCAGTTCAGGCAGCATCCGAGGAGCAGTAAAATCGACGTTTCGGGCAAAACCCCTTCATCAGGAATTCCGGCAGAGAGCCTGAAGGGTGGAAAGATAAATGAGAGGAGGGTGAGGGTGGGGAGAAAGTAGCATAGAGTACAATAGGTGAATAGGGAAGGGGATGAAGGTGATAGGTTGGGGGGAAGGTGGATTGGAAAGGTGGAAAAGAAGATAGGTAGGTCGGACAGGTCGTGGGGACAGTGCTGAGCTGAAAGTTTTAGAGTGGAGTGAGGTGGGGAAGGGGAAATGAGGAAGCTGTTGAAGTCCACATTGATACCCTGGGGTTGAAGTGTTCCGAGGCGGAAGATGAGGCGTTCTTCCTCCAGGCGTCTGGTGGTGAGGGAGCGGCGGTGAAGGAGGCCCAGGACCTCCATGTCCTCGGCAGAGTGGGAGGGGGAGTTGAAGTGTTGGGCCACAGGGCGGTGTGGTTGGTTGGTGCGGGTGTCCCGGAGATGTTCCCTAAAGTGTTCTTGTAGGGGACGTTCATACTCCGCAATGTAGAGGAGATCACATCGGAAGCAACGGATACAGTAAATGATATTGGTGGATGTGCAGGTAAAACTTTGATAGATGTGGAAGGGTCCTTTAGGGCATTGGGTGGAGGTGAGGGAGGAGGTGTGGGCACAGGTTTTGCAATTCCTGTGGTGGCAGGGCAAGGTGCCAGGATGGGAGGGTGGGTTGTAGGGGGGCGTGGACCTGACCAGGTAGTCACGGAGGGAACGGTCTTTGCAGAAGGTGGAAAGGAGTGGGGAGGAAAATATATCCCTGGTAGTGGGGTCTGTTTGGAGGTGGCGGAAATGTCGGTGGATGATTTGGTTTATGCGAAGGTTGGTAGGGTGGAAGGTGAGCACCAGGGGCGTTCTGTCCTTGTCACAGTTGGAGGGGTGGGGTCTGAGGGTGGAGGTGCGGGATGTGGATGGTATACGTTGGATGGCATCTTTAACTACGTGGGAAGGAAAATTGTTGTCTCTAAAGAAGGAGGCCATCTGGTGTGTTCTGTGGTGGAACTGGTCCTCCCGGGAGCAGATACGGCGGAGGTGGAGTAATTGGGAATACGGAATGGCATTTTTGCAAGAGGTAGGATGGGAAGATGTTTAATCCAGGTAGCTGTGGGAGTCGATAGGTTTGTAAAAAATGTCGGTGTCAAGTCAGCCGTCATTAATGGAAATGGAGAGGTCCACGAAGGGGAGGGAGGCGTCAGAGATTGTCCAGGTAAAGTTAAGGTCAGGGTGGAATGTGTTGGTGAAGTTGATGAATTGCTCAACCTCCTCGTGGGAGCACAAGGTGGCGCCAATACAGTCATCAATGTAGCGGAGGAAGAGGTGCATATATATATATTACATTGACTCTGAGCATACAAATGTTCACAACTCGATTCGATTTCAGTCATTTTGCTCCTGCCACAGCATGCCTTTATCTTTCTTCATCCAAGTCTCCACAACGTGTCAAAACCTGAGGTTTTCTCGCCCTGTCACCTGTATAATTTCAAATTGAATGGCAGCAGTAATAAGCTCAATCGAAACATACTGATATTCTTCTCCCTAAACTTCTCCAAAAACTTTAAGGGCTCACGATCAGTGAAAAGGATTTGTCTCATGTATGTTATGCGCAATGTA
The DNA here is from genome assembly GCF_047496795.1 of Chiloscyllium punctatum. Taxonomy (NCBI): domain Eukaryota; kingdom Metazoa; phylum Chordata; class Chondrichthyes; order Orectolobiformes; family Hemiscylliidae; genus Chiloscyllium; species Chiloscyllium punctatum. The sequence goes on along the minus strand of NC_092769.1, from coordinate 39,589,087 downwards.
ATTGCTGAAATATTGTAACGCCAACACCAAGCTCAAGGTCTCCTTCCCCATTGTGGAATAAATCTGTTGATGTTTCCACTGGACAGTCCAACCACACGTTACATAATGGAGCACTTCTCATCTCTCCAATAGTCCCTCTGAATGACAGCTCCTCATGTCTCAGCATAAGAGAGTTACATACTTCTGTACCTCTTAATGCTCTAACCTCTTTACCTGCTACTCCTGGCCTATGCCAGTAAACCTTACTCTCACAGGGATATGTTTTAAGAAGATCTCACACATTCTTCTTACTCCATCACAGAAACCCAGCTTTGATTTCTGAACTCAATCATCATCATCATCAGCCATTTCAGTTTCTAATCTTGCCGTTTTAACTCTCTGGTCTTCCACACGAGTTCTCACAACTGCAGGAAGTGAATTGTTGAACTTCTCCAAAATAAGAATCTCTCTAAGAGTGCCATAGCTTTGCTCTGATTTAATACCCTTACCCACCTTTCAAAATCACTTTGTTTGATCCTTTCAGACTCAATTTGTGTTTAAACACGGACGCTATTTTAGATCCCTGAAACACTGTCTGTCAGTTTCTGGCACAAGCTCATGTGCACTTCAGAAGACTTTCTTCACCGCCTCCTACTCCCCATACACCCCCTCTGATAGGGATGCAAATACCTATCAGCTTTGTTTGAATCAACTAAATCCACATGTTCACTGGGCACTGCATTTGTTTAGCCACTTGCTCAAATTAAATCAAGAAGGCTCCCCCATCATTCTCGTCAAATTTAGATAATGTCTGGATGTATTTAAACAGATCCCCATCAAGCCTTTGGCCACTATCGGGTTGCTCATCCTCACTATCCTCCTCATGCAGCCTACCATCTACCTTCATCACCACCTTCTTTGTCAACTTTCCTTTCTAATTACTAACTTTTCAAGTTAAATCACTCTGCTTTTCTTCTTTCTTTTTCTCTCCTCTTCTTCATTTTATTTTTACTTTTCATCATAATTCAAACAGTTTCAATTCCTTCTCATGTTCAAGGTGCCCCATTTGAAATTGAATTCTAGCCATTTCCAAAGACTCTGATGGAGTTTCCACCAAATGTAATTGCCAAGCTCTACCTGTAATTACCTCTCATTTTCTCACAGACAAACACAACCCCAACTGCAGCTCGTCTGTCAATTCCTACAGCTTTGCCTTCATTACTTTTTGTAAAACCCCCAACTTCACTTCTTCCACAGCCAGAGAACTCTCACTGACTGAATGAATATTTATACACAAAACACTGTTTAAACCAACTGAATTCAACATCCGGAACGAAAGACACTAAAGCTACCATATGCGACCTTTGAACCCAATAGCCTCCTCGTGCGTACTCTCCAGTGTCTCTATGAGCTTATTCTGGATTCGCTGGTTTCCTCCTACAATCCAAAGGTGTGCATGTCATGTGAATTGGCCATGCTAAGTTTCTTGTAGTTTTCAGGGATGTGTGTGTTATGAGTCTTTGTCGGGGTAAATGTGTAATAACAGAGTCGAGGAATGGGTCTGGGTAGGTTACTCCTCGGAGGGTCGGTGTGGACTTGTTGGGTCGAATGGCCTGTTTGTACAATGTAGGGATTGTAATTCTAAACCCAATTTGGTATTACCAGACAAGAGTTCCCAGTTTGCTATAGACGAACCAGACTGCCTCAAACTATTTTAAGCAGGTAGCTTGGATGCGGAACTTTTCGTATTTTAAAGGTAGATGTGAAGTGGGTGTTCCAGATGTGATGCTACTTGTCAAACCACTCACCATTAATTAAAACACAATATATTTAAACACTCTAAAGAAAATCCATACAAAATGAAGAGGAATTTAGATTAACTTAACTATTGGAAACCTTAACCGAATTATGGATACAGTACCTTCTACAAATGAACTGTTCCAATATACTAACATCACCTAAACACACTCCATGGTAAAAAGGAGCATTCAGACATACAGTTCTCCAATCCAGTTTGAAATAACATCAAGTGAAGCTTCGGAGAGAATAGCAGCTAGGGATAATTTACTAAAACTTCCAAACCTTCTGGGACACAAGCACCTGGTGACTTACAGCTGTAAGGAAAAAACTAGAAAGCCTGGTCTGTGCGAGCTGGCCATTGTTACTACTACTTCTTAAAAACAGTAAAAGTCTCGGAAGTTATTTACTTGAGCTGTTTTCAGTCGGCAGTTTGACATTTATGACCTCTTGTTAAAAAAAAGAAAATAACCTTTGTTTTTAAAGTGACAGTATTGTCACACAATTTAGATACCTAATCCTTTACTCAATGGGCTTCCTCGTGTTACTGATCGCAAGGTCACCTGAGAGGGACAGCCACAGGTACACACCAAGTTACAAGGATGTGTCTCATAACTTCTGAAACATCCCTGTCCATGAACCATCACATGGGACATACCGGGAAGTGAAAAACAGCCTGACACACACCATTTCAGTATTTCTGAGCTACACAATGCCAGCTCTCGATACACTAGGGAGACAAAACCCAAGGCCAGGGAAAGATACAGAGGGACTGAGAGATTCACATTAAAGACAGAAACAGGCAGTTAATTAACTGGGAGGAGGTTGTGGAAATATGGGGAAAAAGACAGAGCAGTGGGACTGACTGGAGAAGTAAGATCTGCGAGAGTAAAATTACAAGAATGAAAACATTGAATAAAGGCATTGTCAGATCAGCTGGAATGGTTTGTTATATCAAATTCTGAATCTGCTTCACAGAACACCACAAACAACATAAACTGGGACAAGATGACAGCTCAGCATGGAGAGCTGTGCACACCATGCTAGTGTGTTGCTCAGTAAACTGCACTATCTGCACAGCATGAGAGTATTGCAAACTTTACTATCATATGCTAACTATACTCACATCAGATTACTATCTCCAATGGGAAGGTTTGCTCTCTCTGCCTGTGTGTGTGTGTGTGTTTTCATCAGAGACTGAGAGAGTGCGTGTGCGTGCGCGATTGGCGTGGTTGAATGCAAAACTCATTGTTTGAGAAGGAACACACGTGAAGGAAACTATTTTAAATATGAACAACTGGCAGGCTTTTCGATAATCGACAGAGAGAGAACGAGGGACGTTTCATGGACAGATGAGGTAAAGTGTTTGAAAATGTTAAAATAAAGGTATTGCCATACACAACAGCAATATACATCAGCGTGCACATGAATGACAGATGGATGGGAGTCTGGTGTGTGTTCAAATCAGATTTCCTTTGGCAGGTTTGAAGCCAGGAGAGTCAGCAGCAGATTATGAATTTCATTAACACTGTATTTCATAGCTCAAAGTTCAAACAGCAGATGGATTAAGCCAGTGAGATACATTGTGGAGTGATGAGTATTTCAAGTTAGAAATGGTCAAGGCAAGGTGTCAGGAATCAGCTCATAGTCAAAGGGATCACCCACAGTTATGACTCGTCTGCTTCAGCCGCAGATATTGGCCAGGGATGGGATGAAAACACTGGGAAAAGGTGGTGTTTGTAACCAGAATAGTAGACAGTGACCTGCATGCTCTTAATATTTAAATACCAAAGGCAAAGATGCAATACATCGTGGCTCTCCGCTGAAACTGAGTAGGTCAATATAGAGACCCATGAGTAACACTGCCAGAGCAGAGGGAGACAGTTATTGAACACCTTCATTGATGTAGTTAGCAGTGGTCTGTAGAGTAAATATCTGGATTCAGAGTTTCAACAGGAACAATAATAGTGGCCAGAAGTGTAGACTATATGAACGAACCGTATTATACAGTCATAACTGGTTTATAGAAACAACGACTGGACAGTGACACTTACCAGGAACACAAACGATAACCAGGAAGGGATAATAAAAATATTGAATAATGCGAAGAGCGTAATAGATCTGCAATGATAAGGGCAACCAATAAAATGCAAAAGTATACCAAATAGAATCGGATAAACTCCTGTCTATTGTTGAAATATTCCGGTCGACTGTTCTCAGATTCTGATCCATGTTTGGAACATTCCAGTCTAATGTTCTAAGATTTTGATCTCTCCTCCCCTTCTCTCTAGATCTGCTGAGCCCTGTCAGTGCTGTAGGTGATGGTCCTGCTCATGTTATGGAATAACACATTGAATGGCGCCCATTTATCGTCAAAAGATGGAAACCGTTCACTGGGATAATTAGAATCCATGGAGATTGGCATTAATCACAGTCACTGAACAAATAGGATCAGTTAACCAGCTCTATACATCACTTTTCATATCACGATAAAAGGGAAGATTTACTGGTTTTGAGATGGAAAGAATAAGGGCTACTGAGTGATGGACCATAAATCTTTCAATCTTTTAATCATTTTTTTCCGTGCATACGAGTATATTAACAGGACACTGCAGGGCCCTATATATATTCCACTCTGTTTATTAAAGGAAGCAGTTATAAAATAACAGATCGGCTACATAAAAGAAGGTCGGGTGGGCAAGTTTCTGGATACCTTAACAAAAAGTATGATACGTATTATCCGGTGTGAGGATACTCCTGGTTTTAATTCCCTCCTTTCAAATCCTTTCATAACCTTGATACAGAGCACTGACACTGCTGCTCAGGAAGAGGCCAAAGCAATTCTGTCCCTATGGGCATCTTACAGAAGGAAAGGAGAAGGGCATTCAGTCCATATTTGCCTGTTGCTACTTGAAAAGGTGGAACGCTGGAACATTAGCACCGTTTGCAAACAAAATAATTCAAAATAAAAGGATTTGTCACTGCAGCTGTATGAGGTGTTACTGAGAGGACACCTGGAGTACATTGTGCTATTTGTATTTCTGTAACTGAGAAGGGATGGACCTCCATCAAATACAGTTTAACGGCTGCTCATACTCCATGAGTTGCTGTGTTATTTAATGTCCCGGGTCTGTTACACAGGGACAGGAGGAGGCCAGTCAGCCTCTCCAGTCTATTACAGAGGGACAGGAGGAGCCTATTCAGTCTCTCGAGCCTGTCACAGAGGGGCAGGAAATGTTTATTTAACATTCAAGTCTGTAACACATAAATATTAGTTTTAAATTAGTTGTGGAATAGGAAAGACATTAAAGTTCTAACTGTGAACAAGGCAAATTTTGAAAGTGTTAGGCGAGCCCTGTGAAAGGCTGATTGGAATACCCTATTCACAGGTAAAGGGATGGTTGGGAAATGCAAGGCCATGGAAACTTGGATCCAGAGAGTCCAGAGCCAACGTGTTCCTATTAGTGAGAGGGGCAAGGCTGGTGGGTGCAGGGAGTGCTGGATGGTTAGATATATTGATGCTCTGATCAAGGTAAGGAAGGAGGCCTATGTCCGGTAAACAGAGCTGAGATTAAGTGAATCCCCAGAGGAGTATAAGGGCAATAAGTGTATAGTCAACGGGGAATTCGGGCCAGAAAAATGTGAACGCGGGTTGGCTTTAGAAATAGGGTTAATGAGGTATTGACGAAACTGTACAAATCTTTTAATGGCAAAAGATCAACCATGGAGAAAATAGGGCACCTTAAAGATCAGTAAGGCTACCTATGTGTGGAATCACAAGAGATGGGAAAGATATAAAACAAGTATTTCTCCTCAGTATTTAATGTGGAGGAAGTTATAAGAGTGAGAAAATGAAGAAAAGCAAAGTGAGATCTTGAAAAGTATCTATATTACAAGGAGGTGTTGGACATTGTAAAACACATAAAGGTGAACAAATCCCTGGGACCTGATCAGTTGTATCCCAGAATATTGTGGGAAGCTAGGAAAGAGATTGCTCAGCCTTTTGCTGATATATCTGTATCATTGATTTCCACAGGTGAGGTGTCAAAAGACTGGAGAGCTGCTGACATAGTGTCATTATTTAAGAAAGGAACGAAAAACCAGGTAAATATAGACTGGTGAGCCTGACGTCAATGGTGACTAAATTGTTGGAGGTTACTTTGAGGGAAAGGATGTATATGCATTTGGAAGGACAAGGACTGAAGAGGGCTTTGTACATTGGATTTCACGTCTCACTGACATTTCGACAGTATCATGCAACACGGGTCAGTATTATGAAGAATTATGAGTGAATGGTATATTAGTGTGAGTTCAGGCGATGGAGAGTTTTGAATGAGCATTTGTCCTGGAGCTTTGCAACTGGGAGGGAGAACTGCAGAGTTTTCGACACATTGAGCTGTATAAAACAATAATTTGTCTCAATTTCATTTTCATTGAGTGTGACAGAGGGATTGTCTGTACAAAGCTGAGCTGGTTTCCTGGTGCTATCTTATCGAACTCACCTCATTAGCTACCTACCCCACCCCATGGTGTCCCTCTCATTCAATACCAGCCCGAATCTCCCACCCATCATGACTGCAGGTACACACAGTCGCTCGGGTACTCCGGATATTCCGTGATCCCTGGCACTGGTGCCATCTTTAAAAGGCCAATGGGCACACGGTTGAGCTTTCTCAGGTTGGTGCTGTATTGCACAGATTACCCCGAGCATGGCATATAAGGGGAAATTACACCACGGTTTGTTGACAGAGCATGGCGGGCTTGGTGGATGGGCTAGTACAGAGGGGGACCATTCCCTTCCCAGAGGGGGCCATACCACCAGATCCACCGAGCATCGTCTGTGCTCACCACCCAGCTCAGTGCAGTATCTGCGGTCTGAAGAAATACCCAGCAATACAGGACACACATCAATAACCTTCCCTATTCTGTCAGGGTAAGGGTCACCATATTCTCTCTGTTCCCTCACAGTCACTGTATATCTGTTACAGCACCGACCCCCAAACAAGGCTCATGCTCCAACACGCTCACTGCAGTGCCTTCTCTCTCTCTCTCTCTCTCTCTCTCTCTCGTTTGCAATACCCAACCCCCCCCCCCCCCCGCCCCCCGCCCCCTGACTACAGTTATAGAATATTCTGGAGAATGCCGATTATGGAAAATTCCAGATAATGTTCCAAATAATTCCCAGTTTCAAGAAAATGGCAGTGCCCCATTGTATAACACATAAGAGGAAGGAGTAGAGATGTACGTTTTTCAAATCACTCACAATTCAAACCACGCTGAGGTGATTCAGCCCTTCAAACTTGCTCTAGCATTTAATACGGTCCGGCTGATCTGATGGTTTTCTCAGCTCCATACTACAGGAATGTTTAGTCATTCAACTCCCTGGGTTGCTGGCACTGACCAGATGGCACTCAGGCACTTTTAGCCCAGTTTTCTTCAAGCGTCTGTTCGTGGGCATTTCCCATGGAATGCACTCTCCTAACAGTATATTCCATCAGTTATATACTTTCATGCAACGGTCAGCATGTTTTACACAGACCAAACAAAAATCTACACTTTATTTTGTTATAGATGTCCAATCACACTTAAAAATTCTGGTTATTTCACCTGACTCACCTTAATAATATTAAATCAAAGTCAGCTTCTAAGCACGTCTTGTTATAAAATACAATTTCGAGCAGAGAACGTTTTTACCCTCAGCCGTTATCTTGACCGTTATCTGAATTGTACCCTTTTCATTGTTATGAAAGTTTCTCTTGCCCTTTGCCTGTGACTGTTTCTGTCTGTAACAGTTGCTCTGTCGCCCCTCAGTTGGCTGGACGGCAGGTTTGTGATGTAGAGGGAGGCCAACTGCGCAGGTTCAGTTCCTCACACTGACTGAGGTTACCATGAAGGAGATGCTCTCTCAACGTCACCCCATCACCCTAAATGTGGTGACCCTCATGGTAAACCAGCATGAGTGGTCTCTCTAAGGAAAGTTCTTTGGGACTCTATTCTATCAATGTTAGCATTTTAATTTTTAAAAAATAGTAATTTTTTTGAAAAAGAGATTTTTAATATTGTAATAACCCAATAACAACACAACTCAAATAACTGATCAAAATTACACTCATGTGCATGTACATACAAAACAAATTACAACACGAAATAGACAGAGAAAAAACAAAACTAAACAATAAATAATGAATAAATAGTACAGGTCAGCATAACAAAACAATATCTTT